>NC_045435.1:74033685-74196178 GCF_002776525.5 Piliocolobus tephrosceles
AAAAAAAAAAAAATCTATAGCTCTCTTATGATATCTGACATTTTGTCTACCTTGGGTCATCAGTTTCATATTCAGGTCCCTTTACTATCCTGGCCGAGCTCCAACCTATAGCGACAGTCTCATCTGATCTTCCTCTCTCTCCCCATGTTCTGCAGACCAGCCGTACTGGTTTCTTTCTCTCCTTGTAACAAGCCACCTTTTGTTTCCTCGGGCCCTTGAACAAACATCCTTTTGTTTCCTGGCACCCTTGAACATCCAGTTCCCTCTCTTTGATATACTTCTCCCCAACTTTATATTTAGCTAGAGCTAGCTCCTCTGCATCTCTTAAGACTCACCTCAAATATCACCACCTCAGGGAAGTTTTATTTGATGCTCTTACACAAAGTAAACTTCCCCGTACACTCCTCTCACCCCACCTCTCATTATTCAAGTGCTGAGTTTTTGTTTTCATTTTTTGTAGCCTTATCACAAATAGAAATTCTTTTTTGTGTGTTGTTTTACTTTTTTTTTCTTTCTTTCTTTCCCACTAGGATATAAGGTCAGTGAGGACCAGGATTGTGTCTGTCATGATTATTAGTATATTCTTAGCACCTAAGTTTGTGGCTCAGCACAGTACTTGACTCACAGTAGATGCACAGACAATCTTTGTTGAAACATATTGGATCATGTCATTCTTCCATTCAAAACCCTCCAATGCTTTACCATTTACCACTCAGAGTAAAAGGCTTATTGTGACTTGCAAGGCCCTCACCCCCATCCCTTCAAATGAATGTCTCTGAGCTCACCTACTTTCTTCCTCTCCTCCACTACAGTTATGCTGGCTTCCTTATGTTCTTCTCACATGCCAACCACATTCCTGCCTCAGGACCTTTGCATTTGCTGTGCCTTCTTTGGAACACTTTTCCCCACGGGTCATCCTTCTCTTCCTTCATGACTTTGCTCAGATCTTGTCCTTTGAGATATTGGCAGGCTTTCCTCTACCAATCTACTCCTCTACAGATCTGTTTGAAATATCAAATCTACCCTGATGGCACGTTCTTTCTCTCTCTCCCCGCTCCCACACACACACGACCTGTCCCCCTTCCCTGCTTTATTGATTATCTTTATCTAGCTACTAGAGTGTAAGCTTCATGAAGGCAGGGATCTTTATACATTCTCTTCACTTCTGCATTCCTCAGATCCCAGAATAGTACCCAACACATAGTGGGTGTTCAGTAAATATTTCATGAACGACTGTTTTGTGCCTTCTGATCTGCCCCATTGCTTTTCATAGCCTCCAGAGTCCCAGCAAGTCTTCATTTAATATCATTTCAAAGAGTAAAAAAGCCTGACAATATATATTAAATATGGCATTTTCATTTTATTTTATTTTGAGATGGAGTCTTGCTCTGCTGCCTAGGCTGGAGTGCAATGGCACAATCTCTGCTCTCTGCAACCTCCATCTCCTGAGTTCAAGCAGTTCTCCTGTCTCAGCCTCTCAAGTAACTGGGATTACAGGAACGCGCCACTATGCCTGGCTAATTTTTTGTATTTTTAGTAGGGATGGAGTTTAACCATGTTGGCCAGGCTGGTCTCGAACTCCTGACCTCAAGTGATATACCTACCTTGGCCTCCCAGAGTGCGAGGATTACAGGAATGAACCACTATGTCTGACCTAAATATGATCTTTTCAAAGAGCATACTAGATACACCTCATTAAACTGGAGAAGATCTTCAGCAAACACCTGCAGGACTTTCAGAGAAAATTCAACCTGAAATAATGCTGTGAAAGCTTTAGCTTTTTGCTTTCTGTTGTCATTGATGAGTCTGACTGATCATCAGTTAAACAAAATAATGTCTTCTCTTGCCATCTTTTTTTCTCCCCTCATGGCTGACGTCTATCGTGATTTCCCCTCTGCAGACCCATAGTTTCTTTTTGTTATAGATTATCCCTGGGCTAAGGAGCTGGCTTCTGAAGGCGGGGCAATTATAGCAATCCTTGAGTTGTGTAAACTTTTGGATTTGCTCTACCCTTACGAGGGAAAACAAAAAGTGATCAGAAAGAGTTGGAGATGTTTAAAAAATCTTCTTTCAAATTCTTTTAAAATTTAAATGTTATAATAAGAAGAGTGACAAGTATAGAATGAATTTAGGAAGGCCTTTTCCAACTTTATTCATCTAAATCCAAAAGCTGCATTTCAAGGGTTATTGAAATAGTATGGCTTTTAATAACTTCCAGTCATAAGGAATGGGACGGTGTCTGCTTACGTGCCAGCTGGGCTCTGTGATTCCACCATATTAGGCAGAGTTGTCTGAGTGTTTCGTCTTTATTATTATTATTATTTTATTATTTTTTTTTTAAAGAAGGAGTCCCTTTTAGTGTCTACAACTTTTTCTTTTGTAGAGCCCTCAGGACCCTTTCCTCCACCCTTTGCATTCTTCCTGTGTGCTCTGCCAACACCTTCAGCTTCTCTCCACGGGAGCACTTACGAGCCTCCGCTACACTTGCCTGTTTCCTCTTCATGGCCCACCCTCATCTATGAGCTTCTTAACCAGGAATGGTAGGGGTTCAAAAAAATTCTTGGAAAAAAGTTAATGAATATATTTTTTTTCTTCTTTTTCTTTCATGAGTGATTTGGGTTGCTAACTTTTGTTTGACCTAAATGTGTGTCACACCCTAACTACTCTTCTTAGATAATTGATGATCGTAGAATGTCTCATTCCAACTTTTTGGGATATTTTTAGACAAAAATACAAGCAGAATCTGTACTTACCTAATTGCCCTGATTTTTTCCTTTTTGAAAGAATATGTTAGCACAATTTAAATGCTTCTGAAGGAGTCCTGATAAAGAATTTCTTCTTTGTTTTATAAAGTATGAAAAGTTACATTTTTTAAGGATTAAAGATTTAAAAGCCATGAGTTTCTGTGAAAACTCATCTTTTGTTAGTCACAAATGCCCCAAAAGCCAAATAATTTCTAAATCCTGCTCCAGAATTTGCTTCTGTTCAGCAGTTAGACTGATCAATTTTCAGAAATTGTAGGAGAAAAAAATAAATTCTGCCTCCAAATGATGTTTATAATCTCATATCTAAATTAAAACATGTCGATTCCACAGCAATAGTCACTATGGAAATAGAAACATATAGGCCTCGATTCTAAATCAAGAGAGTGTTTAGCTGGGTGGTATATATTTTCCATCATGTTTTTAAAAAATCTGTTACAGTGTATGCATTTTCAAAGGTCTGGATTTGATAAGCTTTTAAGAAATAGTACATGTATGGGTCAGATTAGAATTAAATGTACTGTGTATGGTTTCAAATGTGGTTTATAATGTCCTGCCACATTAATGAAAATCCTATTGAATTATTAAACTTTTTAATGGGATTTTTAAAAATAAAGCAAAAGCCTTTTGAAATAAATCCATGGAAGCCTCCATAAGCAGACAGATATGCCTAAACATTATCTCCTTTCAAATTCTTCTAAAATTCAAATATTCTATTAAGAATACTGACAAGTATAGAATGGATTTTTAAAGAGTTTAAATAGAATTGCCACTCACATCTCAATTTACACCTAATTATCAAGCTTAATTTAGTTTTAGAAACTGTTTAAAAATATATTTGCTAGTTTTAAAAATTGTCAGCTTAAAAAAAACCCAAAGGTAATAATAGAAATAATTTATTCTAAAGTTATATCATGCAAAAAAAGACTTTAAACTTATTTAGAAGTTTTAGAAGTTAAAAAAGGCTTTTCCTCCCTATTCAGATGAATAAACAACGTATTTTTATCCTTTTAAACTTTTTTTCTGGCAATTAGTTAACAAATATTCCTTCAACTAATATCTGTGTGCCTACTATGTGCCAGCCAATGTTCTAAAATTGAATGTCACTTCCCAAATCATATAAAACAAACATATGCTGTGATCATTTTGCTTTAAATATCATAAGCCAAGCATATAACTCTTTTACATAAAATATATAATTATTCTCATTTTAAAATTGCATAGTTCCTTTCTTTCAAGGAGCTCAAGATGTTTCTAGAGTCAAAACACATTATCTTCACATTATCCCCCTGAAAATGGAAACCAAGTCCTACCTACCTTTTCTTCCACCAGGCATGCTTTTCTAAAAATTAGAAATGGAAAGGAGTAATTATACAGTCCTTGGTGAAGACAGAGTGATACAGCAATTCTGCTAGTTCTTTGCCCAGTAATTGCTCATCAGTTGCAGAATGAGAGTGGCCTAGTCTCTCCTTTACCATAACAAGATCTGTTGTCAATATTCAATTTTCTTTTTATCCTGTCTCTCCAGGCATTAGAGCAGCATCTCTCTCTGCTGATACTTAAGTTCAGAAATTGCCTATTTATACATACTGTGCAGTACCATGTAATGAAATATGTAGGTCAACCCATCTTGTGTATGTGTTCAGAACTTTAACCATTTGGACATCCTTTTAAGAGTATAGTTTGTCTCATAATTGGCCAGAATGCTAAGCTCTTTCTCAGTAGTAGCTGACAATCTTATAGACATGCCTTCAAACGCACTGAGGATAATGAAGAGTGAAATTCAGATGTGTGAGGGTTTCTTTCCCTCCCCCTGTTCTAATAGGGTTAACTTAGTCATCATTCTACTTGTCTATCTTTTTTGCTCTTTCTATTCACTTCATTTGCCAAAGTACCCCTAAACTTTTCAGAGACCTGTAGCATTATGATCTTTCCTTGATACGTTATCAACTCATACAGTTATTTGTTTGTTTTTGAGATGGAGTCTCCCTGTGTCTCCCAGGCTGGAATGCAATGGCAGAATCTCAGCTCACTGCAACCTCCACCTCCCAGGTTCAAGCTATTCTCCTACGTCAGCCTCCCCTGTAGCTGAGACTACAGGCACGGACTACTGCACCTGGCTGATTTTTGTATTTTTAGTAGAGACAGGGTTTCACCATGTTGGTCAGGCTGGTCTCGAACTCCTGGCCTCAAGTGATCCGCCCACCTCGGCCTCCCAAAGTGCTGGGATTACAGGAGGAAGCCACTATGCCCCGCCATTTTTTTGTTTTTAAATTGAAATGACCAGCTGTTTGGGAGTTACACAGATCCACTCTTTGTTTAATATCACAAATTGCTTAACAAATAATGGATTCAAAGTTTTGCCTGAAATTCTACAAAGTGAATGTATCATTTAGAACTCTTAGCTGCAAGTAACATGTAAGTGGCTTAACAATAAGGAAACTGACCGTTTCATGTTACAAGAAACCCAGAAGTAGGGACCTCAAGTCTGTTTCTGTGTTCTCTTAGACTGGCCATCCTCTGTGTTGAGTTTTCCTCGAGGCTGATAGAAAGACACTGCAGGAGTTCTGGCCTCGTGTGTAGCTCTGAGAAAGTCCAGGTGAATAAAATATTCTTTTTTTTTTTTTGGAGCAGGAAAACGTTTTCCAGAAACTCTCTTTGACAACTTACTCTTCTGTTTCATTGGCCAGAATGTTATCACATGTTTAGTCCTAAATCAGTCAATGGCAAGGAGAAGGGGATTAGCATGACTGGTTTAGATCAGTTGGTGTGCAGCCCCTGTAACTATCAATTAGGATGGAGCGGCTTCCCTGGAGTACTCAATGTCTTGGAAAAAAGATGACATGTAAATAAAATTTAGTTGCAGTTAAGTAAGGGGAAGTTGAGTAGTACGGATGTTAAATAACCAGCCAATGGTTTCTGCTACATAGGGTTTTAGGAAAGAGGGCGAGAAAGGTAGTCACAAAATCAGAGTGACATTTTAGAACCAATGGACACGTTTCCCCCATTAGCAAAAGAAAGGTAGAGGGTGATATATTTATTTTTTGAACTAGAGGGCTCTTTTTAAAATCTAAATCTCAGCACAATAAAAACACTGGGTATAGATAGATTGATTTAATGTTGGAAATTCCCACTTAGTGTAAAAATAGAATTTGCCTTTTAAAAATTTTTGGGTTATACAGTTAACTTGCTTTGTAAATTAGCAACTATAAGTAACAACAGAAATAAAGCATTTAACAACCTTTGTGTCCAAAGTTCAAAATATTATCAATGGGGAGAATTAATTAGCTGAAGTAATCTACATACATTTTGTAATTTGTTTTCCTCTAAATTTAATTTGACATTTAGATTAAACTCAGATTTTGAAAAAAAAAAAAAATGTCTTTGATGCTGCTTGGCATATCTTTGTACTACATTATGTGTTGCTGCAGAATTTACAAGATCAACATTTAGATGTCACCAGAGAGACATACATCCTTGTACTGTGATAGACATTATCAGGCACTCCCAAAGTAGCAGCAGCTATTTACATTGAACTTAAATAGACAACTATGGAAATGTCAAGAAGCATTACATTTTTGGAAGTTGGAAACAGAATTAGGCTTTCTGTTTTGAATTTGCATTCAAGTGACCAAAAAGTGTCTTTTGTGTTACAGTGATTTTGTATGAGCAGAGCAGAGACAGAGGTAGCTAGCATCTCAAACCATACATCACAAGGCTTTAGTGCATCATGAAATCAACCTGGGCTCATTATTAACATTTTTTCTTCTATTATTTAGTTTAAAAAGAAACATAAATTATCAGAGGGCATTGTACATAGAGTAGGTTCATTTCATTTGAACTTAATTTTATTTATTTATTTTTGATTTTTTGAGACGGAGTTTTGCTCTTGTCACCCAGGCTGGAGTGCAATGGCGAGATCTCGGCTAACTGCAACCTCCACCTCCCGGGTTCAAGTGATTCTCCTGCCTCAGCCTCCTAAGTAGCTAAGATTACAGACAGGCACCACCACGCCTGGCTGATTTTGTATTTTTAACAGAGGCGCGGTTTCACCATGTTGGCCAGGCTGGTCACAAACTTCTGACCTAATGTGATTTCACCTGCCTCGGTCTCCCAAAGTGCTGGTATTACAGGCATGAGCCACCATGCCCGGCTGTGAACTTAATTTTTTTTTTTTTTTTTTTTTTTTTTGAGACAGGATCTCGCTCCGTCACCCAGGCTGGAGTGCAGTGGCATGTTCTCAGCTCACTGCGAGCTCCGCCTTCCGGGTTCAAGCGATTCTCCCACCTCAGCCTCCCAAGTAGCTGGGATTACAGGCACACCCCACCACACTCAGTTAATTTTTTGTATTTTTAGTAGAGATGGGGTTTCCGCATGTTGGCCAGGCTAGTCTTGAACTCCTGGGCCTCAAGTGATCCACCTACCTAAGCCTCCCAAAGTGCTGGGATTACAAGTGTGAGCCACCAAACCCGGCCGAACTTAATTTTATATTATAAAAATTTCAAGCATATACAGATTTAGAGAGAATAGTTTAATGAACTCCCACGTATCCATCGCCCAGATCAAATAACTAAATTTTTCCCACATTAGCTTTTTCACATTAGCTTGTTATTTTTTTCTTTTATGAAATATATTTTAAAGGCAATCCCAAGTATGAAATCATTTTTCACCATAGACTTCGTATGTATCTTTAAAAAGCATAAACATTTAAAAAAAATAACCACAGTGTAATGATTATGATCACTAGTGAAAATAATAGGCCAGGTGTGCAGTGGCTCACACGTGTAATCCCAGCACTTTGGGAGGATTGCTTGAGGCCAGGAGTCTGAGGCCACCCTGGGCAACATAGTGAGACCCTGTCTCTACAAAAAGATTTTAAAAATTCACAGGCTTGGTGGCACATGCCTGGAGTCCCGGCTCTCAGGAGGCTGAGGCAGGAGGATTGCATGAGCCCAGGAGTTTGAGATTGCAGTGAGCCATGATCCTCCCACTGCACTCTAGCCTGGGCAACAGAGTGAGACCCCATTTTTAAAAATTAACAATTATTATTTGATTTAATGTAATATCTAATCTGTATTCCACTTTCCCAAAATGACTCTTCTTAAAAATCTTTTTACAGGTTTTTGTTTTGTTTTTTTCTGTTTGTTTGTTTTTGTTTTTGAGATGGAGTCTTGATGCGCTGGTGCGATCTTGGCTCACTGAAACCTCCACCTCCCAGGTTCATGCTATTCTCCCACCTCAGCTTCCCGAGTAGCTGGGATTACAGGTGCATGCCACCACGCCCGCCTAATTTTTGTATTTTTAGTAGAGACGGGGTTTCACCATGTCAGCCAGGATGGTCATGAAATCCTGAGCTCTGGTGATCTGCCTGCCTCAGACTTCCAAAGTGCTAGGATTACAAAGTGCTGGGATTACAGGCGTGAGCCACCATGCCTGGCCCAGTTGTTCTATTTGAAAGACAAAACTTGTTTGATTTATATATCTTTCTATATGTCTGTTTGTGGCAAGTCACAGTTGAAATAGATTTCTTAATGTGGGTTGCAGTCAAAAACATTTTAGGAAGTCATTGCTGAAGGCATTGACAAATTTTGGTTCAGGAGTTGGGAACAAACTTTTCCTCTTGTAGATACACAGCTTCTAGTGATGTCAAAAAAGATACAATAAGGTATGAATTTCAGCAATCAACTGCTTGTTTCTTTTATGTGGGGCTAAAGAAATGCTTTGACATTTTTCTAATTAGAATTTTCTTATGTTGTGAATACACAGCTCTTCTGTCTTAGTGCCTACTAATTTGACTATTTGTGGTACTTTATTAAGTGACTAAAGACTAGGCACTCTAAGAGACGATGCAGTCTCAATTTTAAGAATGTCATCTTCAAACAGAATGGATTTAGAGATTTGTCTGCCACTAAAATAGCATTATGTGGGGCAAAATGTCAAGGTCAAGTGTTCAGGTATGTGCTCGATTTATATTCTTTCCATCTTCCTCCAGGTCAATAAATTAGAGAACAGCAAGAAATTTTAAAAAGTTTTTTTTAGGAACTGCGTTTTGTTCTGTTTTTTGAGATGGAGTCTCACTCTATCTCCTCAGTGGTGCAGTTTTGTCTCACTGCAACCTCCACCTCCCAGGCTCAAGCGATTCTCCTGCCTCAGCCTCCTAAGTAACTGGGATTACAGGCACCCACCACCACACCCAGCTAATTTTTGTGTTTTTAGTAGAGATGGGGTTTCACCATGTTGGCCAGGCTAGTCAACTCCTGACCTCAGGTGATTTGCTGGCTTAGGCCTCCCAAAGTGAGGGAATCACAGCCATGAGCCCTGTGCCTGGCCTAGAAACTGTGTTTTAAGGGTTTATTAACATATCAGCATTGTGCATTTTCAGCCACAGGACCTTTGCATATGCTTTTCCACCTGTCAATAATTAACTTCCTTACCCACTGCCACTTCTCTAAGTTTTTCCTTTTCTTCCTTTAAACCTCAATCGCCCCTTCCCCAGCAAAACTTTCCCTAACCTCCCTAAGTCATATTCCCCCATTATGTGCTTCAGCCAGCATGGGCCACTCCTTTATAAAACTTATTGGTGTTGCATTTTTACATTTCTCTGTTGCAGTAATTCAACTAATATCTATTTCCCTTACGTTGTAAGCTCCATGAGAGTGGGGATTGTCTTTTCTTATCATCCAGCCTCGGCACCTAACACAGTTGAACTCAACAAATATTTGATGAATTAATGAGGTGCTGACTAGTGGACTGAATGCCGTCACTTGTAAAGCAGTTAAATATGCAGGTTGACACTATCTTTTTCTTTTTCTTTTCTTCTTTCTTTTTCGGGACCAAGTCAGTACTCTGTCACCCAGGCTGGAGTACAGTGGCCAATCTCTGCTCACTGCAACCTCCACCTCCCGGCCTCAAACAATTCTCCTGCCTCAGCCTCCCAAGTAGCAGGACTACAGGTGTATGCCACCACACTTGGCTACTTTTTGTATATTTTAGTAGACAGGGTTTCACCGTGTTGTTCAGGCTG
This sequence comes from Piliocolobus tephrosceles, assembly GCF_002776525.5. Taxonomy (NCBI): domain Eukaryota; kingdom Metazoa; phylum Chordata; class Mammalia; order Primates; family Cercopithecidae; genus Piliocolobus; species Piliocolobus tephrosceles. The sequence goes on from NC_045435.1 coordinate 74,043,472, forward strand.
GTCTTGAGCTCCTGACCTCAAGTGATCTGCCCACCTTGGCCTCCCAAAGTGCTGGGATTACAGGAGTGAGTGAGCCACCATGCCTTGCCTGACAATATCTTTATTTATTTATTTTATTTGTTTATTTATTTTGAGACAGAGTCTTGCTCTGTCTGTTGCCCAGGCTGGAGTGCAATGGCAAAATTTCTGCTCACTGCAAGTTCCACCTCCCAGGCTCAAACAATTCCCCTGCCTCAGCCTCCTGAGGAGCTGGATTACAGGCTCCCATCACCACGCCCAGCTAATTTTTGTATTTTTAGTAGAGATATGGTTTCACCATGTTGGCCAGGCTGGTCCCAAACTCCTGACCTCAAATGATCCGCCCACCTTGGCCTCCCAAAGTGCTGGGATTACAGGCGTGAGCCACTGATCCCAGTGACAGTATTTTATAATTAACCATCAGTCTTTCTTTCCATTCAATTTTTTAATCCCAAGATTCCAAAGAAGTAGATCATGAGTAATTTATTACATATGATAGTTAGTCTGTTGTTTTTTATGATATTTAAAATAATATGGCTTTAGTGGGGCAAGTTTTATAAATTGTGAATGGGACTTATAAATAATGACTGTTTCGCAAGGCTACAAGAGAACTCAATGGTTTAAGATGTATTTTAGGCCAGGAGCAGTGGCTCACACCTGTAATCCCAGCACTTTGGGTGGCTGAGGCGGGTGGATCACTTGAGGCCAGGAGTTTGGGACCAGCCTGGCCAAAATGGTGAAACCTTGTCTCTACTAAAAATACAAAAAATTAGCCAGGCATGTTGGCTTGTGTCTGTAGTCCCAGCTACTTGGGAGGCTGAGGCACAAGAATCACCTGAATATGGGAGGCAGAGGTTGCAGTGAGCTGAGATCGCACCACTGCATTCCAGCCTGGGTGACAGAGCAAGACTCTCTCAAACAAACAAAACAAACAAACAAACAAAGATGTATTTTTAAAAATGGGTAAGCTACTGAGAAACTTCTCATCATTCTCAGAGCTGTGATTTATATTAGAGACATGGATGAATGGTGTGGAATCATTGGATAAAGTCCATAAGCCTTAGGCTGGCACACAAGGCCATCCACAGTCTGGCTCAGACAGCCTCTCCAGTCTCAATTTCTGCCACTCCTTACTTCAATTTTTATGCTCCAACAATATAGACCTATTTGTTCTTTGCACATGCTGAACCATTTCGTGGTTTCTTGCTGTTAGCTCTGCTCCAAAGACCAACCCTATTCCAATTTTCTCAGTTAATTTCCTTATACTAAAAAAAAATACACACATATATTCATGTATTACCTGTGAAAGTGTAAAGTGTTAAGAGAAAGGTGAGGTCTCCTTTGACAATCCACCTCCTTTTGTACTCTCTAACATAAACATAGATTATCTCTTTGGAAGACAAATGGTCATACTGTGCATATATATTTTTAATAGAAATAATATATTGAATCATTCTGCAAATTGCCTGTTTTACTTAAAAGTATGTCTTGGAAAGACATATGTCTTGGTAATATGGAGGTCCATATTACCATGTATAGATGTACTTTATGCCTTATAACTACTACATACTGTTCCATTGTATGGCTAGACAATGGGTTTTTACATTTTTTAAGTTTATTCTTATTTTTTAGTTCTTTACACATTCAGAGAAACTTCTCCAGAAATGACCTATAGAAATGATCCCTTTGACTCAATAGGCCAGATTTTAAAAAAGAAATGATCAATGAAAGTATATTCTTGATAATGGGGATTTTATTCATTTCTGTGCTGAGGATATTCGTTTCTAATTTTTTAAATTAGAAATTTAAATTTATATGCTTACCGAAGCATTCTTATATATGCATCATTGTCCAACTGTGTTAATGTTTCTCTAGCATATAAATGAAAATATTGGGTTATTGGGGGTGCATTTTCAGGTTTTGCAGACACTGCAAAATTGCCCTTCAAAGTGGCTCTACCTAGTTACACTCATACCAGCATCATATGAAAGGACGTTTTCTTCCATCTTTAGCAACAGTTAATACTATCAAACTTTGTTAATTTTTCCAATGTGATGAGTGAGAAATGGTATGTTGGGCAAATTCACATTTTTCCATTTACATTTGAGATTTAGCACCTTTTCTCGCCTTTATTGGCTGTTGTCATTCCTTTTCTGTGAATTCTTTGCTTCTGGCCACCCTCTCTGACTGCTTCTTGTTTAGGCTATGGCTACTGTGGCTTCTCTGCTCTCACTGTTTCTGGCTTTTTGATGTTTCTTTTCCTGTTTTTAAACAGGGTTATATAGGTATTTACTTCTTTTTCTTTTAATTTATTCAAAATGTATTCATAGAGTGCCTTGTAGGTGCCAGACACGTGAAGGGGCTGATGATATGGTGGTGACAAGACAGTTTCTGTTATCATGGAGCTTACATTTCAGTAGCAGACATATACAACATATTAATAAATGGGTACATGATACAATGTCATTGTATCATTGTATTAGTTCATTCTTGCATTGTTATAAAGAACTATCTGAGACTGCGTAATTTATAAAGAAAAGAGGTTTAGTTGACTCAGAGTTCCACAAGCTGTACAAGAAGCATGACTGGGGAGGCCTCCGGAAACTTACAATCATGGTGGAAGGCAAAGGGGAAGCAGTCACATCTTACATGTCCGGAGAAGGAGGAAGAGAGTGCAGGAGAAGGTGCTACACACTTTTAAACAACCAAATATCATGAGAACTCACTCAGTATCATGAGAACAGCAGTAGGGAAGTCTGCACCCATGATCCAATCACCTCCCACCAGGCCTCTCCTCCAACATTGGAGATTACAATTTGACATGAGATTTGGGCAGGGACACAAATCCAAACCATATCAATCATGAAGATAAAGTTGGTCAGATGATAGAAATTTATGGGGTATGTGGAGATGGTATCTTATGTTAGAGACGGTAGTCAGGGAAGGTCTCTACCAAGAGGTGAGGTTTTGAGCAGAGACCTGAATGAAATGAGAGAGAGAAGAACCTTCCAAGCAGATGCATGAACAAGTGCAAAAGCACGGAGTTAGGGGTAAGGGATGGGCAGAAAGTCAGTATGGTTGGAGCTCAGAGGTCAGAGGTAGAATGGTAGGAAAGAATGTTGCAAACATAGTCAGGATCCAGGTCATGTAGGATTTTCTAGGCCATGATAAAGAGTGTATTTTATTTCAAGGATAACGGGAAGCCTTCGAGGTTTGTGGGCAAGACAGTGCCATTTAGATTACTCTGTGTGAAAAGAGAGGCAAGTGTGGAGAAGGGTCAGGTGGATGCTGCAGTGATCCAGGCAAGGGTGTCCAGGATATTGGGGGATCAGGGTGGTGAGGAATAGTCAGATTTGGGACATATTTTGAAGGTGGCACCAACACGATTTGCTGATGGATCATAAGTATGGTGGGAGGGGAAAAAGGAAGAGTTGAGGATTCCAAGCTTTTGATCTGAGCTTCTGGAGGGGTAATGACAGCATTTGCCAAGAGGGAGAAGACTGTGGGAGGAGTAGGTTTGAGGGGAGAAATCTAGAGCTGTTTTGGACATGTTAAATCTGAGATGCTTATAAGATACCCAAGTGTCAAGTGTTGATTCAGCTCAAGGGAAAAATCAGAGCTGACAATATTTACTTGGGAGTTGTCCCCTTAGTGGGTATATTTAAAACTATGGATGGGTAAATATCACTGAGGGAATACCTAGAAAGGGGAAGAGGGTCAAAAAGACTGAGCTGTGAGGTATTCCAATATTTAGGAGACAGTGAATAGGGAAAGGAGCCAGAAGACTGAGGAGCTGTTAGCGCTGGGGAACACAAGTAAAGAATCAATTCAAGAAGGAGGGAGTGCTGGGTGAGGGGGTTCACATCTGTCATCCCAATACTTTGGGAGGCTAAGGCAGGAGGATCACTTGAGCCCAGGATTTCCAGACCAGCCTAGGCAATATAGGGATAACCCATGTCTACAAAAAAATAAAATAAAAAAAAATTGGCTAGGTGTGGTGGCACACAAATGTGGTCCCAGCTACTTGGGAGGCTGAGGCAATTTGAGCCTAGAAATTTGAGGCTGCTGTTAGCTATGATTGCACCACTGCACTCAAGCTTGGGCAACAGAGAGAAACTCTGCCTTAAAAAAAAAAAAAAGTGTGAAAAATTGTGTCAAATGCTGCCAAGGGATTTAGAAAGATGAGTGCTTAGGACAAACACTGGATTTAGTAAGATCAAAGGTACTAAAGACCTCAAACTAGAGTAGAGTCAGTGGAGAGTTAGGGAGGAAATCAGAGGTGAGAAAGTGGACATGTCCCTCATGTATAAGGGTTGCAGAGGGGGATATGTTAGTATTGTTTACTTGCCATGTTGATGCCGGAAGTCTCTTGGCTAGTTTCTGTAGTACAGGTTTCTTCTCTTTCCCTCCCAGCTCCCACCCCGTTCCTCTCCATTCCCCAGGCTGTGTTAGAAGCCCGACCTTGGTCTTTCTATAATACTCTACTTTTTCTGTATATCCAGCTGACTCCCCAGAGACAAAAAGTTCCGAGTAGGCACATTGTTGACTCCACTTGTAATTTCTAGTCCATTCTGGGTCTAAGTAATAAATATTTGTTCAGTTGAACTTCATTTCTGGTTCAATTTAAAAAGAGAGGATGTGGTAAAAAGAAGCTTTTCAGGGGTTCCTGAAATTGACAAACATGTAAGGAAGTCAATAAAGAAAAAGTGTGTTAGATGAGCAAGTAATCGCCTAATTGCAAAAACAGCACCATTTCTCAGGTTATTGGTGTTGCTAATGGCAGCATGTCAGGGCACTTTGAGGACCTGGTGTATCTGTAAAAAAACAAAAGACAACAACAACAAAAGAAAAACAAAAACGGTAATTTTGATTGAAGGTTAATACATACAAAGGTCTTTGCTCAGAGTCTTCAACTAGTTAGTGACAATGATGTTAATTCCATTTTGGACTCTCAGTCTGTTAAGTTTATAAAGTTAAAATACGTGCTTTGTGAAACCAGTGTTTCCTTTCAACCTAATTTTAACTGGTAATTGCTTCTCTATGGTTCCTCTGGAGAACCTGTCAGTGTGGTAGTGGGAATAGGGGAGAAGGAAAAACTAAGAATGCTGAGACCCCAGGTATAAGAGGCGAATCCCTAGTGTGACTTTGACAGTCATTTAATGTCATACTGCTTCCATTTCACCATCTATAATTTGATGATTAATAGTATTCATCTGTAATGTACTTTTCCTATAAAAGATGCTTTGTTATCACCGAGTATTAACATTACTTCCAGTGATTATCAAGGTCCTCCGAGCAAAGACAAACCTTTGCTTTCAGTATTTAACTTCTTTTTATCTTGTACCATATGAAAACCAATGCCAAATTATTTTCTCTGGCTTGCAGCCTCATGCTGTTTCATCTTTAATAAATGTTCTCATCAAATGTACTTTAATTAAGAGTCTGGTCAAAATGCAAATCCTGGTTTTAATATTCACTGAAAATACTTTTTTGTTTGTTTGTTTTTTGAGAGGGAGTCTCGCTCTGTTGCCCAGGCTGGAGTGCAGTGGCGCGATCTCGGCTCACTGCAAGCTCCGCCTCCCGGGTTCACGCCATTCTTCTGCCTCAGTCTCCTGAGTAGCTGGGACTACAGGCGCCTGCCACCACGCCCGGCTAATTTTTTGTATTTTCATTAGAGACAGGATTTCACCGTGTTAGCCAGGATGGTCTCCATCTCCTGACCTTGTGATCCGCTTGCCTCGGCCTCCCAAAGTGCTGGGATTACGGGCGTGAGCCACCACGCCCGGCCAACCCAAAATACTTCTTGAGTATTTAACGTCTTCTAGGCTTTCCACTTGGACTTGGGATTCTAAAAATAAGCACACATTCGAATATAACTGAGAACAAAATGACACTCTGCTTTTTAAGTAGTAGTAGTAGTAATAATAATAATAATAATAATAATGGAGATGAGGTTTTACTCTATTGACCATGGTGGTATTGAAATCCTGGGCTCAAGTAATCCTCCTGCTTTGGCCTCCCAAAGTGCTGGGATTACAAGGGTGAGCCACCATGCTCACGTTACTCTGGCTTTATAAACTTTCATTTACCTTCATTCTTCTTTTGCATTCTGTTGGAAGCATACAAATATTAATTAAATATTTAACCTTAAGTTTTCCCCCAAATTCAGCAATTATGGGCTTCTAGTCAAATATTAGGATGCTTTTTAAAAAATGCTTATAAAGATATTGACTCAGGCCAGGTGCACTCATGCCTGTAATCCCAGAACTTTGGGAGGCTGAGGCAGGTGAATCACCTGAGGTCAGGAGATCGAGACCAGCCTGGCCAACATGGTGAAACGTCATCTGTGCTAAAAATACAAAATTAGCCAGGTGTGGTGGTGCACGCCTGTAGTCCCAGCTACTCAGGAGGCTGGGGCAGGAGAATCGCTTGAACCTGGGAGGCGGAGGATGCAGTGAGCTGAGATTGTGCCACTGTACTCCAGCCTGGGTGACAGGGTGAGACTCTGTCTCAAACAAAACAAAACAAAACAACCAAAAACCAAACAAACAAAAAAGATATTGACTCAGAGAATTGCAAGGACTCTTAGGAATTGTCTAGTTTAATGCTGTTCAAGAAAATATAAAATAAGTTACATATGTAAGATTCAATTTTCTAGTAGCTACTTCATAAAAAGAAACAGGTAAAATTAATTTTAATAATATGTCTTTGTTTATTGTTTGTGTTAGTCAATTCTCATGCTGCTAATAAAGATATACCCAAGACTGGGTAATTTATAAAGGAAAGAGGCTTAATTGACTCACAGTTCACCATGACTGAGAGGCCTCAGGGAACTTACAATGATGCAAAAAGGGGAAGCAAACACATCCTTCTTCACATGGCAGCAGGGAAAAGAATGAGAATCAAGTGAAGGGGGAAGCCCCTTATAAAACCATCAGATCTTGTGAGGACTTACTATCACCCGAATAGCATGGGGGAAACCACCCCCATGATTCAGTTACCTCCCACTGGGTCCCTCCCATGACACATGGGGATTATGGGAACTACAATTCAAGATAAGATTTGGATGGAGACACAGCCAAACTGTATCACTCTTTGAAATCCAGTGTGTATTTTGCACTTACAGCATACCTCCATTTGGGATGCTAAATTTTCATTGGAAATACTTGATCTCTTTTGAGATTTTATAAAATTTAAAGTTGAAAAAGTAGATTCACATGCCCAAGTTGTTCCAAGCATACTTAAAATTTTTCCAATAATTGAAATTAAATAAAATTTAAATTTCTCAGTTGCACTGGCTTCATCTCAAGTGCTTAATAGCCACCTTTGGGTAGTGGCTGCCATATTGGACAGCACAGATATAGAACATTTCCGCCACTGCAGAAAATTCTGTTAGACAATTGAGATCCAATTCAATTCGCTGAAGAAACTGAGCAGCAATTAATGGCAGAACCAGGACTAGAAGCTTGTTTGTAAGGAGTTTCATAGACAAAACAAAAACAAACCAACCAAAAACTCAGAACACCAACCTTTCTAAAGGCAGACATTCAACTGAATTTGAAAACATGGAGGACAATGTTTATAGAAGTTTTCTAGAAGGAATTAACTTTGCTTGTATGTGTGCTTATATATGATCACAAATAAGATTTAAATCAAATAGCTTACAATATGGAAGTTTTCAGGTTATGTTTAGTTTAGTGAGGGACCTCTTTATCATGGTAAAATACACAGAATATAAAAAAATTTAACCCTTTTAAAGCATATAGTTCACTGGCATTAAGGATATTCACATTGCTGTACAACCATTACCACCATCCATCTCTGGATATTTTTCATATTCCCAAACTGAAACTGTATGCCCATTAAATGCCAACTCCCTATTCTTCCTCCCTGCCCAGCCTCTAGCAACTACCACTCTATGAATTTGATTATTCTAGGTACTTCGTATCAGTGAAATTATACAATATTTGCCCTTTGGTGTCTGGCTTATTTCACTTAGCATATGTCTTCAAAGTTCATCCATGTTGTAGCATGTGTCAGAATTCTCTTCCTTTAAAAGGATGAATAATGTCCCGTCATATATATTGGCACCACATTTTATCCATTCATCCATCAGTGGACATTTGGGTTGTTTGTACCTTTTGGCTATTGTGAATAATGCTGCTATGAACGTTTGTGTATAAATATCTGTTGGAAGTACTGAGAATTTTTTTTTTTTATCCTTTATCATAAACCTATTCATTAAGCTTGCACAACTTACAAATAAGAAGCAGTGGAAATCCTGCTTCACTGGAAAACCTCAAGATCCTTGAATAGGAAAAGAGACTCTCAGTTCTATCATATTACTGAAAAATTACAAAGTCTGCTTTATTTTCTTGTGCTAAGACATTTTAGATGTTCATACTATATTAGCCCTTCTCACCATCTGATATACCACATATTACTTTTCTGTTGTTTATGTCTGCCTTTAGCCCCGTCTACTTGTTGCCTCTACCAGAATGTAAATTCTATGAAGACACAGATTTTTTTTTTGCTTTGTTTTCTTCATTGCTGTATTCTTGGTGCTTAGAACTGTGCCTGCTACATAGAAAGCAGTCAATAAGATCTGTTAATGAATGAATGAATGAATGAATGAATGAATCGATGGTGTCCAAGTGTTCTCTACCTCTGTGTTTACTGGGTATCATTTTAAAGGGCTCTAGATTTGGCTTCTTTTGAACATCTTAGTATTGTTTTTACTAGACCAGAGTATTCTGGTACAAGGAAATGCTTGTAAGTTCTACAGACTTTAAAAATGTCTGGAACACGGTATGAAAAACAATTAAGTGGTATTGGGAGATGAAAGAAGCTAGAGATGTTCTAGACAAAATATATGAAAGGAATTTTTTCTCCCTCTAATTTGACTGCATTGGTCCCAAAGTGGTATTGTATAAAACATCAGAAAAATTTCTACTTTGATAACCTAGATTTGGGGAGAAATAAAAAATCCTTTGATTTTTACAGTGAAGTCTGCATGACCAGTTACATAAAAAAGAAACTAAGTCATCACTTTCTAAAGTGAGAACATTTCATTGTTTCCTCTCAGTGCAACTATTTATTGGTTTTTACTGTAGTCAATCTAGATACTACTTTGCAGACTCTCAGTCTCTTTGTTAAGGCATGAATTTCAGTTTTTAAAATAGCAAGAACTTTAAAACATTACTATAACTTAGGGGACCGGCTCCCTTTTCTTTGTAAGCAGGGAAACTTGACTCTGTGAGGTAAAGTGATGTCCGGAAGCATTTTGAGCCTCTGGTTTTGTTGGAGTCATTTTCCTTTTCTTGGATTTTAGTAAGGATATAATCTCAGATCCAGTTAGAAAGGGAGATCACAATGCCAGGTGTCAAATCCACAAATCAATCCTCTTCTTAATTGCCAAAGTTTGACACATCCCCATGTTTGTCCCAGAAAACTCTAAATGCCCTTTTATTAACAATGGGGAATTAAATTTCCCATATAGACAAATTAACTTCTAAATTATAAGAGAAACGTGTGTTTAGAAACACACGGGGTAGGATGGGGGCGGGAGGGACCCTTGTTCCAACTTGAAGGTTTCCCAAAGTACTCTCTTCTCTTTCTCCTACATATTTTCCACGTACTTGTTTTTTTCTGCTTGAACTCATCACCTGGTTATTACCTTCTCTGAAGAATAGGTTTTGGACAGCAACTCTTTAAAAAAGATATCTCTTTATACTAATTACAGTGGAATAGGCTTAAAAAAAAGGTGACTATTGAAATGTATAGTGTTTAAAACCATATAGCTATTAACTTTATGTTTGGGCGGCACATGAAAAGGAGGTGGGGAACTCCTTAGCGGGACTGAAAACTTTATTGTGTTTTAAATAAAAGACTAGCTTAAAAAGAAAAGATGTGAATTGGCTTAGAGTAAAAAAGATAAATTAATACACTAATGAAAGGAGAGGGAAGACTATATTTTGTAGATAAGCCAAATTTATGGCCTTGCGCATTAACTTTACACACTAAAAACCTACTTCCCAGTGTGTTTAGAGCTTAATATCTTCCTCTTGAATTGGTGATAGCAATCCTTGGTTTCTCTGTCTCTTTCTCTCTCACACGCACACATGCACACACTGTGTGTCTCCAATTATCTCAGAAGTGACAAAGTAATCTCAAAATAAGTTTAATATTGATTCAAAATAAATATGCACACATATTCACTATTTTTTATGGAAAAAGGGGATCATGCAAAATAGCAAAAATTGTAAACAGGGTTAGAGATTATCTTCATCTAAACCTTAAGCTGACAATTTAAAACACCTTGTACATAATGCAGAAAAAACTGTCCATTTGCTTCACTTTCATTCACACTGCTCCCTACGCATGAGAAAGACCAGATGTCTGGTTTCCAGAGTATTAGGCTTTTTCCTTAGTACTTAAATTTTATTTTTTTTCAAGCTTAAAGAAAAACTGTAGCTCCTTCTGATCTTTAGCATTTTACAGTTTAATAATTTCATATAGCAGAAGTGTTTCTGCAGAAAATGAGCTTTGAATATTTATGCATTTGCAACAGTCCACGAATGGCTTTGGAAAAAATTATTTGACTTTCATTTTGAAAACTCCATTTTTCTAAAAAAAACATAAATTCATAGTTTTCATGGAGAAGAGTGGTGGAGTACAATGGAGCATATGGAAAGAACACTGAATTTGGAGAGAAAGGTATGAGTAGATGACATTTCCTTTTCCTTGTCTGATTCCTACTAATTGTAGAAAAAATATACATTATATATGGTATTCCTCCCTTCTTAACAGAAAACAATGTTTGGAAATTCCTGTGTAAAGCTAATTTGCCATGATGAATATAAAGCCCATTAATGGGATATCCAGGTCCCTATGGGAATTTTTTTTTTTTTTTTTTTAAACAGACACCATGTGGTGCAATCTGTTACAGTCTACAAGGTGGGGGTGGGGAGGGGAGTTCTGGAGGGGCCAGGAATAAAGTCATCTCTGGGAATTTTTGAGGTATTAACAAAAATGGGAAAAACACTACAGCAGGAGCCTTGGAAATGCCTTTCCTTCTGCCCTTGATCGTAACCCAGGGTGTATTATGTTTATGCTTTTCAAAAATTATTTAGCAAGTCCTCAATTTTGGGGAGAAAAAAACCTGAACCTTTTTTGAGATGGTTAGATTGCCATTTGTTTTGTATTTTAATCTAACCTACTGGTGATTTAATTTACAGATCTCAAAGGAAGTGTACGCTCAAATATTTGAGGATGTTAATGTATCAACCACTGTGTAATTTTGGAATGTGCCTACTCGCTTGACACAATATTTTACCATCTAACAAATGTTTAGCCTTTTTTTCACTTGACTAAAGAGAAATAAGTTTCACATTGCTTCATTCACCTTCTTATGTGCATATGCTGGGAAAGATTGGATGTTAAAAAAAAAAAAAAAACTTCCTCATGTTCCTTTCTACTACATCTAAATCTGTTTACCAATTCAAAGCTGCTAAAAAAACCTGCATTCTCCTGCTAAATCAACTGGATGGCTAGAAACCAAACTGTAATGTAAGAGAAAAAAATTATCAATTTATTTTCATGACAGAACATTCTTGAGAAGGTATAAAATTGTTCTGGTTGCTATGCCAGTTTTCTTTTTTCTTCCTTCCTCTGTCTTCTTTTTTTCAAAGGCTTTTAGCTTTTAAGCTGATACTTTTTATAGTTATATAACAGTTCTAATATTTTGTGACATTTTGTATTGTGACACTATAGATGAAATTGTCATCGGACTGACACCCTGTGCTGTTTATTCCTTAATTACAACTGTTAACACTGTAGAGAAGCGTGCTAATCTGCCAGCACATATTATGAAAACAACATTATTGTTACCCACACCAACACCCACTCAACAGGATATTTCCAAGATGGTAGTTTAAAGGAACTTATCGGCACAATGGACATTTCAATATAGTTGTTGTTGCTGTGTATTTAGCTTTCCCTATTGTCTTCTTTTAAAGACACAAACCAGTTTGAAATTTAAAACAAACATTTCATTGTAATATAGCATAGGTACCCTTTACTAGCAGAGGCTGCCTCTACAGTTGGAAAGTCATAATTTTTTTTTTTGTGATCAAGCAGTGGTGGACTGAGGAATCTCAAAGCTGTTTAGGGTTGTGACCCAACACTTTCTGACTGACAGTTTTTTCAGGAATAATGAAAATAGAAGGAAGCGGGAAGGGAAAGTTTAAAGATGAAAAGACAAGAGTGGGGTTATGTGCATTCACAAGGTTGGCAATCCTTAAATAACCAAGTCAAAATCCAATAACCATTCCCAGCTCTAAAAGGCATCCTTTTTCAAACCAAGTCTGAGTCTTCCTGAAACTGGCTAATTATTGACTGTTTTATAGTTCAGTTCTTTCTGTCGCCAGAACTTTTAGAAGTTTGGTTATCTGTGAGGGACAAAAATCCTATGAATTTATTTTCTCATACATTATTTTACTAAAGCAGTTTATTTTAGGTGTCACTGTCTTTTAATTTGTTAAAAGAAACAAACAATAATGGTTAAAAAAAAAAAAAGAACCATGTTGATCCTATACGTTGTCCCTAAAAAGTAAGGATTCTAAAAAACTTAAAACCAGAGCCAAGATACCTGCTTAGAGGAGAATGATTGTAAATTGTTTTTTTTTTTTTTAAACAACACACACATAACACTGACAATAATTTAATTAATAAAGAGTCCACTTTTTAATATTAGTGTTTAACACATCTATGGGTTTGGAGGAAAGCAAATTCATGACCTTGAAATAGTAGTAGGTGATAACATGAGACTTGCCAGTAAACTCTCATATCTTCACTGCCACTTAGGAGATAATGGAAGAATAGGAACATATTTAATTCCTAAAGTTCCTGCAATAACCTACATACACCTTAACATTAAGCTTTATTAAACAGGCTTTTTGAAATAGCACGTGAAGAAGTCATCGCTATGCCTCATTTTGAATGGTATTTTCTGCTTCATTTTGATTTTCAACAGCAAAAGGATATGGTGCTCTTCCTAAAAGAAACTGTTCCCATTTGGGAATATATTCTTCTACTGATGCCCAGTAACGAGTCTGGAAAAAAAAATTCAAAAGTAAAAAAGCATATCAAGCAATTGAACTTGGCTCTTCATAATAGTCTAAATGTTTATTCACTTAAGTGTGTGTGTGCGTGTATACACACACACACACACACATATACGTAGAATGCATTTCCTCTACAGAATATTTTATGTTAATTTTAGAAAAAAATCTGGCTACTTACTAGTGTTAATTTTCAAATTTCTCAGTAAAACCAGAGCCTGGCAGAATTACAGGTTTTAGAATTTTATTGTGATTTTACACGCCCTCTTGTGGCCAACTTCATGATTATTGCCAATAGTATCATTTATGGTGATATAACCATTAAATGTTTTTGTTTAGTATTCCAAATCCCATACCAAATGATTACCCCATACTGAAATTATTACAATGAAATTATTAAACATAAATCATGCTTCAGGATTAACATCAAAAGATTTGACCTGGGATGAGATCAGGAACTGAAATATAACTAGTGTGTTATAGCACAGGAATCAGATACATTGGACCCTTGCATAGGAAATATATATCCACTATAATTTTTCCCCATTTTTATGATGACAAAATGTCAATATAATTTAATCATTTTTAATACAAATAGCTTGGAAGTTGAGATGTTGTATTATTGGTCTGACTGTAGAAGTCTATAGGCTTTAGAAGCTCATGCAACACTGCATGTTGTGTCTAGCTTTGATTTCTTGGGTGACTGCCCTAAGGAGGTCAAGAGAACTAAACTGCCCAAAGCCCTGTGTCATAGGAGGGCAACTGATATTAGATCATCACTAGCAATCTCATTTTTGGAAATTCAGCCAATGAGTTAGCACTAGAAACACAAAAATATTCACTCCAAGCATTAAATACAGCAGTTCTGCAAGTTGAAAATGGTGAGGGATTCTATATGTCTATATATCTATGCATGTGGTCTGAGAAACAGCCTGACATACTTAAAGTAAAGGTCATCCTGCTGTGCAAGACTAGTTAAGAAAAATGCCATCTGAGGCCCGTCGTTGGGAGTTTCCCTGACATTTGCAGTTGGGGTAACTCCCATTGTGTGGGTCCTGTATAGGCCAGAGTAAGGTATTGGAGAATCAGACAAAGAAAAAGACATGTCCAAGATACAACTTTGTACCAGAGTTTTTTGTATCCTTGATCACTGCCTTGTTTTGTTACCCTAGATGACATAGAAAACTGAGGGTAAAACTCTCAGCCTCTAATTTTGAGTCTATTAATCCCCAGAAAGCAAAACCTGTATTTAAGAAAGGTCATTAAAAATACAAAATGAAACTATTCTATATGTAGTAAATTCCCATTCATCACAAACGTATTCATATACCAAATATAGTTTATTTTTGCCAACCATCTTCCCAATCTGTTCTTGAACTGAACAAAATAAAACAGACAAAAGCCATACTATATTGTATGATAATATGCATTTAATTAGCTCTGGTTAAATTTTTGGTGAAGGGACTAAACTGCTACTTCTAACATCAGCAAGCAGCAAAAGCATTTGAGTTAGGTGTGTTGTCATCTCATGATTTAGTGCACATTGTCTGTTATGGTTTAACAGGATAGTTGTTTCTAAGTGACAAGGTGAAAAGATCCCCATCTTTATAAAATTTCCAATTGCTAAACTTTTAAAAATCAAGATACTTCTCAGTTACCTCCTATGTATAAAGCATAGTACTGTGGACATAAAAAGATCAAACAGGTATATCTTCTTTAATTTACTGAATAAATATATCTGGAAAATACATATAACCATTGTTTAACTTGTAGTGTGCTACTGATAGAGTCTCTCTTTTTACGTTTGTTCCTTAAGATGCTCACCTCAAGAGAAACCACCTCAGGCCGTGGAAGTGGGTGAATCCTGGTCTGTAGTGACTTTTCTGCTGCTTCTATATCCTGTAATAGATATCGGCATTTTATATTCAAGTGGATTTACATTAAACAAATGGCACCTGTACAAACAATATCTATATCCCGAATCTCTCATCTCCACTCTTCTCTGGATATAGTTTGAATGGATGGAGGCACACCACTGTAGGAAAACTGATCATTGTTCAATTAATCCATTTCAGATAAAGAATACAGCATTTCTTATTTTGAAATAGAGGTGGGGGAGGTGGTACTTCTAAGTTCTGCCTTTTCACTTTTGAATAGCTAGTAAATGTCAGTAATTCATGCAAAAAGTGTCTTATAATAGTGTTCAGCACATTAATGTAGCTCTTACATCACTAAAAGCAGCCAGAAGGATAAAATAATAAAATATTCAGATACAAAAACAGTCAGATACTCAGACCCACTCTGTGCTAATCTTAAAAGTGAAGAGTTCTAGTGTCTCCAGAAGATGTAAATAGCGTATCAATGGCACACATTCCATTTGTTCAATGTTCAATTTAAAAAGTTATATGTATGCAAATATTCCATATATTTAATGGAAGCTCAGTGAGGTACCTCAGTACTTAATGACAAGAACCTTTTCATTATACTATCTAGATTTTTTTAGTACTAACTTTCTAAGCTAATTTCAATGGCAAGTTTTATTGCTAGCTAGTATGTCATTCAGCTGAAAGTATTCAAGCATCATGCTTTAATGTGTAGTTTTACTTGTAGATATGTGTATTTTTCTCTTATAGTTGTAAAAACACCAAGGTAACTAAACTTAATTCATACCCTGGTAAATATTCTTATCTTTCTATATACATGAAGTAAATGCCCAGAAATGCAGGATTCCACAAATTTTTAGTGAAACACTTGAGCATTGTCTAATAAACGCTCCCAAAATCAGCACCCATGTTGTCTTGTGCCCACTTATGTCTGTCAAGTTCACAGTGGCCTTGGTCACAGGCCATATAAATTTTGTCTCTCTGTTGAGCTTAGTGAGTTGATAGAAAAGAGAAAGTTATCTGATTCCTGTACAAGCATTGGAGCAGTCTAAGTAGAGGGCTGTTGGACAGACGGAGAGAGATGGAAAAGGGCGTGGGAGTGGGGTGTGAAGAAGCCAATGCTGAACAGGAGAAAAGAGATAGCAGATGGTAGCGGCGGGAGCAAGGAATGGGTGTGAAATGTAAAAGGGAAAAACAGGAAATTCCCTAAAGGGACTCCCCAAAGTTGCACAACCATTAATGCACCTGCTGTCTGGAGGAAGGTGATTTGAAGGAAAAAAGCCATGAATTTAGGGAAAAAAGCTGATTTTTAGCATGTCTATCCCATACCAGAAATTTATAGCTAAGATGCATGCTAAAGAGGTTTTGATGCTGATGCCATGACAGATACAGAAGCCTAGTAACTTTTGTGTGATTACATTGAAAAGTTACAAGGTCCTGGAAAAATGTTTTTTTACCTTTATAAATCAAATAAACACAAATAAAATAATCACAAGTCCAATTATGGTCATTACTCGAAGAAGTTATAAGATTATTGTTAGTGGCAGATCTTGGTGCCACTAGCATTGTAGACAATATTATAAACATTTTTCTTGAAGACCAGAAAATAAAGATATTTAATATCTCTTATAGGAGAGCAGAGTTCTAAATGGGAAAGCAGATACAAGTAGGAGACATATGGCCTGGTAAAGCAGGCCTATGGTTAAACACTTGACTGTTATCTCTGCAGTATTCTGACTATAAATTATCAGGCCTCTGAAAAACTTATTCCTTAGCTTAAGAGATATTTGCTTTCTTAGAAGACATGCTCACCTCTGATTCCTACTTTTCTTTCCCTTTGGCTGTCTAATTTTTCTCCCCTTATTCCTAAGTGTGAGCTTTCTTAAGATCTGTGGCAGCTGTTCTCATATTTTTTTTACCTTCTCTCTCTCAAGACTGTGTCCTATCTAGCTTCAGTAACTTTTACTGTAGAGGCATGGCTAACCTTTCTTCCTAGCCCTTATTTCTCAACCAAATGAAACTAAGCTCATCTTATTCCTACAGGATATAATGAATGAAAAATAGTAGGAATTCTCTTCCCTCAGATACCTATGCTCTATACTCTATATTTAACTCTTCTTATACCTGCCATTTAAATTTTCAAAAGTCTATAAATTGTTCTTTCAGGATATCTCTCCTAGCCTTTCCATTTCATTCCTAATGCTATGGCCTTATTATTACACTTATTCATTCAACAAATACTTGAGGAGTACTTACTGTATGATGCATGCCTACAGTATGTCTTGTTTTACTTCCATCCATACCTAAGAGGGGATCAATTCATTTTTCTAAAGAACTACTTTGCATATGTCTTTTCCTAGACTTAAAAAATCATGAGTACCCACTACATAAAGGATGAAGTGTACCCACTCTATGTACCCAGTACATAGAGGATGAACTACATAGAGGATGAATTCCTTAGCCTGACTGAAAACAAACAAACAAACAAACAACTTTGCAATTTGATCCTAGCCTTCTGTAGCCAGTTATACCCTAATACTTCCACATAAGAACCTTTCCTTTGATTATATACAACCAGAAGGTAAGGACTGTGTCCCATACAAAATTTATGCATCTGAGTATCTCACAAAGTGCAGGGCGTGTACTCGGCATTAAATATTCATTAAATGAATACATAAGATGCAAAAGTTTCCTGATTATAAACCAAAACTTTTTTTAAAAAAAAGGTACCCGAGGCAGGCAGAGGGAAAGGAAAAAGGGGGGTGAAAAGGGAGGCGACACTTACTTGACTATACATTGTTCCCTTGTCTTATAGACTTGCCACTAGAACATTTAAAATTTTATATAGTTGTAGGACAAATAAAAAAGCAATTCCCTCCAAATTGGAAACGAAATGTGACAAATCTAACTATTATGTAGTTTGTGGTATAACCACACAGAGAAGAGCTACATCAAGTATTCTTAGAACACAGTATTGACTGGACACCCTTTGTGGGGGTATACCCTGGAGACGAAAGAAATTGTAAAAGTTATCTTACTGAAAACCATTCTCAGTAATCATATTATTGGTGATAGCCATGTCTGTATCATAGAATAATTCTTTGGAAACAGATTTTTGGTGTTAGAAAAAGAAGGTAGACGCATAAGATCAGCAATTTTAAGTTAAATCTTCAATCGTGTAATTGAATTGGAGATACTGTTATGAGCTCTTGATGTATTTTATTTTAAACAATAACAACAAAACAAGTTGCAATAAGCATTCTTAGTACCCAGATTGAGGGCTCTAAATATATTTCCTGCCAAAAGGAACCAGGGTTTCTTAGAGCAATGGCCAATTCCAGGTCTGGGCAGCAAAAGCCCCTAATGAGCCTGGAATAACTCATTACATCATAAAGAAAGGAAACTATCAAAGACTGTTAGGATAATGTCAAAGACATTCAGGTGTTAACTTGAAGAGGCTTCGAGTAAACTTCATAGTAAAAATGGGACACATAAGGCATAAATAAGAATAAAAATTGCAAGGGATCGAAACATTTCAAATCCCAGATAAACTAAAAACAAAATACCACCTTATTCGTCACCATTAGAGGATGCCAGAGAACCAAACTATGATTTTGAAAGCTATAGAGAAAGTGTCCAGAAGTCATCATACCTTTTCCTACATGAACTGTACTTCAGTGTAATCAAATAAGTGATGAGGGGAAGATTCTCTTTCATATAAATAACAAGCAATTGAAAGAGAAGGAATAAAAGAATTTGAATATTCTTTTTTCAACCTCTAATGAATATATCTAGGCAATGATCATCAATGACTGCCAACATTCCAAAATGAGAGACAGCCAGGAATTATGGAAATGTTCTTCCCCCAAACAATGAACCTGAATCTGATCCAGCCTCTAGAACTTCACTGCTCATATGATAGCCATTAGCCTCATGTGGCTATTGAGCACTTAAAATGTGGTAAGTCCAAATTAAGGTGTGCTGTAAGTGCAAAACATATACTGAATTTGGAAGGCTTGGTAAGAAAAAGAATATGGGATATTTAATTACATTTGGTAGAAACATTTGAAATAATATTTTGTATATACCACATGAAAATGTTATTAACATTAATTTCATCTGTTTCTTTTGACTTTGTTAAAAGTGATTACTAGAAAATTTTAATTACATACGTGCTCACAGTATAATTCTGTTGGACAGCACAGCTCTCTATCAATTTATAGGAATTAGAGAATACAGGAACATGCAAAATGATATGTCAGAGATGTAATTAGCAATATCCAAACTGAGAAACGCATAGGACAAATGACCTAATTCCTTTAACACATAAATTAAAAGTGGATGAAAAGGTCAGGGGGTACTTTTAGAGATGTACCAATCAATTACAATGTTGGATTTTATTTGGATTCTCATCCAAACAAATGTAAACATGCCTACAGATTTATCAGAGAAATGTGAACTCTGAATATTTGAGGAATTAGTGGTAATTTCTTATTGATAATAGTATTGTGATTTTGCTTAAAATAGTAAAATAGTCCTTATCATTTAATGATACACACTGAAAAAATAGATATATTCAGAAATAGCTAAAGGTGAAACAATATGATTTCTGGAGAATATCTTCAAAATAATCTCAGTGGTTGGGGAAGGGGATGAGGTATATAGATGAAGCAAGATTGGCCATGTTTTGATAATTATTGAATCTGGGTAATAAGCACATGTAAGTACATTCTTCCATTCCCTTTTCTATATAGGCTTGAAACTCTTTTAACAATTAAAAAACAAGTTCACAGTGTGGATGATGGTATAAATGTTACTCTATGGCAGAACTGAGAAGGCTATGTTTAAATGAGTTGATTCATGATTAGGAAAGGTAAAATATGAGCACAGAAAGTCACATGCTGAGATCTCTTTCTCTCCCTATCCCTATACATGTCACTCCCCCCAAAACTTGAAATCTAATCCCTCACTATAAATATATACAGTGAACCCAGCTATGGCCAGGCTGGTTTTAATCTTTTAAGTTGCTGGAGGGCCAATTTCTGGGATATGAAAAATAAGATACTAAAGCACGAGATACAGGGTCATTGGTACAGGAACATGCAAGCATTTATTAAACGTATTCTTCAAGGAATTGGAGGTGAGAAATGTAAGAAGGAAAGAAGAGAGATAGGGTCCTGTAAGTCACTGACCATCTTGGGTGGCAGTTTGTTGAAGTCCCTGTTTAACTGCCAACTGCCCCATGAAGGCTTCCAGGGTGTTCTTCAGTGGAAGCATTCTCTCACCGGCTGCAGCACTTTCTCATTCTTTCTCACCTGGAGTGTTTGTCCAGCTTACTCATGAGCTTACTCTTGAGATGATGTTGACTTACAGAATTGCCTTTTTTTTTTTTCTTTGAGATGGAGTCTCACTCTGTCGTCAGGCTGGAGTGCAGTGGCACGATCTCGCTCACGGCAACCCCCCAGCTTCCCGGGTTCAAGCAATTCTCCTGCCTCAGCTTCCTGAGTAGCTGGGACTACAGGCACACACCACCACACCCAGCTAATTTTTTGTATTTTTAGTAGAGACGGGGTTTCACCATGTTGGCCAGGATGGTCTTGATCTCGTGATCCGCCTGCCTCAGCCTCCCAAAGTGCTGGGATTACAGGCGTGAGCCACTGCACCTGGCCCAACTTATAGAATAGCCTTTCTAGATAAAACTAAATTTTATGGTAGGTACACGGGGAGAGATGTCAGCTTACATTGTGGCAGTATTTATAGAAACACAATTTTCTCTTTCTCTTCCAAATCTATACCAATTCTGTTATGTTCTTAAAAGGCAGATAAATTCCATTTTACTAATACTAACAGGGAAAAGTCACCCACCCTGTGTTTTCAAAGTTCACTATCTTTTATGATAGTTCCTGACTGAAGCCTATTCTTCACTACCTCCATTCATATCTATTGATTTACTAATATGTGCAAATATTTGATGGAATTGGTTTCTTCCTCACTGCTCCTTTATAAAATACATTCTTTGATATTTTATATTCCTGCTATTTTCCAAAGGAATTTACAGACATTGAGTTCAAGGTGAATTCTGTTGGAACTTACTTAAATCTAAAAATAATTTTGTGTTTTTTAATTTTATGTGTAATTTTTACAAAGACTCAATTCAGAGGGTATGTGTAACAGCTGACTTTAAAAAAACAATAGTCTCCCTAGTCAGGATTAAGGCACATGTTTCCTTGTAAGTTTTCTTTTTAAATCTTCCATTTCAGAGTAATAACTGTCTTTACACCAATCATGCAAACCCCTTGTTAAGATCATTCCCAAGTATTTTAGAATTCTTTGCTAATGTGAATGTAATTTCTTATATTTTCCAGTTGTATACCTAGAATTACTATTGATTTTTGTATCTTTTATCCATCAATTTCACTGAACTCATATTATACTACTTTCAGAACAAATTTGGCTTTTTAAACTATGTAACCATATCATTCCAAAATGCTAGTGTCATACTGTCCTTTTCAAAAGTGAAAGCTCATTCCTTTTTAATGTTCATTATATTGGTCAGAAGATCTAAATAAGGTCAAGTAATGGATGTTAATAGAGGTCATCCATATTTTGTACTCTTAGTACAGAAATGCTTTCAAGTTTTATTGGAACCATTTTTAAAGTGTAGCTGTACTTCTGAAGTACCTATCCTAGATGTAACTTAACCTGTCCTGAACAAGTAGTATCAGGAGTAATTGCCCTATGGTTTCCTCATCTTTAAATTAAGGAATTAGCCCAAATCAGTGGTTTTTCACAGTTCCTTAAAGCCACAGCTGGGCAGTCAAGGAAAGACTGAACAGGTGGGGCTTTGACCCAAAGCAGGTCCACTTCTATCTATTTTAACATGAAAACAAGTTTTAATGCTAAAAAAATTAAATACCTTTAGATGAGAATCGAATCTAATATACATATTTTTAAAGTGTCTACCAACTCAAAATTCTGAAATCAAGTCTTATTTTTTTATTTTTCCCCAGACACAGAGTCTCACTCTGTCACTCAGGCTGCAAGTACAGTGACTAAGGTGCATGGTCATAGCTCACTGTAACCTTGAATTCCTGGGCTCCAGGGAACCTCCTGCCACAGCCTCCCAAGCAGCTGGGACTACAGGCATGCACCACCATGTCCAGCTAATTTTTAAACTCTTTTTTAGAGACAGGGTCTTGCTGTGTTGCTCAGGCTGGACCTGAACTCCTGGGCTCAAGTGATCCTCCTGCCTTGGCCTCCCCAAGTATAATCCAAAGATTATAGGCATGAGCCACTGTGCCTGGCTAAGTCTCATTTATTTTACTTTCATAATGACTTCTATGGTAGAGCCACTAAAATTCTTTCAAAAGTTTAAAAACATATGAGGGAAAGTAGGATTTGAAAAATTGCATATGCAATGACTCAAAGAATGCAAAAAAAAGAGAAGAGGCAGCATCTCTAGCAGCAAGCACTGTGTTTGTGATATAATAGGTACTCAATAAATGTTTACTGAAGTACTCAAAGAAAATATACAAAAATATATTAATTTTAGATCAGCGGGATGATATGGAAGGTATGCTATTTCTTTACCCTTTAATTTTTTTTTCTTTTACAGTGGGAATATTTCACTTTGATAATCAGGGGAAAAATATCATACCAAACTGAAGTTTCTCATAACTGTGAAACCAGGCTCATTATGTTCCTTATATATGTATGACTATGATTTCTTAGCTACCCTTCTGAACTCTATTCTCTCCATTTTTGAAATCATCTTGCATCTAAATAGCAAATGAATCTTCCTTAAATACCCACTCATTTATTTCTTATATAAGTCTATATTTTTCTTTTGCGTAGTCATTTTCAGTACTGAATTATGTCTATACATCAAGTCTCAACTTCTTTGGTCCGATAACACATATCCAACCTTGTTTCCTGTGTATTTCTAAGCTAGTCAGTCACACTCCCAAGATCATTAACAGGGTCATTCAGTCTTCTGGTCTTGGCTCTTTTGTAAGAATCCAACAGTATGCCTTGCCTTCTGCCTATTCAAATACAGGCTAGGCTTAGCTTCTTCTATGAGACCTTTTTGAATATTCTAGCTCTCAAAAATTTTTTAAATTCTTATTTCTGTAGTCCTGACTCTATTCTATGTAATTTAATGTTTGATCACACAAAGTCTCTGGGTTCTTGATATCAAGAGCTCTGATTTATACTTATTTTGTTGTCCCTACTTTCTGCCCAGAACTAGCTCAACAGTAAGGACCCTCTAAGCATTCATCAAATACTTGCTCATTAAAAGGAAAATGCTTGAAAACTAAATATCATATCACGTGCTGCAGGTAGGTAGCAATTAAGCCTTCTAATTTAGTTTTTCTAACTTTTCAGAGCAAATTCCAGATTATCCTATATATTTCCATTTAAAAATAAATATTGCTAACACCATTGGGCAAGTAAGACATATGGCAATATAGAATGCTTTGGTAGCACTATGGCTGTGACTTAAATTACTGTGGATCAAACTGCCAGAAGCTGAGAAGATAACTGAATTTTCCTCTTCCTTTATCCTCTAGTGAGGACAGAAGATAACTATATCATGCCTATCGATGAAAATATTTAACAATAAAAAACTGAAAACACTGCTTTATAACTTAAATAATATAGTCTTACTACCAAATGTTTTAGTCATAGGATCTCTTGGAAGCTTGAATGGAAGCAAACTTTAGGGTTTTAATTATGGATGAAGCCATACAATTCTGGAAGCAAAGTATAACAAGCAGCCAAAAATGTTACACATATGATTCTACTCCAAATGGGCACATTGGCCAAATGGTGAGGCCCCGCACAATCATACACTTTGACCACTCCTCCATATCCATCAAGAGGGAGCTGGGAAATCTGTTATCATAGATATGAATTCTGTGTGTTTGCCTAGTCAGGCAAAATCAAATTGTTCTTGTTTTTATGATGTTTGATAGTTGTGAGTTGGCTCTCAATAGCTTATAGGTACTTTATGGCCTTTCAGGATTTCCTTTCAAATAAAAGAAGATGAAAGATGGAAAGGTCCATCTTCTATTTCTTACTTCTTGCAAAAGGGTGACCTTACAATTCCTTCTGTAGTCATTGATTTTCTAGTTGATTGCAAACAAAGTTCAATTTTTTTTTTAATTTAAAAAAATGAGGATACATATGTTACTTATCTAACTGACATGGGCTTTAAAAAAAGATGCTGCTTTAGTAATTCTACTTATTACTCAGAACCAATAAATTATATAAATCAATATTACGAAACTTACCTAAAAGATTTTTGAGAAGGTGGGATAAATCTCTATATTCAAGTCATGGAAACTTACCTTTAAAAGACTAAGGTTCCTTGTAAAAGCAGTCTCAACTGTTTGGAGTTGAGATGCCTTTTCTGTATGTTGATCACCCAATTTATTCTCCATTTGTTGAAGTAACATTAATCTTTGTGATACTCTAGAAGAAAATGAAGATTATATAGAGTTAAAAAATTAAAAGCAAACATTTTACTACTTGACCAATATAAAAAATTCATTTCTTAATAACACCTCACTTCAACTCTAACCTATTCTGAAAGTCAATTACTATGTCGACTAATAAGACAGTGAAAAATCTGAGGTAGTTCAATAAGTCTTAAGTCAATCTGGTTAAAATCATTTTTATTTTCATTAACATATTCTTTATATATGCCATAAGTACATACTTCTGTTTTTTTAGCCTCTCTGGTCTTTTGAAATTATTTTAGAATGTTGAAGATATGTTTTAATTTTTGGTGAAAATGCAAACTGTAATACATATCCCTTTGTACACATAGTTATATATACCTCCCGACACACATACATTGATATAACTTGCTATATGAAACCTTCTGCTTAACACTTCAGTACCCCTGAATCTCATGTTACACATTTAGAATTGTGCTAAACTTCCATATGTTTGAAGAAGCAATAAAAATATTTTTTCCCTCTTTTTCCAAGAGAAAGATGATGGTTTGATATATGAGTGAGAGGCTGTGTGTATGTATGCATACTCACAACAAGGTAAAACAGTAATTGAAGAAAGATGTAAAAAATTACAAGTAAATATCTTCAAACTACTTTGTTACATACAATATACTTTAAAAGTTTCTTGCTGGTCAAATGCTTATTTTATACATTTTTGTTCTTTTTAAGACAATATGTAAGATGATTAAAAGATACATAAGTTGGTATACACAACAGTCAAACTGTTTCCCAAATAGTTGTGGAGGTTCTCAAGAAACACTGTGTTTCATCAGGCTGTCTTAAAGGTGGAATTAAAATCCCAAGTCTATGAATAGTCAATTTTTTGGTAAGGAAAGTATCTTAGGAGCCAAGGAAAGAATGTCTGGTAATTAATTAAAGAAAAAGAAAACCTGAAAGCCCACAGAGAGAGGAGGAAAAGAGTGAATAATACAAAACAAAGAGCAGGACTGGCTACACAATTTGAGGGTCCAGTCCAAAATGATATAAGACAATGGCACGAGAGCATTAAACCAAATGCAGGACCTGTGACTGTATATAAGTCATATACCCATGAGGCCAGTCCTGGGTAAGAGGTTTAGAGAAGCCCATTAAATACCAATGTGGAGCCTAGAAGGGGTGGGAGGAGGGCCAAATTTATCTATATATTACTTACAAAGAGTAAAAATACATAGAACATACCTTTTAATCTTGCTTATTCATAAGAAACAAGGACGTTCCCTAACACTAAAACCTCTTAAGTGTCAGAAAATTAAAATGACATGCTTTCAAATTTTTAAGTCATCCTGTACATACAATATTTCACTAACAAAGCTAGTTCAATTTCTATATCTGAATCATCCTTTTAAAAAAAACTTACATTTCTTCATGTCTTTTAGAAAGGCGAATTTCTTGAGCAAACAAGGAAGTCATCTTTAATCAAAGCTGTCATAAAGAATAAAAACATTTAAAGTTACTTCTACCACATGTCCTCAGCTTTGCAACATTTGATTATTTTAGTAGCTTAATCCATTGGTTCTCTCAGAAGAGAAAAGAAAACTTAAGATGTAATAATGTATAAAATGAAAGGACGCAATTAAACACATTTTTATTCAGCATGCCAGATACATCTAAGTACACTGTGAATTAGGTAAACCCAACATATTTCGTATTGTCTCCTCTTTTCTTTCTAGACTCTAACCTTAATCAGAATTAAAAACAAACAAGCAGCTGGTACTAAGACTAGTAAACGTCTTATTGCATCAACAGAAAAAAAATCTGCTCTGTAAAATTCAACACAGGAACACCATCGCTTATGCATGTGCAAACACACATAGACAGAAAGGCAGGCAAACAAGTATGAGAACCAACTGGAAATTCAAGGTCTTTCCTTTATTGGAAGAGTGCCCAGTTCTACCATCTCTCTTCTAAATAGGAAATTACTTTTCATGCGTAACTGTGAGGAAAAGCACAATTAGATAGATGCCTTCCCCTTCCCCTGGCTGCTCAGCACTCTCATTTGTGGAGTGTAGGAAAGCCCATTTTCATGGCACACTTTACACAATGAGCAAGCTCACCTTGGCTAAAGACATTGGACCGATACAGACAGAGGTCTAGTGAAATGCTTTGAAGGCCTCCAAAACTGCAGACAACTCATCTGGTTGGGCTTATAAGCTGAAAGTGCTTGCCCTAAGGAAGAAAAAGAGGAATAAAATTCCTTCCTGAAATGAAGCTTTCCTAAATTTTATGAAATTAAACATCTATGCACTCTATAAAGATTGTCTAAAGATTGACACACCGCCCGAGTGTCCAGCCCCGCTAGAAATCCCACGCCTATTGAGTGTAGGGCGCTGAACCCGGCCAAGGAAAACGGAAACACCGCCCTGCCCTCATTAGGTTTCCTCCTCTAGGCGTGGCTGCCTTTCCTTCAGCACCGCGGACAGCAATCGCTCACAGGCCCGCCCTCCAGGGTCTAATTACAGATATTTTCAGCTAACATCACCGCAGGCCAATCCTCGCCGCCTTCCTCTCGGTTTCCTTTTGCAACGAGGCCAATTAACACAGCGCCAAGGGAATCGCGGAAAGTCGGTTCATGGTAACTTTTCTGTGAGGCCCGCTATCAGCACTTCAGACAAAACCAAATTAAATTCTCCCTTAGAACCGAAGATCCGCACCTTCTCTGAGTCATCTGTCCTCCGGCCGCCCCAACTCCCGCTTATACCCAAAGGACTCATGAACCTTCCTCATCAACCTGGCTCTTTACGTTAACAACATCTTCCCCAGCGGTCCTGCAGGCCCCTGCGCAACCGTCAAGGCAGTCAGGGCACCCATCCACGGTCCGACTCCACTCACCGAGCCCGCCTCTGAGCCCTTCCGGGAAGGCACCAGCTACTGCGCCGACGCCGGGGCTTCAGCGCAGGCCAGGGCGTGGTCACGTTGCCATATTTGCGCACGCGCGGCGCGCGGTGACGTCACCGCATCTTTATAAAGGGACGCCTTGGGGCGCGAAAGGTTCGTGAGGTGTAGTCGCGACAACCAGAAGGTGGGCGTGTGGCACGCGGCGCGCGGGAGGGTGACTTGAAAGGGTCTTTACGAACCCTAAGGAAAGGCAGTCTGGTAGTAAGTCCATTTCAAGACCTTTTAAAGTGAGACCTGCATATGTTGAAAGAGTTTTAGAGAGTGAAGCTGGGTTCTTAGAAGCTGGAATGTCCTAGCAGAATGTAGAAGTGCGAAAAATTCGGCAAAGTACTCTAAAGTGTGTGGAATTTACAGTCGATTTATTCAGCGAGTGCATATGAATCAGCTTCGAGGTGCTTCGTCCTGGGCGTCTCATACTGAGCAGAGCAGTGAGAGCCCCTGCCCGCTCATTGTTGGTAGACCCCGCGTTGACAATAGTATTGCTGGATTACGCCTTGAGGGGTTTCTGAGTGTCATTCGCCATGTTTACATTGGTTATCTCGTTGAGTCCCCGCAACGCCCTGTGAAATGGGCACCATTAGCTTCATTTGACAGCCAAGGAGACAAACTTGGTTGTTAATTTAGCGTTTTGTAATAATATCTCGTGGCTGTAACGTGCGTTTCTTAAGTTTTGTTCTTGAAGTAACTGAAGTACGTGGTAGTGTCAGTTCTCTAATATACAGAGGAAGAAAAGGTTCAAGAGAGGTAAAGTTGTTTTCTGTATAAAGGATGCTCTGCTGGTAAAAGACAAAGAGCTAAGGACTCCAAAATCCAAGGTGTATTTTTAATTTTCTCCTCCAGAATATTTACGTAAAACGTAGCTCTTGCGTCAGGACCTCTGCACTTAATGTTTCCTTTGCTTGGAAAGCCCCTTCTTCAGACATTTATAGATTCGATTCCTTGTATCTTTCAATCTACCTCCTCACAGGACCATTCCTTTAATCTCCAATATAAGAAGATCCCCACATCCTGGCTCCCTGTCCTCCATCTGCTTTATTTTTTCCATAACACAGTAACAATCTGTATATTGTGTAATCACTCATTTGTTTGTTTGCCGGTGCACCCACCACTAGAATTTGAACATTCTAAGAACAAGTATTTTTGTCTCTGCTTTGCTGATATATCCTCAGCAACCGGAACTGCCTGACATACAGGTGCTCAGTAAATATTTTTGAATGAACGGATGAAATAATTCCTCCCGTTAACATTCATCATAATTTCAGAGTACTCTGTCTGCACTTGATAGGAACTTTGATTTTGCTGTTGCATACCCTTACCACTTAGGAAAGGTGAAAAGTAGATCCTTGAGCGGTCCTGTGTTCTAGGAATGAAATAGAGCTTTTGCATGGTTACAAGGAATTCTTGTTTATTTTTTATGTACATTTACAAATAAGGATTTTTCTTAAGTTGGTAATGGGTTGTGTGAAAATAATAACTGTAGGCTCATTATAGCATTTGTTTGTTGCTTGACAAACTGCTAACCTCCCTGCTTGTGTAAGTTTGCATAGTAACACAGTTGGAACAAATCCAGCTCTTTCAACCTTGAGCCCAACTTTTGTAGGTCACCATCCGCCTTAGCTGTGAACTAAGGAATACCTTGGGAGTTTTCTTGCAGTTTTTAAGAACAGTAATCAGGAATATATCACAGACACTTGGAGGTTATCTAGATAGACTTTGATAATTTGTTTTATAGCATCCAATAAAAGTGGTTACTTTCTACTTAAAGATCTACAGTGATAGCTGCCTTTCTCATCATATTGCCCACAGCTGATCCTTTCTGTGAGTCACCAGGCTGGTGAGGAAGAATCTCTAGCAACAGTGTATCTATTAATATATAGCTTCTGTGTTTATCAGGTAAGTTTGGATACTTTCTGGAGTAATGTATTCACAGCCTGCCATGAAAATTATTGCAACCTGCTAAGTAACAACTGACCCATAATGAGACAGTCTGCAAAAGTGTTGTGAAATTATTGTAACCTAACCCCTGGACTAGTTCTATGCACCAGCATGCTATGATTATCTCCTCAGCCTCATATAATCTTCTATAATTGCCCCCTACCTTCATTATTTATAAAACATTGTATCATTTAGTCATACATTCTATAAAGATGTATGTATTAAACATCTGTAAGATGTAATCTGCCTTCAAGAGCCTAGAATCTGGCTGGGCTTTTAAAGTATACACAAAAAGCTGGAGGATGATGGCTGACAACATAAAAATGGTTTTTATTGAATGCTTATTCTGTACCAGGCACTTTCCATGAATTACCTTATCCTCATAAAAACCCTATGAACAAGTGTGCCAAAGTCTTACTATCCTCATTTTTATAGCTGAGAAAATTGAGACTTAGAGAAATGATTTACTGAAGATCACACTGCTAGTAAATGAACTCCAAACTGTTTGATGTTAGTATTCTCAATAATTATGTATGTTATCTTGAGATTATGTAATTAAAAAGTATGCCGATTATGAGGATAAGAAAGGAAAGAGCACCATGAGCTGGAATAGTATAGACAGCATTTTGAAGCACTGAGGTGGACCTTGAAAAATGGGCTGATTTGGAAGTCTTTTTGTGATTGGGTGTATCAGGTGGCAGGAGAGTGTGGTGTGGAGTGTTCTAAGTGAGGGAAGCAACTTGCATAGAAATGTGTGCATGTGAGTACATCTGGTGTGAGCCATAGTGGAAAGGAAGCATTGGGAAGAATGTTTTCTCCTCATTTTCCTTAATTTTGAAGATTTCATTTCTGATGCCAGATACTTTGAAAATGGAGGTTTGATAGTAACAAAGGAAATTATTGGAGGAGGTAAGACTGTTGAGTAGAGAATAGAAATGAAGACAGAAAAGGAAGGCTTGAGGATGGAAAAGGAAGGACAAGCTTTGAAGAGTAAGAAATAAAAAAATTGCAAAATCCTGACTGTTTCAAATACTCCAACTTATTAACAGTAAATTCTGTTATAGTTTATATAAAGGCCATCTTTTTAGACCCCCTTTGCGTTTACTCTGGGTAGACAAGTACTAAAAAAATAAAGAGCTCATGACTGACATAGTTAGTTTTTCTTACTATTTCAGGAAATCCTGGATAAAATTTGGTAAAGTGGGTCCAATTGCCTGTGTACTTTACTTTGAAATAAAATCATCAGAAATTTACCTTGTTCCATAATTGTAGTCTGTTCATTTTATTATGGTAAAATATTCTGTACTCAGAATATATCTGAAATGCTTTAAATTGGCCCTTGATGGATATTGAGTAGAGAGAATTTATAAGCAGATACTTCTTTAGAGCTTTTGTTAGTGAACCAGGTATCAATTTAGGTTCAATCAGATAAAATGCTGCAATAGAGAAATCATTCTCACAGTTGATGTTTATGTTCTAGACATTCTCTGTAGAAGTAACATCTTGCTGATAAAACTATGTTCAATCCTAGAGATTGCCAGTGTGAATTTGCATATGCCTCTTCCTTCCTTGGAAAAACAAAAACCTCAGTAGTTGTAAAATGCACTTGAGAAAACATTAGAAATTTTAAATTGAAACCACGCATGATGATTCTTAGGAAGTCATTTGTTTGTTGTATTATAGTGGGAGAGGGAAAGCTTCCCCTCTATTCTCTTTGAACCTTTGTGGAAATGACTGACAATAAACAAATTAATAAGAGAAAAAGGGATAGGATATGGTTTGGCTCTGTGTCCCCACCCAAATCTCACCTTGCATTGTAATAATCCCCATGTGTCAAGGGTGAGACCAAGTAGAGATAATTGAATCATGGGAGTGGTTCCCCCTATACTGTCCTCGTGATAGTGAGTTCTCAAGAGATCTGATGGTTTTATAAGGGGTTTCCCCCTTGGCTTGTGCACTCATCCTCTTTGCTGCTGCCCTGTCAAGAAGTGCCTTCCACCATGATTGTAAGTTTCCTGAGGCCTCCCCAGCCATGCTGAACTGTGAGTCAATTAAACCTCTTTTCTTTATAAATTACCCAGGCTTGGGTATGTCTTTATTAGCAGTGTAAGAATGGGCTAATACAGAATACAAATATACTTAATGTGCATAAACACAGGAGCCATATAAAATATGAGACTCAAAGAGGAGTCAGATGGTTGAGGCTTAAATACTCCAGTGGGGAGAGGGAAATGGTGAAGGGGGTGCTGTAGGCAATTTTTAGAGAGATAATACATGACTTTAGGGAAGATGAATGGACCTGGGAGGTAGAAATACTAGCTTGTAAATGATTTTCTTTGTAATTTGAGCCCAACAGGCAGAACAAAATCCCTTCAGGTATGGTTACATGCCTTAGTCTTCTTTCCTGGTAATAAAATTTCAAGGATAGGATGGAAGGCAATTATGTTCTCTTTGGTGGGCCAGGTCTTAAGGCAGATAAAGGAATATTAGGCGTTAAATTTCACCCTGTTCTAGGGGTGGAGAGAAGGGAGTTCAGGAGAGATTAGAAAATCCTTGATTCTGGGATTATAGGTGTGCTGTGGCTCACGGCTATAATCCCAGCACTTTGGGAGGCTGAGGTGGGAGATCGCTTGAGGCCAGGAGTTTGAGACCAGACTGGGTGACAAAGCGAGACTCTGATCTCAAAAGAAAAAAAATAAGAAAGTCCTTGATTCTGAGGTAATTTATAAGGCTTTCCTATTATGGTTCGAAGTGTTCAGCATGCCAAAGCACCATTCATTTTGCAGTGTTGTTTTTTAAGCCCCAACAGTATGCACAGTAAATGTGTATGCACATGTTCCTTTATGTATGATGAGGTTACATCCTTATAAACTAATTGTAAGTCAAAAATGCATTTAATACCTTATAAACCATTGTAAAGTCAAGAAATTATAACTCAAACTGTTGTAAGTCAGGGACCATCTGTACTTTTTACTTCACAAATTTCAGTAATTTAGAGCTCACACAAATCCTTTGTCTTAAACAGATACTTTTCCAGATGTATGTAATTTATAGAAGGTTTTATTATTATTTTTTCAATCCTGTTTCCCTGATTTTCTGGTGGCTCTCAGTACATTCACTAGTCTCTCTATGACTGTTTAACCCAGGCTTTTCTTGAGGTAGGCATTTTCTCATTCATGGTCTTCAGGCTTGTTTAGTTTTTTTCTCTCTCCGTTTTTTCCTCTTTGATTCTTATAATCCTGTAATAACTTTATTGGTCCACAATTAAGCAAGCAATTAAGAACCTTCTTAAATGTGTACTTGAGTACTGTACGTGATAAGTATTGTAGTCTGCCATTCTCATCTTTTTGTAATGCTCTACAGTTGTGTTTATTGAAAACATTCAAGGCTCTTTGCACCAGCCAGTTTTTCATCATCGTTTGCTGTGTCCATCCACTTGAAAACTTGCATATAATTTCCTTTGAAAGAACAAGAGTTGCAGTTTTACTGGATTGCAACTTCTTTGTTTCAGGATCTAATGATGTGTAAAAATATTGTTAGAAAAATCTGTTGTGGTTTAATGCATTTGGGATAGTTAATTTTAAAAAGACCTATACCCTTTATTTATATAAGAACAGTAATATTGTACCTAATTTTTGGAACACTTCATGTGAATACATTTCTTCTGTGCTAGGGCATCAAGTCTTATTTTCAAATCTAATTTTATCTTTCTCTTCAGTATCCCTTTTTAAAATTGATTTTTAATAATGACTTTCTTAAATTGAAAGTTGAGTAATTGTACTGATGGCTTATTCTTACAAACTCCCTGCTGAAATTGGGATTTGAATGTCACTTTTGCCATAAGAATAGTAAAAAGTTTAGTTAGTTGAATATGCACTTGGGATTTAGCTAATTTTTCATAATCATATTTTTCATATGTGAAAAAATGAAGTAACTACTGGGTGTCTTTTTCTTTGGGTCTGCTTTTCTTGGACTCTGAAAAAAAAAAAAAACAAAAACAAATTGTAGGCTATGAAATAGACTGTAAATTAGCTTGAAGTTTTCAATGTATTTCCCAAAGTCCAAATGTGTATTAGGTTGTTCATTGGCTTGTTTATATAGTCAAAAATAGCATTTTAACTAGTGTAAATGTAAGTCTCAATTTTTAGTCAACTTTAAATATTTGCAGCGGGTGTAATTGCTAACAGTAGTTTGAAAAATTGGATAAAGTTATCCTTTTACAGTTTTGTTGTCTGATGAATATTTGTTTGATGTGAAATAGAAGTAAAACATGTATGCCTGTATGCCTAAAATTTTGAAGAGAAGTAGTAGAGGGGAAAAGAAATGGATTCATTTTAACTCTAGATGGCAGTTAAACACAACTAACAAAGACCAACTTTTTTGAAATAAAGAGAAAAATAGTAAAACAGACACGTTCTGTTTTACTATCTAGTTAATTATATTCTCAAAATAATGTCTCAGATTGTTATTACTAAATAGACATGTGTAAGATGTAATTACATACAAGTGAAATAAATAATGAAAGCCTGTAATTGCAATAATTTTTTTCACCTGGTAATATGGCATACACCCAATGCAATGGTTTATATTGCTAGTATTTTATTTTGTCACTTTTACTAACATTTAGTTCAGTGTAGTTTCATTTTATGTACAATTATTTACCAGTATCAATTCAAACCATATGCCATTAGGAAAACTATTACACATTTAATGTTTTGAAATGTTTAAGTAGAAGCAAAGCTTATTTTCATGAAATGTGTTCCATAAAAGTAGACTCCAAAATCTGCTATAGATACCCATGCATGTACCTTTGAGATCGCATTTTTCTTTCCTTTGCTTTGCAATAAAAATATATTTTACATCTATTTAATTCACAAATTTAGCTTGTTGCTTTCAGGGGTGCTAAAATTATGTTTCTGATAGTATTTATGAGGGAAAAGAAAAGCTTGTTTGATTATACTTTGTTCTCATCTCCTGGTCTCAGCTCGTTGTGAACTGTCATTTCTATAGACTTGTAGAGTGCAACTGTTTCTTGTTTATGAACACCATACATTGATGTGGTATCTAGCAAATAGTACAAAAATAACTTACAGTATATCTAAGGAGTCTCATCTGACTTGTCAGATAGCCTTAAAAAGGAAGGGATGTGATATGTTTTAAAAATGCTTTATTGTAGATTTTATATGAAATAACATAATCCTTTTGAGAGGACTAGTTGATTTGATTCTCATTTCCTATATATAGCAATTTTTGCTCTGAGTATCTGTCTGATTAATGGATTAGCTCATAGATGGCAGCTGATGCCCTGGGTGAAGGGACTTGCTTGCCGCTTTTGTAAGCCCTGTGAAGTTGTAAGAAATGTTGCTCTCATGCATAAAGGTGTGGAGGTGCAGGTCACCCTACTGGAAATTAGGACCTTATTGGACACCTCAGATCTTGGAGTCTAGTGACTTATTGGACACCTCAGATCTAGATTTCTAGTGAACATTTACTCCACAACCAACCCCAAAGGCAAATACTTTGGGGTTGGTTGTGGAATAAATGTTCACTTTGGGGGTTTTTGCCTTTGGGGTTGGTTGTGGAGTAAATGTTCACTAGAATTTCCAAGAGTTCCTGTGCCTTTAGAATTATTTACCTGGACTCCAAACTCTTCATGGCAGTTATTGTTTCCTAATGGGTTCTTCATGGGTGCTAGTGGAATATATTTAAGTTGGCAAAAGGATACACACTTTCTTTTCTTTTTAAAGCAACATAAAAAGTCCCGTGTTATTCAAAAAGTAACATAAAAGAATTTATTTTTAGAGAAGCTTCTAGTAGAATTTTATAAGAACAGATAGAGTTGCGCACCTCCAAGATTGTTGCCTTGCAAGAATAAAAGGTGCTGGAGTTGCTGATTTTTTTTTTTTTTTTTTTGAGATGGAGCCTTGCACTGTCGCTCAGGCTGGAGTGCAGTGGCGCTATCTCGGCTCACTACAAGCTCCGCCTCCCGGGTTCACGCCTTTCTCCTGCCTCAGCCTCCTGAGTAGCAGGGACTACAGGCGCCCGCCACCTCTCCCGGCTAATTTTTTGGTATTTTTAGTAGGGAAGGGGTTTCACCGTGTTAGCCAGGATGGTCTCCATCTCTTGACCTCCTGATCTGCCCTCCTCGGCCTCCCAAAGTGCTGGGATTACAGGCTTAAGCCAACGCGTCCAGCCTGGAGCTGCTGATTTTTGAGGTGAAGACAGAAACCTGGATTTTCATGTGAAATCATCTTCTCAGTGTTAGCAACTTATTCAGGTAAAAAACTACAAAGCAAAAAACTTAAAACATACCAGCAGACTGAGAGTTTGTAATCTTTAATGTATAGCACTCTCATTTTTTAGCTCATTTAAAAAATAACATATATTGTAAAATTGATTGCTTAAAATCCTTTAGTTATTAGATACAATCCGGTGATTTTTGAGGTTATACTTTAGTTATTTTAAAATCAGATTTTGGAGTCTTTCTAAAAGACTTATATTTCGTATCCACCATCAGTGTCTTGAGTAATATCTTTGGATATCTGATCCTATCCTTTACATTTTTCTTCCTAATTTCATGATCAAAGAATAACCTTAAATTAAGTTTTGAGAGTATGTTGTTGTAGGTACTGTGTGCTACCTACCTGGTGTCCAAACATGCAGGTACTAAAGAAACATGATACCTTCATCTTTAGTTTTCTTTATCCTACATTTTGGCTTCTACAGTCTTCTCTATGGTCTTAGTGATTTTTTAAAAACATAAATCGTAATTTGTAACTCCCCTCCTTAAACCCTATAGTGGCTTTCCATTGTCCTTATAATAAAATACACGCATGGCCTCTAAGGCCCTGCTTGATCAGATCCCGGCTTACCTCTCTCAACTCATTGCTTACAAGATTCCCTTTTCTTCACTCTTATCTTGTTGATGTACACCAAGCTTAGTCCCATTTCAAAGACTTTTTCACCTGATGTTCCCTTTGCCTGGAATATCTTCCACAGAGCTTTATATATTCTTTGCTAGTCACTTCCCGAGTGAGGCTTTCCTGCCTACCCTGCCAAGATTCCTTTCACCATCATTTTCTGTCTTCTTACCTTGCTTTCTTTATTTAAAGTAATACTTAACCTCTGTCTGATACATATTTGCCTACTTGTTTGTCTTTCCTCTCACTGGCATATACATATATTTCATGAAGACAGGAACCTTGTCTTATCTTGCTAATTGCTGTATCCTCAATACCTAGAAGAGAGCCTAGCCCTATTCAGCTGAACAGAAGTGTAAAATAAATGAATAAATAAAGTCTAGGTAGCCACAGTGACACTGAATGGTAGAAGACAGACCTCAAATTGGAAAGGGCTACAGAAGCAAAACTATGAAGATACTATAAGTATGATGCTGGTACCTCAATGCTGTATATTTGCCATAGTTACCCATCATGTAACCCATCTCACAATAGCTTTTTTCAGTTTTAGAAATTTGACTTTCTATTGATATAATTAAAACCTGCTATTTTAAACCTGCTTTCTAGAACTACATTCACATAAATGACTTACTAAATTCATAAAGTGTGATTTTTTACATGTGGACTACTATAATAATATGAAATGTATTAGAAAGTTATCCTTTCTGAATCAACATAGTGTTGACATTTGAAGGTCACAGTAAATCCTAGGGATATGTTTTAAATGATACAGTCATGCACTGCGTAACAAAGTTTCTGTCAATGAGATTACTTACAAGAAGATGGTCCCATAAGATTATAACACCATATTTTTACTGTACCTTTTTAATGTTTACATATGTTTAGATACACAAACACTTACTATTGTGTTACAGTTGTCTACAGTATTCAGTATGGTAACATTTTGTACAGGTTCATAACCCAGAAGCAATAGGCTGTACCATATTGCCTAGGTATATAGTAGGCTGTGCCATCTAGGTTTGTGTCAGTAACTCTGTGATGTTCACATAATAATGAAATTGCCTAACAATGAATTTCGCAGAACATATTCCCATCATTAATGTAATGCATGACTGTACTTTGAATTGCTATCAGATAACTAAGGATTCTGAGAAATAAGATTAAATAATTATTTGTATGGTATTTGCTTTGCTTTATATATCCTTAGTATGAGTAAGTTCTTGGTAGAGAAGTAATTCACAGTAGACACAGCACAAAAATATGTTATATAGTTAAAGTATTTTAGCATTGCTGAAATATTTTTTTGAATAGTTTTTGTTATCAGTTTGTTTTGCATGTAAACATTTTATCTATGTGTGTGAGAAAATTCTCTACAAAAAATGATTTAGGGGTATGATGATGGAACATTCACTTATTTATCCAAACAATTTGCCCAAACAATTATTTATCTCTCAAAACTATATAACTTTATGGTTCAGATGAATTTCTGACAGCTGTGAATGCTTTCTAATTCCTTTGAAGATCACCACTTTTTATTGATATTTTAAAATACAGTCTGTTGAGACTACTTACGTGACTTTATGGGAAGGTTTGTGGAAAAAAATGATTTATATAAATTTACTTCTCTGCCAACTTTGCTGCATGTAAATATGTCCCTCTCAAATTTCTACCTTCATCGGGTAAGGGTAGCACACCCTTAAACAAAGTATGTACGGGAAAATAAATAAATCAGTAAACTTCATATCCCAGGCATAATAAAAATAACCCAGTTTATGCTGTGAATAGAACTAGGGAGTTTGACTTTTACAACTGAAATGTGCTGAGGCCTTAGACTTATATTTGCTAGAGAGGCAGTGTGTCAAATAGCCATCTTATCGAATGAGAACATGTAGATTCCAGCTCTAGATTTGCTACTGACAAAACTGTTTCATCATTGGTAAGAAAGGCAAAAATTACCTTCTTTCTCTACGTTATAGGATACTTGTGAGGGCCAAATGAGATAATGGATATGAAAGTGCTTTTGGAATTGAAAGACACTATAAAGTGTAAGATTTTCATTTTAGAGTGGCATTAACAGTAAACTAGATCTATTTTCTTAGACCGTATCACACATAGTCTTCTTACTAAGGTGGTATAAAAACCTTATACATTGTTTAACTTAGTATGTGGATCTATCTTGTGGACTGGGTTTTCTTTGATAGCAGGACTGTGGTGTATTTTAGTCCTGATTTATTCTGTGAATTTCCAGCCCTTATCTTTTCAAAGATAATATTTTCTCTCATCTTTGTAATAATGTGAGCTGAAAAGACTGATAAGCTCTAAAGTTTACTTAGCAGGTGAATAAAGGTATTTGTACATTGATTTGACATGCAAATAATATTTTTTTTACAGTAAATCTTGCAATAGTGTTCTTAACTTTTTAAATATTTTTTATTCAGCTTTGTTAACTAATTTTCCCATGTCTTTTAGACTCAAAATTACTGGGTATTCATTTTTCATCCTGGAACTTACACAAATGAATTCTCAAAAGTCATTGACAAGTAAATACTTTAAACTTAATTTTAAAACGTTTTAAACTCACAGAGCAAAGCTTCCCAGAAGAGTAGAATTAACAGATCTGTTGGATTTTGAGGTCTATTTTGAAAGCACAAAATTATAATACTATTTTATCTTCACATGTATGGAACAGAATTTCATTATTTTTTACCTATTGCTTAAAAGAGAGCTGTACTATTTGTATTTAAATTTCATGTTCTTCGGGACACTTTTAAGTAGAGTGACCGTATTTAAAGCTGTACAAGAAGATTCTGATCTTTGAGAAGCAGCGTTTTCAAGGAAAATGTAAAAAAACTATACTGACTCAAATGGTCTGTTTTACAGTCTTTATTTTTTTTAAATTTTACTTTAGGTTCTGGGATACATGTGCTGAGTGTGCAGGTTTGTTACATAGGTATACATGTGCCATGGTGGTTTGCTGCACCTGTCAACACATCATCTAGGTTTTAAGCCCCGCATGCATTAGGTATTTGTCCTAATGCTCTCCCTCCCATTTCCTCCCACCCCCCGACACCCTATTGTGTGATGTTCCCCTCCCTGTGTCCATGTGTTCTCATTGTTCAGCTCCCACTTATGAGTGAGAACATGCGGTGTTTGGTTTTCTGCTCCTGTGTTAGTTTGCTGAGGATGATGGTTTCCAGCTTCATCCACGTCCCTGCAAAGGACATTAACTCATTTTTTATGGCTGCGTAGTATTTCATGGTGCATATGTGCCACGTTTTCTTTATCCAGTCTATCATTGATGGGCATTTGGGTTGGTTCCAAGTCTTTGCTATTGTAAATAGTGCTGCAATAAGCATACGTGTGTATGTCTTTATAGTAGAATGATTTATAATCCTTTGGTCATATACCCAGTAATGGGATTGCTGGGTCAAATGATATTTCTGGTTCTAGATTCTTGAGGAATCGCCACACTGTCTTCCACAATGGTTGAATTAATTTACACTCCCACCAACAGTGTAAAAGCGTTCCTGTTTTTCCACATCCTCCAGCATCCATTGTTTCCAGACTTCTTCTTCTTTTTTTTTTTTTTTGAGACGGAGTCTTGCTCTGTCGCCCAGGCTGGAGTGCAGTGGCACGATCTTGGCTCATTGCAAGCCCCGCCTCCCGGGTTCACGCCATTCTCCTGCCTCAGCCTCCCAAGTAGCTGAAACTACAGGCAATCCGCCCGTCTCGGTCTCCCAAAGTGCTAGGATTACAGGCGTGAGCCACTGCGCCCGGCGTTTCCGGTCTTCTTAATGATCGCATTCTGACTGGCATGAGATGGTATCTTATTGTGGTTTTGATTTGCATTTCTTTAATGACCAGTAATGATGAGCTTTTTTTCATATGTTTGTTGGCCGCATAAATGCCGCCTTTTGAGAAGTGTCTATTCATATCCTTTGCCCAGTTTTTGATGGGGTTGTTTTTTTCTTGTAAATTTGCTTAAGTTCATTGTAGATTCTGGATAGTAAACCTTTGTCAGATGGATAGATTGCAAAAATTTTCTTTCATTCTGTAGGTTGCCTGTTCACTTTGATGATGGTTTCTTTTGCTGTGCAGAAGCTCTTTAGTTTAATTAGACCCCATTTGTCAATTGTGGCTTTTGTTGCCATTGCTTTTGGTGTTTTAGTCATGAAGTCTTTGCCCATGCCTATGTCCTAAATGGTGTTGCCTATGTTTTCTTCTAGGGTTTTTATAGTTTTAGGTATTAAGTCTTTAATCCATCTTGAGTTGTTTTTTGTATAAGGTGTAAGGAAGGGATCCAGTTTCTGTTTTCTGCATATGGCTAGCCAGTTTCCCAGCACCATTTATTAAATAGGGAATCTTTTCCCCATTGCTTGTTTTTGTCAGGTTTGTCGAAGATCAAATGGTTGTAGATGTGTGGTGTTATTTCTGAGGCCTCTGTTCTGTTCCATTTGTCTATATATCTGTTTTGGTACCAGTACCCTGCTGTTTTGGTTACTGTAGCCTTGTAATATAGTTTGAAGTCAGGTAGCGCAATGCTTCCAGCTTTGTTCTTCTTTCTTAGGATTGTCTTGGCTATACAGGCTCTTTTTTGTTTCCATATGAAATTTAAAGTAGTTTCTTCTAGTTCTGTGAAGAAAGTCAGTGGTAGCTTGATGGGAATAACATTGAATCTGTAAATTACTCTGGGCACTATGGCCATTTTCACAATACTGATTCTTCCTATCCATGAGCATGAATTTTTTTTTTTTTTCCATTTGTGTCCTCTCTTATTTCCTTGAGCAGTGGTTTCTAGTTCTCCTTGAAGAGGTCCTTCACATCCCTTGTAAGTTGTATTCCTAGGTATTTTATTTTCTTTGTAACAATTGTGAATGGGAATTCACTCATGATTTGGCTCTCTGCTTGTCTGTTATTGGTGTATAGGAATGCTTGTGATTTTTGCACATTGTGAGACTTTGCTGAAGTTATTTATAGTCTTTCTTTGACAGTAACATTATTGATATATCTTCCTTGGTTGTCACCTTCAGGCAAAGTCAAGTCCAAACTCTTTAGGTTGATATTTAAGGCCTTCAATGGTATAAACTTTATCTTGCTTTTCCAACTTCATCTTATTTATTAAGACAAAAAGTTTTGTTTATGCAAGTCTTTCTCCAACATTCAAATGAATAGAATGTCCTTCATTACCTGTTTTTTCACTCAAGATTTATCTGTTTTCTAAGGTCCAGCTGAAGTATCACATCCTTCTTGAAGCTTTACCTCTGAACTCCTGTGGCACTCATTTATGTTAATAATACTAATCTATTTGTAATTTATGTAATACTAATCTATTTGGAACCTAATGATAAATTGTCATGTGGTGTTATTTAACTTTTCAGGTCTGTATATATTTTATGTCATTTATTTTTGAGACAGAGTCTCGATCTGTCACCCAGGCTGGAGTGCGGTGGTGTGCTCTGTTCATTGCAACCTTCACCTCTTGGGTTCAAGCAAGTCTGATGCCTCAGCCTCCCAAGTAGCTGGGACTACAGGTGTGTGCCACCACACCTGGCTAATTTTTGTATTTTTAGTAGAGATGGGGTTTTGCCATGTTGGCCAGGGTGGTTTCGAATTCCTGGCCTCAAGTAATCTACTCACCTCAGCTTCCCAAAGTGCTGGGATTACAGGCATGAGCCACCACGCCCAGCCCAGGTCTGTATACACTTTGTGTGTGTGTGTGTGTGTGTGTGTGTGTGTGTGTGTGTGTGTATGTTTGTATAGAGACTACATATTATTTAACAATGTCCTATCTTCTACAGGGCTTGGAATATATAGAGATAGGTATATAAAATATGTTCAATAAATGTTAACATGGTTGTAATAGTTACCTTCCCAACTATTGTAGTTCTTGGTTGGAAGACTGCTTTAACATTTAAAGATGGGGTGACCCCAATCCATTCCTAGAAACTAAGGCATGGACTCTTAGCATAAGATTTCTGTCTCTGAAGAACAGTACTCTTATTTTAGAAAAACTTTGATAAAAGTGTTTACAAGATTATTTAGGAAAGTGAACAATATTTACTCATTATACATTCTCTTTATATAGGTCTCAATTATTGAAGGCCCTCACCTCACATAGTCATAATTGGGAAGTCACCTTCCCTGTCAACTTATAATGTTAAAAGAATACCACCCCATCCCAAGGCTTTTTGGGAGTGTTGGGCATTTTGTCTTTAGTAGTGGTTTCATATCTCATGTCCTTATTCACCCATCACCTTTTGTTTCTCAGAGACAACTCCTGCATAACAAGATGAAGAATAGACTTGGGATAATTTGTCATAGCAGGAGTATAAAACCAAGTGGTTCATCTTACTAAAAACAGTTACAGGTTAACAAGTCAGAAATAGTTTCAAGGAGAAGGTCATCATCTGAGCATTGGAGTGAAGGGGATAGCATTTCAAGTGAGGAGTGTGACAGGTAAACACCTCAGTATAGGAATGAAACCGTATGTGAATCAACGAATAGAATGGACTTGGCTAGAAAATGAGTGTGAGTTGAAGAAAGGAGGAAATGCAAAGTTGTATAAGTGGTAGTAGTTAAAGAGAGGAAGGATGATATTAAAGAACTATTGAATGCTCTAAGCAGGATTGACACGATTAAATTAGTTTTTAAGGGAGATTAATTAACAGAACTTTATATTTGCATTTAAAAAATGTTTTTCAAATACATCCATTAAACATATTGGCTTTTATCCCTTTTGCTCTATATCTCATGTGGCTTACACATAGCCTGCATGATGCAAACTCCACAATGTACTTTAGTTTCTTCACTCTCTGCCAAAGTGTTTTTTGAAGCACACTGGTTATTCCCTAAAGTGGGTTTAGTCTTGTCTTTTTGATTTGTTTTCCTGCTTCCATAATGTAGATGTGAATCTGAGTGTTTGTTTCTGTCTTCATTTGAGCTTTATTAACAAAGCAACATAAGCATTCCTTCTGCTAATTCTAGCTCAGTACATAGGGATTGTGCTGACTGCCCAAGCTTTATCCTAAATAAATACCTTAATGACAACTAATTAGGCTATCATTATACCATACTTGTGGAACATCACCTTGAGTACAAAAATATATCTACTCAAGTATTGACTTTCATTTGGAAAACAAAAATAGTCTGTAGAATATGGCTGTAAATAGAAAACATTTTTACCTGTTCACACAAATCATTTGGAAGAATAACCTCCTATTCACTGGGTATAGTATTCTGAGTTGACAGAATTTAACACAAATATGTCGCTCTGTTGTCTTCTGGCGTGCATGCTTTATGACAAGAATATAAGTTCTTATTTACTTTTAGATAATGTGTTTTTTAAACTCTGGCTGCCTTCAAGATTTTTTTTTGTCTTTGGTATTTACAATTTGAATATAATATGCCTAGATGTGATTTTTTTTGGGGGTAGGAGGGGTAGTCATCCTGCTTGGTGTTCTCTAATATCCTTGGATCTGTGGCTTGATGTCACGAATACAGGAAAACCTAAGTCATCATTTCCTTAAGTATTTCTTCTGCCTCCTTATCTCTTTCTTCTCCAGTTATACAATATGTACATCATTTGATATTATTCCACAGTGTTTGGATTCTGTACACTGTTTTCATTATTTTCCTCTCTTTTTTTTTATTTTGGGTTATACATATTGACCTGTCTTCAAGTTCATTGGTTCTAATAAGTGTATTACATTGTGGTTTCGTTTTGCATTTACTTAATGACTAAAGATATTAGTCATTTTTGAGTATATTTTTATGTGCTACCTGCCAGCTGTGTATCTTTGATGAAGTATCTGTTCAGCTATTTTTCCTGTGTTAAAAAATTGGAGTGTTTCCTCTTATTAAATGGCAGGAAATAAAGATAAGTCAAGGAAGACAGCTAGATTTTTGGTTTGATTACCTGAGTAGATGTTACTACTGTTAGAAGACTAGGGGAAGAACGGTTAGGGGCAAAATTCCAGTTCTGCTTTTGTTATGTTAAGTTTGGGATGCTGATTAGATATACAAATGGAGATGATAAATGTTCAGCTGGATATAAATCTGGAGTTCAGGGCATAGGTTTGGACAAGATATATACTTTGGGAGTCATTGGCCTATAGAAAGTACATAATTCCATGGATCTGGATGGAATTACCTTAAGGTCTACTTCAACAGAAGCTTGGGGCATGCCAGCATTTAGATGTAAATCCAATAATAATGGAGATTTGAAAAGTAGCAAATATTGAGGTAGTGAAAAATCCCATCAAACTTTTTGAGTAATTTTCACTCTGCAAAAGCACCTAAGGGAGTTGCATTTTTTGGACCCCAGGTTGTTCTTAGCATGTTCCTAACCAGTAAGATAAGAGAAACATTAGAGAAACATTACAAGAAAATCTCAGAAAAGAACTGCT
The DNA here is from genome assembly GCF_002776525.5 of Piliocolobus tephrosceles. Lineage (NCBI taxonomy): Eukaryota > Metazoa > Chordata > Mammalia > Primates > Cercopithecidae > Piliocolobus > Piliocolobus tephrosceles. Next base: position 74,088,170 of record NC_045435.1, read on the forward strand.
AACCATGTTGGAATGTTCTGACACAAAATCCAGTTCACATATTCTTAAGCAATGTGTCTTAAGCAAAAGTTATCTTAATAACAAATATTAATGATAAATTCTGTTTAAGTTCTCATGATTGTCCATCTTTCCATGGAAAATGTTTCATATCTAATAATCTATTATAAGAGCCAATCCCATATAGCTATTTTTAAGTGGTCAATTTTGAAACATTGTCAGGATTCCTGAGTCATGAAAATGTTAAATATTGGCATATATTTTTAAATCTACTGTTTAAACACCAAGTGTTATAAGAAAAATAATCGTAACTTATTTAATAAGTCAATAGTGTTGACACAGGGAACAGATAATATTATTTATATAGTGAGATACTTTCACCATATAAATACCAAAACATGAAGTGCCTGTAATTTATGGCCACTTCTTCATAATACAATAATGAATGGCTAATGAGGCCAGGTAAGGCTAGGTTAAGGGATGATGATGGTTGTGATGATGACAGTGATCTACTGAAAATAGCGAGAGAGATAGGAGATAAAAATTGGCTGAGGAGAAAGGAATTATCATTGTTTGTATTGGCTTATAGAGTTTTGGGGCAGAGAGAGAGCACTGCTGCTAGTGAAGGAAATAGCATTCACCATTTTCATAGTATTGTGCAGTGTTCTGTGCCTGGTCCTTGACATTAACAAATATTATTAAGCCTTCTGTTGCACTTTTCTGAAATTATGGAGCTTTTTTCTTTTTTTGAAAAAAAAAAAAAACAAAAAACAAAACAACTTTCCTAGAAGGCACAGAGTGACTTAAATGGTTAGAAGAGAAATATTCAAGCTTTGGGGCATCATGTGTATTTATCCATTCCCTGCTTCTGCCACTCTTGTTTCTGGACAGTAGGATGTATGTGTTGCTTTCACTACCTACCTTCAGCCCCATTCACCTCTCTTGGATCTTACTTGGCTTTGTTTTGTTTTGTTTTGAGACAGAGTCTCGCTCTGCCACCAGGGCTGGAGTGCAGTGGCATGATCTTGGCTCACTGCAAACTCCTCCTTCCGGGTTCAAGTGTCTCCTGCCTCAGCCTGCTGAGTAGCTGGGATTATAGGTGTGTGCCACCACGTCCAGCTAATTTTTGTATTTTTAGTAGAGACAGAGTTTCACCATGTTGGCCACGCTGGTCTCAAACTCCTGACCTCAAATGATCCGCCCACCTCGGCCTCCCAAAGTGCTGGGATTACAGGCATGAGCCACCACGCCCGGCCTTTATTTGACTTTGTGAACTTCTTCATTAGTGACAGAAATTTCTCAGTATTTCTATTTAACTGGGCAAGCTTAGGTAGCTTGACTCATTATTGACAAAAGGTCTGCCAAGCAATTAAATAAAGCAATTAAATAAAGTTATGTGATACTTAAAATGGCTAGTATTAATTGAGTACTTACTATCTACTATCCCAAGATCTTTGCATGCATCATCTCATTTACTCCTCAGAGCAGTCTATGAGGTAAACATTAGTTTCTGTATTTTAGATGAAGAAAATGGCACTTAGGAAAGTGAGGTAACTTGCCTCATAACACCGTAAGTGGCAGAACTGACTGGCACCCTTGGCTTTTTGACCCAGTAGTCCTCATCCTTGAACAGTTTTTTACTATATGGAAAAATGTTTTCTGAGTTCTAGTAACTAATATAGAATAAACAGAATTTTGTCAGCATACTATGTAATAGAGAGTGTCTGGGATTACAGGTTTTACTTGTTTGCTCACATTGGTGCACAATAGTCTTTTTTATTCTTTCCCTAAAAACCATCTCTACTATAGTGCCAACTAAATATTTTGGAATAAATTGAAGAACTAATTTTTTTAAGACTAAATTATCATCTTTGTCTCATCTAACTTGAAATGCCTCTGCCAACAACTTTACATTCTATATAGAGTATAACTAACATGTGGTCTGTAGTAGACATGCAGGAAATGCTTATGGAATGGATCCTAACATAGTGCTAAAGATGTCTCTGGTTTAGAATGCTCTCCTAAGCTTTGCAAGGCCCACTGGATATTGCTACAGAGCCTGCCTTTACACCCTGCGAGTGTAGGGTGTGGGAAAGGGAAAATAGTTTATAGGCCAGTAACTACAAGACAAATTATTTGAAATTACCACAAATTAGATAAAGTTAATTTCTTCTTTTCAACTTTTGAGCAACATAATTGTTATATTCTGATAAACTGCTGGTGTAATTATCCTTTTCTGCCAAACTTCATAATCACAAAAGCCAATTTTAACTTGCTAGTAACCAACTTCTGGTTCCCATCTTCTAGTGCCTTTATGTGATTTTACTAACATAGGCAGGAATTTAAAGCCATTGTCTTCAATCCTGTCTCTGAATCCAGGCATGGTCAGTAGTGATTTGTTTCTAAATCTCAAAGTTCCACAATTAGCTGTCTAAAAATAAGAGTTTTGGACCAGTAGCTTTTTGTACTCTGGTTTATTTCTGCCATTTATAGTAGCATAAATGAAGCTTCCTCGTCTAGGGTTATGTCCTGGGCAGTAAAAACCATGGAGTAGAAAATTGATTTTTTAAAATGATTTTGAATAGTCGTAACTGCAGCTTAATGGAATCATCTTGGGTGAACCCAGAGGTAGTTAGTAATGTGGGAACCCACTGTGCCGCGTGCTGGTTGTCTAGGATTTTCATAATGAAAGATTTAGAGATAGTTCTACTACCACTCTTGGTTGGTGGTTTACTAGCCTGAGATGCAAGATGGTGTCAAAATTCTTATAGGATATCTCAGAGGCAGCTGCTCACAGGATCCAGGCAGGTTAATTAAATGACTGATGATGGCTAGACATAAGGTGATAGGGAGCAATGTAGACTTTGGTGAACTGGAGAGCATATATTCCACCTAAATGCGAAAACTGCTGTTCATTTCCATCTTGTTACTGTCATGGGAGAGAGTGAGCCTGTTATAACACCCAAATTTTTTAAAGGAGCTTGAAACCTGAATCTTAATGCAAAAGTTTTCATTTTTTAAATATTGGTAACTAATACAAATTTTAAAATTATGAGCCAAATACAGTGTATCTGTGGACTGAATGCAATCTACAGGCCATCAATTTGTGGACCTCTGGTGTATCCTATGATAGAGGGTAGTAGTTTCCCTATGGGTATAATTTGAGAAAGACTAGGATTATATCATAAGACATTTCATTCTTTTGTGCTACAGTCATTCTTCCCCATACTCTTCACACACTGTTTCTTAAATTCCTCATGACTTAGCAAGAGTGAAGTATCAGCTCTTATCTCTATGGTAAGAAAAACTGGGGCCTTGGGTAGGAAGAATTGAGCACCCAATGTGGAGCCACTAAAATTAAGACAGAATGGTAGGCCAAAGCTGCCAAGTTTGGGACTTGTATACCTGTTTGGAAATGTCAAAAGTCCTTGTTAAGTAGAAGCAGTTGTACTGATCCTACACATATAGATTTTCCAGAAGTCTTACCAGGATATATCCTTCATCCTACATAGTTAAGTATTAAAAGAGCTGTTACAAATCTAGTTGATACACTAGAGAAAACAGTAAATCTGTTCACAACTTAGCAGCGGAGTCATAAACCAAATAAAGTTTGATTCCTTAGATAAGAAGGTAAAAATGTCATTGTTTACTCTTTAAAGGAGAAAGAACATTGATAAATCAACCCAGCAAAGACCATTCTTTTTGGTTTGCTGCCTGTGTAAAGATGACTACCAATGTTCATTTTACTACCATGAAAACTCAGACCAGAGGGTTGGTGGGTATTACTGTGATCTGTTAAGGGAGACTAGTAACCTGATTTTATTGGATAGAGACATTTTCATAGAAATGCTCAGCACTACTGAATACATCAAAAACCATACTTTATTTTATGTATAGCAATACAATTTACATATTAAATAACACTATCATAGAATGATTTGATATAGTTTAAACAGAAGAAAAAGGGAAAATTTTCAGGTTACAAAACCCCTCCCCCTGAACAAATATTAAAAAAAAAACAAAAACAAAAAAACACACTTTTTCCAAATGGGTCAATGTGACGAATGTATTCAGTGACTAATTATGTCTAATTCCTATTGCACAAATGGTCAATGGAATTAAAAAGAAAACCCAACTTTCACAATCACTGCCTCAAAGAAATAACACACGTTGGATTCTTTTGGAATGTAAAGATGGTTTTTGCTACTTCAATACACAGAAAGTTGAATTCACATATCCACCACAAAAAGGAAAAAAAAACTATGACGGAGGTGAAACTAGAAAAAAATTAGCTTTATATGAAAATATAAAATTCTATGATTATATACCATAGATACAAAGTTCCCAGAAGATGCTTACCCAAGCAACAAAATATTTACAGTTTTAATGATTTTTAGCTATTTCAAAATGAAGTGAAAGAAACATGAGTCAACATGAAGGCAGAATTCTTTAGAAACAATGGCTGCTTGCTAGTTTCAAATGTCCTAACAAAAAAGGAGTCACTACCCCAAATGTTGGAGAGTTGCGACATTTTATAAAATTGACTGTCTCCTTTTCTGGAGATGTTTATTTCTTAAAACTCAAGATATTTTTCTTGAAATTAATTATCCTCTGTAGAAAATGCTTCCCTTTGCAAATATTTAACAAAAATACTAAAAACAGTTTAACAGCTAAGACAAAGTAGAGGCCAAATATCATTATTACAATTCCTTCCTATTTGTAGCATGCCTTCTTTCAAGAGATAAGTAAAGCCAGGATTGTGTGTTAAATGGCAACTAAGGGAAAGCACAAAGGATTAAGTGAAATTAAATCTGTTAAAAAAAAAAAAAAAGCAGGCATTTTTCCTTCATATAAAAATTCACTGGCACCATTTGAACATAAACTTTAGAACATGGGAGTTGAAAATGCATTTCCAGTATAACCGCTAAATTCTTAAGACAAAACTACATTTTGATTCTTAAATTATGAGTTGGGTTTTTTTTTTTAATTTTTGCTTAGAATTAGTAATATATATCTTTGGTAAATTGGTATCTATATTTTAATTTTAAATACAGTATATATGCATTTAAGAAAAATCCATAACAAGGCAGTTGTGCTGTGTCATTATAAAATAATTATTTACTGATTTCAATATGTCACTCTGGGCTAAAAACTCCAGCAACCAGAACTTGAACACCATAACCCTTCTTTGGCCTTGCTGGACTCTTCTACTTGAATAGACTAAAAACTCTAAAGGCATAAAAATTAGGACGACCAATTAGCTAATCTTATTCTTTCTGAAATTCAGAAATTAACTTTTTTCATATTAAAGAAGATATCTTGGCTATCACATGTAAGAAAGAGTTCTCCTGATGGCAACAACATGTCTTTTCTTTGATGTCCAGCACAGCCATTTGGTCTGATCATTGCAATTTATTTTTATATGTTGTGTGCATTTTGCTTACCTAGAGCTAAATTCATGTACACAAACAGCTTGTTTTATAAAGTAGCACACATTAATTTGCGATAGCTATTTCCTTTCCCCTGAGTGCAAGTGTTAATAACCTTGTTATGTACGTAAGCAATGTGCTTATGTCTCAAAGAAAACCCTGTCTTTGAAACTCTGCCTCTGGAAAGATGCAAGCTGTTTTTGCCAATAACACATGAATAATAATAGTGAGGATCTTGCAGGGATGTCTGCAAGGACATCCCTGTTTCTTGCAGGGATGAGGACCTGCTAAATGCAATTGTCCTCATCGAAGTGTGTGTGGACCACTTTGGCAAGATGGGCAAGTAGGAATTGTTTATAATTCGGTGGGTCAGGATATGGAGACTTTGGTTCAAGCTTGCTGGAGACACACAGATTGCTCACAGGGAACTTCTAAACTCTTTCTTTTGTTGTTTCTCTCCTGTTTACTAGCTGTTTTATCGTGATTCTGAAACCACTGTAAGAAATAGCCACAAAATTGCATTGGAGGGTCTGCCTTTCCATGAATTGAGACCTCTATAAATAGCACAGGAGGGAATACTTGCTATTTGTCTTTGAACCAATGTTTACTTTTATTAAGAAAAAAATCACTGAGAAAGGGACTATGTACCCTAACTTGAACATTATTTTTGAACATCAAGCCCACTTTGCCATCTACTAAAAAGAGTTAACTCCTATCAATACTCTATACAACTAAAATAACCCACTTAATTGACTAAAAAAAAAAGTCTAGCTCATTGCTTTCCTGATTCTCCTCAGCATCTGGCAGTTGTACTGTTCCTGTGTTCAAGCTTTACTTGAACTTTACAGAGCTTCCTGTGTCACCTCTGGTGGGAGCGGAGGGGCTGTAAAGGTGTCTGTCATCTATAGCACATGCAACTTAGCATGCTCTCTTGAACATCTTATCTCAAGACTAGCTTACACAGCTCTTGAAAAGCAGAGTATTCCATGTTGTTGAATCTGTGTATTGAGAAGATGAGATAAACCCTGGTAAGTTATGTAGTTTACGAAAACTCTATTGACCCAGACTTTGCATTCAAATTCTTTAACTTGGCCCATAGCTTCTTTCTCCTTAGCAATTCTGGTCCTCCAGCACCATTCTGACAAACTTTATGAAAGCCAACTCAAGATAAATAGAACCTCAGTGCTGATCATCATTAATGTTTAATGCCTACCCAGATGGCATGACAGCAGCCAGCATGGCCTTTTTGTTGAAGTTAATTGACATAAAAAGTAAACAAAACCCTATTCTTCTTAACAGGCCCAGTTCTGGTGATGATTTCACTTTTGACAGAAGCTGTCCCTCAAAAGCAAACATGCAATAGAAGAAACAGATCTCAGTAAGTAGCTTATTTTTCTAACGAACACTACTGAAATTTCTTATTAATGCTGCTAATTTTCCCATTATGCACTGCAGGGTGAATATGGCTCCAGAGGCTGCATTAAATAACTTCCTTGAGCTCTAATGATTATTGGTGTCTTTTACTGATGTGTATCTGTTCTTGACACTGAACTATACAAAAGCATACAAAGCCATCTCCCTCTTTTAAAAACTTGAAAATGTGGGTATTATCTTTAATTAAATATTTTAATTCTCTCTCCAAATCAGATTTATCTATGTGTGGGAGTTTAGACAGTCCCAAGACTTTTGCTAATACAGTATTTCCAATTTAATCTTCAGTAGAAGAATGTATATAATTAAGAGGAGATTTATTATAAAACAGTTGGCAAAGAAGGAAAGAAAAGAATAGTAACTGTGTAGGTAGTTTTTATTAGATTGCTATACGAGTAATAGGGAATTTTTAGAGGACTAGTTTCAAAATTACACACCTGCAGTAGTTTTCATTCTTCTACCTACTGTGAGGTATGGTATTATAAACTAAGAAGCATTAATGGAGAGTAACTAAAGGGTCTCATAACTGAGTTGTATATAATATTGCCATCTTGCTATTGTTAAAGATAGCCCTGATTTTAGGATGTAGCTATTTTGGAGAGTCAAAATGGAAATAACACACATTGTCCACATAGCTACTGTGAAAGCTGTAATACAGAGTTATCCTTTATTTTGACACATTTTTAAAAAACTGTGAATATAACTTTGTAACTAATAAGGGATGGTCACATGAAGCAGTTCTTAAGCCTTCTAACTTCTTAAGGGATCTCTTAACTGGCATAAATGGAACTGTTTCAAGGCCATGACATTAACAGACCTTTTTAGCTCCCAATAGCCTGCTAGTCTGTAAAAGAAAACAATGCTATCCACTCCATTAAAATACAGAAGGCATACAGTATTGAACAGTGCCTAAAAAAAAGGAGAGGAGGACTGAAGAAAAGTACAGCATTGCCTGCTAGTAGAATGCAACTGCTTTAGCAATAATAATAATAATAAAAGCAATATTCACTGTCATAACAAAGACCTTCACTGTATCGGACTAAAAAAAAGTAGCATGTACGTTGTGATGGAATGTCACATCAGGGTTTGCTGTTGTGTAAGATTATAGGCAGTAACACTGATCATATAGTGCAAACTAGGTAACTTTGCGTTTCCATGTGTGAAATGAACACAGGTGCAAATGCTCAGTAGGATACCAGTAAGACATAAAATGGCAAAAAATAAATATCAAAACTTTTATCAGTGTAAAAAAGTAACTGGGTTATTGTATAACCTAGAGTCTGGCAAAAAAGGCCTCAAAAAAGTTCTCAGTCTTCAGAAGTTTACAAATTAAGTGCCCTTTCAGGATTCCAGTCACACTAGGGACTCCATGCTCTCGGCAGGGTCTGATTCATCTGCAATAAGAACAGCACCATTTTTGTCCACTGTCATGGGACCATTTCCATTTTCTTTAGTGCTGACCAAGCTGAGCATTGCTTTATAGACGAACTGGTATTGTTCCTGAAAAACAAGAGGAAGACAGTTTGAGCCAAAGAACAGCTTAGTCATTTCATGTAAGGTAGAAATACCAATTAAAATGGTAATTGTGAAAAACATACTAGAGAAACAGCAACATCATAAATGTTATCTAAGAAACTTTAAAAAAAATCATTTGAGAATCCATTATAGTCAAGACCTATACCTTCTTCATGTTCTTTTGATCTCTGTTAGCTTGGAACCAATTCTCAATGTTGATAGTTCATTAAGATAACCAGAGAATACTATCCTCTAAAGCAGGGCTTCTCAACCTGAGCACTACTGACATTTTGGGCCAGATAATTCTATGGTGTCTTGTGCTCTGTGGTTTGCTTAGCAGCATCTCTGGCCTGTATCCTCTAGATGCCATCCAATTGCAGTTGTGACAAGCAGAAAAGTCTCCAGACATGGCCAAATGTCCCCTGGGTGGGGGAAAATCACCCCAAGTTGAGAACTCATGCTCTAAATTGTGAGTCTGAGTTTCAACTGATGTAGTACAGGTTTTACAGATAAGCACACTACTTACAATGTCTGTGAATACTCCAGGCCTCATAAGATTGATCATTTTTGCAACCTGGAAAACATCCACAGCGTTTTCATTCTCTAGTTGCTGGGACAGGGTGGTAAGGGCACATAACATTCCTGCTGAAACTGCTCCATACCTGGGGGAGAAAAAAAAAAAGATGTGATTTCAGATGTATAAAGGGACCAAATATATTTAAATGAAATTACTGTCATGTATTTTCATAGAAACTAAGTAGACTGTTTTGACGTTTATTCTAAAGACACGAATGAATGAAATGCTGGATGGGGGAGGGATTTGGAAGCTAGCATAAAGGTGACATTTGTTTATGAAGTGGAATATCCCAAATTGGTTCATTAGACGTTTAGCTTGATATCTAATAGGAAATGAGAGGTTCAAAAGTAGACTTGGGAGAGCTAAAGATGATTTGGTATTGGTGATGAGTTGGGTGGTACAATAGAAAAAACAATAAAGAGAACCTCTTAACTAGAGGTTATTGGACAAGCAGCCAGTGATGAAGGGCTCTGAATTTTTTTTAACAATTCCAAATAGTTAAATTGAACTTACAGATTATGAAAAATTAAAAAATGGAAATATATAGCTCCAAACAGACAATTTCCACAATTAATTTCATATGAAGTAATTATTTTTGGCACTGAAGTGGAACTTTCCTAATGAGAGCACTTTCTATGAAATCCTTGGAAAGATAAATATGGTTCTCTTTGCTTCACAAAAAAGTCTTAGAAAGGTAGTAAATTTCCATCAGGCCAGGTTGGTAACTCCACTTTTCACAAGAATCTGATGGAACATAGTTTCCACATTAGTGATGAGAAAACAGATGGATTAAATGAATTGTTCAAGATGCTGTTGCTGGCTGGTGGCAGAAATGAGACTGGAGTTGAGACACCCTGTGCCCATTGTTTTTTGAAAAACTTAAATATCATTTCTAAATTGTTACATAACATTAAAATATTACATGTTTTACATCTTTAATACAAATAAGACCAAAGTCCCCCTTAGCCACCACCCCCCAACCTTAGAGGTAGCCTCTCCAGAGGTAAAAATTATTACACATGTAGATACAGCCTTCTAGATTTAGGTATATCACTACATTTCAGTTCAACTCATTATTTCATCATTATTTCGTCTGCTACATGCATACCAGGTTTACCTTCTAGATGGACATTTAGCTTGTTTGAATTTGTGCACTTTAGCATAGGTACTGAGTAGAAGGGCTAGGGTCCCAGGTATGCCCATTTTTAGTTTTAAAGATACTGCCGTATTTCTTTCCCAAGTGGTTGTTACCTGTTCATACTATTCCCAGCATGAGAATACTTGCTTCTCCTCATTGTTTTAAACTTGAAACACTTTTGCCAATCTGATGAGTGGAAGACTGTATCTTACTAGGATTTTAATTTACATTTCCTTGATTACCAGGGAGGCTGAATGTCTTTTTATGAATATTGACCAAGTATATTTCCTCTTCTGAAAGTGCCTAATTAACACTTTTCTACTAAGTTTGCCTCTTTCAAATTAATTTATATAGGAGTTATTTTTACAGTGTCTGTAGTACTTGTGAGTTTTTTTCCCCCAATCTATTTCTCTTAACATTGTTTGTGGTCATTTTGTTATACGGAAGTATAGTTTAGATGTAATCAAGTTGATAAATCTTTTATTTTTGACTTTTATTGGAATCTTGTTTGAGAATGCTTTCTCTAACCTTTTTTTTTAAAGATACTCTCCTACATGTTCTAATTTTACTTTTTTACATTTAATTGTCTAATTCATCTGAGTCTTATTTTTGCTTTGATGTAAGGAAGGGGTCTGATTATAGTTATTTTTCCATTGGATAACCAGTTGTCCCAGCATTTCTTATTTTACATTGTGATCTTTTCTCATTGACATCAGCTTCCTTTTTAGCATGTACTACATTCTTATATATGCAAGCCTATTTCTGAACTCTATTTTGACCTTTTTATTCTGTTTGTCTATTTTTTGTACCTCCCCATGTGTATCCCAGTTCCTTAATAAGTCTTGATATCTGATAAAGCAAGTTTCTGTAATAGTCTTGGCTGTCTCTACATTTAATTCATATTGTTTTTAGCGATTCAAACATATAATTTTCATGTTTTACTGGTATAACTCTAACCTTCCACCTGACTCCATCCTATTTCATAGTAATTTTGAAACCAGATTGTTAAGGAACACAAACATTTTTGTTGGGATTTTGATTAGGTTGCACTGAATATAGAGATGGATCTGAGGAAATTACCATCTTTTCAATCTTGAGTGTTTCTCTTCATGAACACGATGTCTTTTCTCCATTTATTCAGGCCTTTTATAGCTTTTAACTAGGTTTTATAGTCTTCTTTATAGTCTTTGCCAATTTCATTTTTGGTAAATTTTTAGGTACTTTAGAGTTTGTTACTCCTATTAATGGCCTCCTTTTGTGACGACATTTTCTGTTTAGTTTCACTTCATACATGGGAAAGTTACTGATTTTCACATGGTGAAATTGTATCCGGTCAAACAGAAGAACCCGGCGTAAGTTTTAATAGTTTGTGGATTCTGTAGGTAGTTGACATCTTTATCTGCCAATAATGCGAATTTTCCCTCTGTTCAACTTTTATGCTGCTTCTATCTTCTGCTTTTACTGTGTTGGCTGGCACCTACATAGGCTTACATACTAGCACTGAAAGCAAGTATCATGTATCTTAAATGTTCAAGCCTCTATGTTTTTAATATTAAAATGTTTGCTAATATGCATCTGGTAAATAACAATTATAAAGGTAAAGAGGATGCTTTCTATTTTTACTCTAAGTGGTTTTTTTTTGGAGGGGGGTGTCATGAATGGGTGTTGTTTTATTGTACGCTTTTCAGTATCTATTGATTTTTTTTTAAATGTCTCTAAAAATGTCCTGAATTCACTGATAAACTTTTGGTAATATATCAAAAGCTTAACACCAGCTCTACATTACTAGGATAAGTTTTTCATGATGTGTAATTAATTCTTTTAATATACTAGGTTTTATTAGACACTTTTTATTGGCATTTTTGCATCAGAGTTCAAATAAGCAAGCTTGGCCTATACATTTCCATTCTGGTGCTAAGCCTTGTTTGTTTAAATCAACGTTGCATTAAATCTTCTGTGTGTTACTGTTCATATGTAGCCTTGGTCAGGACTTGTGGGCCCTAACAGGTGGAAAACTCATTCTTTTATTCAGTTTTTAGTGATCACTAACATGGGTTGTGCTTTATGTGCCATGTTCTCTTATAGGTATTTACATGTACCGACTTAGTCCTCACAGTAACCCTATGGTATGGGTACCAGTATTATCTCTATTTGAAGTTGAATAAATAAGGCACATTTAGGTGAAGTAACTGGCCAAGATCGCATAGTGAGACTAGAGTTTAAAATTGAACTGATACATGTAAATGGCTCAGAACAGAGACTGGCACACACCACATATCATGTGTTCACTAAGTGTTATTTTACTATGCTTATTTCTAGGCTTAAACATTTATTAGTATAGAGTTATAAAATCTTAAATGCTTATTTTCTTTTAAAATATGTATTATTTTTGGCTTTTTATTATAGAAAATGTTAGACACCAAAGCATAATAGTACAGTAACCTTCATGTAGTCATCATTCAGTTATAATCATCAACAGCTCATGGCCATTCTCATTTCATTTCTGTTTCTTCCCCAATATATTTTGAAGCAAATCTCAGGTGTTTTAGTCATAATTTAGTATCAAACTCTAAAAGATAAGCACTTAAAGGAAACATACTATCGCACCTAAGCAAATTAACAACTTTGGAATTTTTTGTGTGTGTGTGTGACGGAGTATCGCCCTGTCGCCCAGGCGGAGTGCAATGGCGTGATCTTGGTTCACTGCAACCTCTGCCTCCTCAGGTTCAAACTATTCTCCTGCCTCAGTCTCCCGAGTAGCTGGGATTACTGGTGCCTGCCACCATGTCCAGCTAATTTTTGTATTTTTAGTAGAGATGGGGTTTCACCATGTTGGCCAGGCTGGTCTCAAACTCCTGACCTGGTAATCTGTCCGCCTTGGCCTCCCAAAGTGCTGGGATTATAGATGTGAGTCACCGTGCCTGGCCAACTCTTGAATGTTTTTAATGTAGCTACAGATAAATGGTAGATTTTTTTCCTTCATCGTATTTCCAAAACTGTATCTCTTATTAGACTATTTATTGCTTAAATTTTACTATCTCCTTCCAGCTCCCATTTTCATTACTATTTGAATTCCTTGTACTTTTTGTTGATTTATCTGGTGCTTTTTCTGGCTTGAGCTGAATGCTTGCTTTATTTTTAACCTTTGTAATATGTAGAGTTTACACAGGCTTTTTTTTTTTTTTTTTAGTACAGTTTGGCTCCATTTCACCAGGTTTTGAAACGCAGTGCCTTCATCATCATTTAGTCTTAAGTACTTTGCAATGTCTATTTTGGTTACATCTTCAATCCATGAATTATTTATAAGCAATCCTAGATGTAAAGATTTCAGTTTCTAGTTATAAGGATTTGGGATCTTATTTCACTGTTGGTTTCTAATATAAGTGGGTTGTAATCAATGAATGTGGCCTTGTATGGTATCTGTTGTGGGGGAATGTACTGAAATTCCATTTATGGCTAATGTGTATAAATAAACCATTTGTGTTTGAAGAGACTCTAGGTTTCTCTATATAGTCTCTCTTGGGTGCAAACTTCTCTATATCACTGTTAGGTCAGGCTTGTTAATTGTGGTATTCAAATCTCTCTGAATGCTACTGACCAAATGTATCCTCGTCACTCACTTTAAGAACTTAATACTTTATTCTGTTTTTGGAAATCCTCAGCTGTTATTTCTTCCTCTTTAACCTGTACTTTTATTGCCCCATGGATAACTTTTTAGACATATGTTAGAACTTCTGTATGTGGCTTCCATATTCTAGTTTTATTTCAGTTCTGCACTCCACTAGTGTCCTATCTTTTAAGTTTTTAGTTTCATGAATTAATGTATTTTTCTCATTGTTATGCTTAACTTGTTCCTATTTCATAATAAATATTCTTCATTTCATAAAATCTTCCTCTAGATCTCTGAGGATGTATTTGAATACCCTATTAACTCTGATTTATTGTGGTTTTTGGTTTTTGTTCAGCATGTTGTCTTCCCTCAGATTCTAAATTGTACTGAGTTGACATCATTTTTAGCATGGTATTAAAAAATCATTTGTACTGATTTTGTTTAGGAGGGAAATAATTTAACATTTGTTTAATCTGTTCTAGTGAAATGGTTACACTTAAGATCCCCCCTTTTTTCTTAGCTCTTTCAAAGCTATCTGTGGCCAGTCAGATAGAAAAGTCAGGTAACATGTATGTTTGTTATGGAGTATGCATGCCCTCCATGTGAGATTACTCTCACCTTTCCATGGGTTGCCTTTCCTGTATTTAGCCACACTAATAAGCAGTAAAATGAAGGAAGTATTTATACAATATGGCTTAAATATGACAAGAAACTAGCAAGTCAAATCAATCAAATATACAGATACTTTTAAATATCTTCTGCATACCAAACGTAATGACAGAAGAAAGACAAAAAGTAAGGGCCATTCTCTTTCAGAAGTTTAGGAACTAAGTGGGATTAAAGAATGTTCATCGAGTTTCATGGATTTGCATTTAAAACTGCAGGGACTTGGTGCAAAAGTGATATAAGTAATCTGTAACCTAGATAAAATGATAGTAGTATATAAGTTCACTGGCTTTGATATTTTGTTTGCCACTTCCTCTAAGGGCTCCATTAAAAGCAATGCTTATTTAACTAGTGATGTTAAGAAAGAAACCCGATTTTTTTTCATCTTTCCCTGCCTTTACTTCAAAGACATTACAAAAGAAATGAAAGTACTTTAAGTTCCTGATGTACAGTAATGTTTTTTAACTGCTCTGTCTATATTCATTTTAAAACACATTGTGGTTCCTTGTATAGTCAGGATGGTACCTGTGGGCATTTAACCATTTTTCACTATTTCATATATTTACTTATAATTATTGTAGTTTTTAATACTTTGTTTTTAAAATCATAACCAAGATAGAAATCCAGAGTTATAACCCTGACACTATGAAGACATGGAGCTTCCCTTTGAAATCAGTAGGGCAGAAAGGAAAACAAAAAAATTGAAGCTTGAATAAGTATCAATCTTACGGAAGAATGACAACACGAAAGCCTTCCATAAGGCTCTCAATAAAAGTGAAAATACTGGAATTAATTATGATTTGTGGGTGTCTTTGCAGCCTTTGCTATAGAAAACAGTCCATCTTAGCAGTCTTCAGACTCTTTTATCTCAGGGCCAAATTAAAATAAAAAATTATTGAGGACCTTCAAGGGGTTTATTTGGGCTGTATATGTCAAATATTTACTGTATTAGAAATTAAAACTGAGAAAATGTTAAAATACTGTTAGCCCTAAAAGTGATGTTATCACTTGTCATGTACCTCTGGAAAACTCTTATTTATTGTCCACTCATGACAGAATGGGTGTGAATAAGGCAGATAGTATTTTTGTATTATTATGCTATCCAGTAGGGTGATACATGTATCTCCAGAGTGAGTAATTTAAGTATTTGCACAGGGAACTCTTCTTCAGTCTGTGAGTAAATGGAGTAATTTGGGTGAGGTCTGATCTACAGCTCTCTTAATGTGAGAACCATGCTTATGTTCTAAACATCTTCTGTGGGAACACAGGCTGTTTTTAAAATCTGATAGTAATGATGCAGATCAGTCTCTGAGCAGAATAATCTTGAACAGTTGACTATAGAATGCTGAGAATGAAGCAGTCTGCCTTTAAGCTGTGCCTGTCCTCAAATAGAAGCAGTTTACTTTTTGGTTAGGAATTTTATTCTTAGCTCACTTATCTAGAAATGTCATCCACCTGGGACACACCTGAGACCGCCACCACCCCCAAAAGTAGGTGTTAAAAAGATCTCTATGAAGACCAAATAGATGTCACAGTGTTTGCACACTAAAAGTTCAACTCTTTGCCTCACATATCAAATGCGTGCAGGCCTTCTCTCCAAGCCTGTTCACTCCTGCCTTTGACAGAGGTTAAAAACACTTTGAAAAGAAGAATTTAAGCAGCCAAAATGACTTTCAGCAATAAATGAGACAAAAAGCAAGGCTTTCTGGGGACAATTTGTATAGGGGTACATATGCTTAATAGTTTGTAAGTCATCACAATTTACAATACATACCCATTCATGCAAATACTTATCTAGCACCCACACTGTTCCAGGCATTGGGGTTTCACCCTGTGGAGACTGGGATGAATAAATTACCATTGCTGGCCTCAGCAATGTGAGAGTAACAGTCATGTACACAAATAATTATGATGTGACATGATAAGCAGGAATGACATTTAGCTGGTATGCATTGGTAAAGATGTCATGTTAATGATTTCACTTAGCACCTCTGGGATGAGTTAGACAGAGTCTTAGAGAGTGACTTTTGAACTGTGTGTTGAATGAAAGGGCGCTCGGAGGAAAGAGGATTAGCAGGGGCAAGGTGGTATGCAGGAAGTACTTCAGTGGCAGATTGGGATGATAGCTAGAAATGTAAACTTACACCAGATTGTAAAAGATTTTGAAAAGTCTATTGAAAGAATGGATGGCACCAAGAAGATCTGGTGGTGGCCAATTAGACTTGGAGATGAGGGAGACTCAAAAAGAACTCTGATATGTTTCTGGTCTGTACAACTAAGTTGATTAGGGGCAGGCAGGGAAAATGAGTTTGGTTATAGCTATGCTAAATTTGAGGTGTTTGTAGGCCATCAGGAGTGATGTTGAGAGGTATAAAAAGTAGGTAAGATGGAAACTGAAAAGGAACTGGTGTTCAGAGTATTTCACTAGAGCTAGCAAGTGTTTACAAATTTTAAAGTTTCTCTTCAATAATTTCAATGGAATTAACTTATTCCCTGCAGAGAGTAGATAAATGAATTAATACATTTCTACTGGTGGCTTTTAAGGGATCTCACCTATATGATATTTGCAGATCTACTGGTTTAGGATTAATTTGCTCTTTTTGTATATAGGCCTAAGAATGAGGCCTGTATACATTTGATTAATTCCGGAGGGGATATATATTCAGCATGTGACATAAAAATCACTGAATAAGACAAAATTACTCAAAAGTTGAATATAGATAAGTGAATCAAACACTTCTGTTTAGTATTTAACTGGTGGTTATTTTTCTTTTCCTCTTTCCTTACCCTAAAATATAAGATTAGGTGCATTACTGACTTCAGGACAAAACACCTCGGAGTACTACCGTAACAGCAAAATCAGTCATGTAATTGGGCAGTAACATTAGAATTTGATGACAAGAGATGATAAGAGCTGGTAAAACTCAGGAATTCTAGAAAATGCCCTAACTTTATGCTATAACTGCATACCACAAAGTTTTAGTTCAGTAGCAACTCCCCAGTTATTTTGAGGCTGTCTATGCTATTTAACCACTGTTGATGGTTGTCACATTTCCAGTGATCTTACTTAGTGTGCTATTTAATTAATGTTTCAACTGTAATGCTTTTCAAATCTTAAGTTTTTATCTTACTAATTAAGGGTCAGGTCAACATTTTAACATTTTTTGGAAGCAGCTAGTACACATTACTTCAAGTAGGAGAGTACTGTGATTTGAGGTGAATGAAGGTGCTGAGTCCTTGTGTACTTCATGTTACAGCATTAATGCAAGGAAAAAAAGCCTTCACAATAAGCTTCACTTTCAAATTTATTAATACTTTATGCTAGTTGGTAATTTAATGAACATAATGGATGCTGCCGACCAAGAGCTACCTTGGAACTAAAATAAAAATGGGAATGTATAATATTGGCTAAAGGTTTGTGAGATCTGAAATGACCCAATTATACAACCGACTTACAGGCCATGAAGTTTGGCTCCAAATATCCATAAACAATAAGATATATCTATGACCCTTTCCTTCTTATTAAAGTGGAAAGGTGCTGGGCTGGGATACCATTCTGACACTTAGAAGCTCTGAGACCAGGTGCAAGTTATTTTTCTCTTTGAGAATTCATATTCCTTATCTTTAAATCCCAAAAGACAGTACTGTAGACTTTAAAACACATGATGAACTTTAAATATTATCATTAATACTAGTAGTTTTATCTCTACTCATCAACTAAGTCATATTTTAAAAGGTTATTTCCCTAACAAGTGTGTGAAATTCAGTGTAAGGATGTTTAAAAATTATTTAATTAATGTAAACAGTTATTAATTTACTCATTTGTTACTAACACATAAAACCTCTAAATGCATGCAGGTCTACTTCTGTAGGCTAAGATATAATACTTTCCCCTTTCTCGACCATATACTCTAGAAGAATCTGGGAGTCTTGGAAGAGTTTGACATATTAAAATGTAAACAGAGCAACAACACTTTGTACATGTCCATGTTAGAAATAACGGAGTTGTCACAAGCTGAGGTGATAGATAGGTTTTAAAATTCTGGCTTCCTTTTCTACTGCTTTCAACAAGAACTTAAACAAAAAAAGCTGTCTACATTTTAAAATTAAGAAACAGATACATACTCATCATGAACAATGGTGGGACCATCCCTTGTTAAGGCCTCTTCCTTGATGACGTTGATAAGTTCAAAGGTACTACTTATGGGGGCATCTGGGTTAGGCCATTTGGGACACTGAAAGTGCCGAACTTCTAAGACATAGTCATCCTGTAACCAATACAACATGAGTCACATCCCTTCCTTTATTTCACATATCTACAATCTAATGACTAGAACTTGCTCCTGAGAAAGCATGTGTTATAGGTAACTCTCAACAATGTTGTGTTGACCAAACCACAGTTGGAAAGAAGAAAAATACCAGGAAAGTTTGCTTGCTTTTTAAAAAAAAAAAAAAAAAAAAAGCATGGCTAGGCATAGTGGTTCATGCCTGTAATTCAGCAGTTTGGGAGGCCAAGGTGGCCAGGAGTTCAAGACCTACCTGGGCAACACAGGGAGACCTGTCTTTAAAAAGTTAAAATAAAAAAAACTAGTCATGTGGCATGTGCCTTAGTCTTTGCTATTCGGGAGGCTGATGTGAAAGGATCACGTAAGCCCAGGAGTTTGGGGTTACATTGAGCTTTGATGATGCCACTGTGAGTGAGACCCTGTCTCAAAACAACCAACCAAGTAGGTCATGCTAGTGAAACAATTTCATTTGGCTTAGTCAAAAATTTCAAGTGACAATAAGACCTTATATGCTACTCTATTTTCTTATTTATAACATTAAAGGAAAACAAGGAAGGGGCTCATCCTTTAAATTACTAGTATAGGAGCCCCCCCAACCTTATCCCACAAGAAGGCAGTAAAATGTTTACTTAAAAAAACTTAGTATTATCATCTCTGCAACACATTGCAAAGCTTACATTTCTGATGGCAAAGAAAATATTGAGCTCTAGTATATTGTTTTTATAATTAGGTCAACAGACCTATTTGTATGCATGCTGAATCGGAGGAACTGTTACATTTCATCTAGCCAGCTGGAAAAAGCAAATATTTGAAGGAAGAAAAAAGGAAAATGTAAATATTTAAAATTAAGTCTTACTTAAATGCCTGAGCCTGGCTTCAGGGTGGTAAATTATTTCATTATTACTTAGAATGATGATCCAGGGCCCAGGTATGGCTATTAGTGAGGAACTGAGGTTTAGGTTACCTGTGTAGCTTCAAGGATAAAGTCATGGATGATAATTTGTTCTTCATTAGAGAGGCACAGTCTGTCTTTGCTGATAAGGGTGACGGTAAAGGCCTCACAGTTCATGGATTCTTCTCGACTTGGCCAGTACACAAACTCATCTTCTGCCTTTGGGAAACAAAAACAAACAAAAAAGCCTCTGCGGTTCTGTCAAGCATTTGTTTTTTTATTTCTTGCATACTGATTTTGTCATTTCCCATACCTCTCAAGCCATCTTTTAAACTGAATTCATAGAGTTATATATTCCCATCTAATTATACCAAGTTGAATGGCTATTCTATTGTAAAATATATTTTGATAATCATTTTCTAGCACCTCTCACCTATTAGTGTAGCAACCTGAAACACTCCCACTATGGGGGACTTACTACAGTTGAAAAGTATTCTGTAATATTGACATAGCAAAAAAGGAAGCAGGATCCAGGTCAATTAATTTTGTTATTTCACAATTGCTTAAGCAATCAAGACATGCTAATTATTTCCTATGGATTATGTTAATAATTCTGTAGTTGAACTGCATTTTGCAAAGGACTTTCATAAACATTGTAAGTTTTCTTGTATATTTTTAGTATGATGTCGGATACATACAGATAGTAAAAAGGTTACTATAGTTAGGAGCAAATTAACATACCCATCATCTCACTTTCGTTTTTGTGGCAGGAACAGCTAAAATGTACTCAATATTGGCATGATTCCCAAATACAGTGCAGTTTTGTTACCTGTAGTCCTCATGTTGGACATGAGATCTCTAAACTTGTTCTTCTTCATCTGTTGTTTTGTATCCTCTTGATTTATTTTACATCTTCCCATTTCCTCCCTACCCCACAATTTCTTTATCCATTTATCTGTTGATGGAAACTTAGGTTGTTTCCATAGCTTGGCAATTGCTAATAAGGCTGCAGTGAACAGGGGAGTGCAAATATCTTTAGAAGGTGTTCATTTCACCTCCTTTGCGTACATGCCCACAAGAAAGACTGCTGGATCTTATGGTAGTTCTATTTTTAACTTATTTAGAAACCTCCAGACACTTTTCCATCATGGCTCTACCAATCTACATTCCCATCAACAGTGTGTGAGAGTTTTCTTTTCTTTGTTACCCTCACCAGCATTTGGTATCTTTTGATTTTTTAAATAACTATCCTAGTGGGTGTGAGGTATTTTGATTTGCATTTCCCTGAAAGTTAATGAGGTTGAGCACCTTTTCATATATCAGTTGGAACCATATTTAGGTCTTCTTTGGAGAAATGTCTATTCAGGTCTTTTGCCCATTTTTAAATCAGGTATTTCATGATTCTACTACTGAGTTGTATGAGTTCTGTACAAATTTTGTATATTAACACTGAGGAGATTTTTTATCATCTGTCTTTACAGATGAAGACACAAGGCTTTGGGGAGAGGGTCCGTAAATTATCTAAAATCACACTGCTAATAAATGGCAAGGGATAGAACTTTTTTGGAACATTGTGTGTGAGTAAGTAGGTTGGCTGTATGTACAAGGCAGTTTTAAAAGAAAAGTAAATCTGTCAATGTTATATTTCAAGAGGGGATAACATAGAAAGTCTTTCAGCCTTGAATCAGGCAAGCTTTAAATGTTCATCCATTTTAAGATTAAAAATAGATATGCAGGCTTGGTACTTGAATTCTATCCCTAAAAATTATGGGTGCCTAAGAGAAAGTTAATTGTTGCATAGGTTGGAGACTGTGAGAAATATGATTATGATGTACACCACGTATCCTAATCAGCTCAAATGGCAAACTGTAGTTTTCCTGTAGTATATAGGTTCCTATGGGGCATTTTCCTGAAGATGCCTAGCTACTATCATTGAAGTCAGAAATAATTCTGAATAATGTTCAAAACAAAGAAGGCTTTGTTTAATCTTACATTGTTGCATTAGAAATGAGCCAACAGTCCAATAAGACTTATCACCCTTTCAAGTTTCAATATAGCTTATTGCCAAGTACATTTTTATTTTTAAAGCTCAGCATAAGGGGAAACAGATTAGCAACTGGGTTTAGTCTATACAAAAGAAGTCTGTAACTGTCGTGGGTTTTAACAGGTTTTGTCCAAGGACACTGATATTAAAGACATAAGGTAATGAACAGGGCATCTAAATGTAACAAATATGCACAGATTAAGCACAGGATTTATTAGTGGATGTGATCCTGGGTAAATTAATCTGAACCTTAATTTCCATATCTGGAAAGTGGGAATAAAAACTACTTAAAGAAATACGATGATAATAACATGAATAGTAAATTAACTAGCTTAAAGGCTACCAAAGGGATTTTGAGTTATGGTAGAAGAAAGGTAGAAAAATGTTTCAACTTGAAAGTCTAAGAAAAATAAATGCTACTTCTTAATTTAGCAGGCACACTGGTCTCATGACTGTTTTGCTTACAACTATATTTCTAGGTCAAAGACATCTGGGCATCTTTGTACTTTGTAAGTACTTTGTGAGTTGGAAAGCAGTGACTTTTGGGCTCCTTACAGAATTATGACCTGGTAAAGGTATAGCAGTAATAATACAACAAACAAAAAGAACTCAGAGATATCAATCTTTAGGAAAAACTGTGCAATGATGAAACTCTCCATCTCAGAACTGAGAGGTCAGTTGTATATGATTCTAATCTAGCCTTCCGAGGCCTCAGAGAGACACTGAGATGGCATGTTCCTATATCCTCAGTGTCTGCAGAACATGTATCCACTTATTTGGTCCAGTCTTCTCCCAGCCTCCCCATACAAATGAGCTGCTGAGTAGATGCTTTATGGTGATTGCCCTCTGTTAAGTGACAATAACAAAATACTGATTCATCCAACAAATGAACGTTTTAACAACCCTAAGTGCCTCCAATTTCCACATGCCAAACAGAATAGACCCTATTGCCAGCTAATTTGAAAATTTACACTCCAGCTTTTAGTTTAAGATTCTCAACTTTGTTGCCATTCCATCATACAGAAGCAGTTTTGGTATCCTGAAGCTGGAGCAAAATGCGACAAAGTGAAGAAGTTCCTACTGACTGGGCACACAGTCAAATGCATGTCACCAAGACTGGGGGTTCAGTCACATGCTGTTCATCTTTGATTAAAAAACTCATTAATCTGACTATCATAAAGGCAGATCCTCAATGTTTTCTGTTTTTACATTATGGGTTCACACATAGTAACTTTTGTAGACCCAGCTAATTCTGAAACTTAAGTATCCACAAGATCAAAGCAGAAACATTTAAGTCTGTTTTACAAACTTGCTCACCCTTCTGTATAGTTTACAGACTGAAATAGAGAAGGACTATGGGAGGGGAAAGTGGTAGCAGCTTAGTCTTAAAGACTTAAAGTTGGAACAAAATAGCCTATCCCTGCAGTAGATCTGACTTGCCTATAGAATGGGAAAAAAAGATACATTATTAGTACTGCTGATACAATATTTTGGGGTAGGATATACAGTAAAATGATTATAACCATGGTCTCTGGAGACAGATGACTCAGGTTGAAATCCTGACTCCAGTTACTTGTGTGTGCTCTTGAGCAAGTTTGTTCCCTCAGTTTTCTCAGCTATTATGTGAGATAATAATAGTATCTATGTCTTAAAATTGTTGAGGATTAAACAAGTTAATACATGTAAACACAGTTACATACTCAGTACCTGTAAGCTACAATTATTTACTTTTCAAAAGTGACATACAGCAGGTAAGAGGTTAGTGTAGTCATACATTAATGAGGTTACTAAAAACATTTTCAAAACCTTCTACCACACCGCCACAGACAGTATACTTGAAGGGTGATATCAATAGCATCAGAGAATCAAGTAATGGGATACTGATAGGGACAGTATTGTGAGACTATGAAAGGAATCTCTATAGACTTCAAGATGAGAATTTAAAAATTTTAAATTACCTCCCTAGCATATATGGTTACTATAGCCCTATGGCGAAGTATCAGAGTAATTTATGCTTGTAGCCTCATGGGCTCATTAATATATAGCAGATGTGCTTTACTTACCAAGCTCTGGTTGTCTGGCAGCATGACAATGATCTGTGCGTTATGATCCCAAATCATTCGCCAGAAATCTTTCGTAGTATGTGGCAGAGGATGCTGAGTTATAATAAATTCATTGCTCCTATAATAGCCCTTCAGTTGGGAAGACAAAAAAAAATCAGTGAATATGAATGTTTTATTCTAACTTTGTGGTAGTAAAATATATTCGTGAAATAAGATAGCATTGTTTTGACTACACTAAAATAATTGAGAAAGGCATTCAGTACATTTGGCTAATTTTTAGATGTAATTCTGCTAGCATTGTGCAGACAATTTTCTCTCCATGTGCAGTTCACTTCTAGTTACCCCTGCTGTTTTCACTTAACAGAAATTTCAACATTTATTCAAAGACTAGATGTGTGAAATTAACAGTAAAATTAATTCCTGAAGAAGCATAATGCTTAATTTAAGCATTTTTGTATCCTCAAAAAGTTTCTAGATACAGAAATCTCTCTACTTTTCATATTACACATTGAGAAGTTATTTCAAAAATGACATCAGTCACACAGGTGGTATCTGCTCTTTAACACCTTTCAGTTTAATTGACTTTATTTATAATTAACTGTTGACTCTCACCATGATATAAGAAGCATTAATGTAATCTGTTCCTTTCATTCCAGGCAATGGTGCAAGACCCACTCGAGCACGCTCAGCTATCATATGGAAAAAACAAAAACACCACATTTGCCTTATTATACACACAGAACCAACAGCTCTTTCTGAGATTTGCTTGATGAATAACATATCCTCCTGGCTTCCCTTTCTAAGACTTATCTATATTTTTAAACAAGCTAAAGTGTTATCAGCTGAGGCAGAATGTAAAATGAAATTTTGCTGCACATACCCAGAAGGACCCAGGCATTGTAGGAATACAGTTTTACTGTGGGAGAGAGTTTTACAGCAGATCAGTAACAGAATACTTTATATGGACATGACATAGGGTTTTAGATAACTTTTGACTCTAATTTGTTATTCCTACAATTATACCAACATATACTCTGCCCTTTTACCAACCCCTTTCTCCATGTCTTTCTGCCCACGATGTTCATTAGAGATAAATCTCCCCAATGATCACCCATGTCTGTGTCTACGGCACGCAGACAGCGTCCTCTGCTATGTCATTAGTTATTTATACAAAGGTCACCACCAGTCAACAGTGCCTTGATCTCAATAGCCACAGTAACTGAATAATGTGGTTCTAGTTGTACAGATTAATCCAAGATTCTAAGTTTTAAAGGAATATTAATGCCATAGCAATTACAGCTTTATTATTTTTTATGTTATAATATTGTAGAAGTGACCCAATTCTTACATTCCAAGGTGAAATGAAGCTGTATTCTATGTCAGATAGATGCAGCAACTTGCTGACACTGATAGCCACCTCTCCCAGTATCATTAAACTACCTTAGTTGAATAAGCATAACATTTTCCCTTTTGGTAGTACCAGGTAAGAGGCTGGGATAAAGTCATATATTAATGAGGTTACTAAAAGGACATTTCATTTTCAAAACCTTCTACCATATGGCCACGTACAGTACAACTGAAGGGTGCTATCACAATAGCATCAGAGTAGTGGCTGTCTCTGTACATAACATACAATCCAGTATAAAAGATCACTAACAAACTGATTTTAAAGGCTTACATGGCACAACTGAAGAGTTTCTGTTCTTTTCTTTGTTACACTCTTTCTGAGCACTAAAACATTCCACATATTTTGCATTACATTGTGTGACCAACTGAAAAAGAAAAAACATTTTAGTCTTCATTCAAAGATACAATTGATAGCATTTGCTTGATGCTTTGGCAAAAATCCCAATCAGATTACTGATAAAGAAGACCATTTTTGTGCCACAAAGAATCTTTTAAGACACAGGGTCTTGCTTTCTTGCCCAGGCTGGAGTACAGTGGCATGATCGTAGCTCACTGTAACTGTGATCCTCCCACCTCAGCTTCCTGAGTAGCTAGGACCACAGGTGCATCAGCACAACCAGCTAATTTTTAAAACTGCTTATAGAATTGGGCTCTTCCTGTGTTGCCCAGGCTGCTCTGGGAGTACAGGTGTAATCTACCATGCCCAGCCCCAGAGAACACTCTTGTGCTTTCCTAGTGGTACTTCTCTCAGTGACCTTGATTATATCTTTCTTGTTTCTACTATCAGGCCCTAAATAGGTACTGTGTGCAATAGATATTTATAGAACTATGTGGATTCTTCTGTTATGTGATGTCACTGCTGCTGTGAATATTTTTCTGTGACTCCTCACTGGCATAAAAGACCCAAGTGAGTCTACATTAAAAAAGATTGCCTAATGCTATTTATTACGAGCTAATCATGTTTCCTGAAGATAAAGGAGTACTTAACCAGTTCTCATTGCATTTCTGTTGAACTGAATTAACATTGTTCTGAGGCTGTTATAAGTAACCAGCCCAGTAGTTTGGTTATTATTCCTGTTTATGTAGCTTGGTTGAACCATTTTGTCAATCCTATTTTTTGGGGGGCTGGCATCCATCTTAATGGAGTACATGAGATCAGTGTTCTCCTCCAGATGCTCTAGTAAAACTCATGGTCCCTGGATATAATTTTCATTTTCAAATTTGATTCTTTTCTTCTTCATCTTGAGCTCTAAAATGGTTAGTGCCTGTAAAAGAACCAACTACCTGGTCACATTTCTTTTTTTTTTTTTTTAAGATGGAGTCTCGCTCTGTCACCCAGGCTGGAGTGCAGTATCATGATCTTGGCTCACTGCAAGCTCTGCCTACCAGGTTCACGCCGTTCTCCTGCCTCAGCCTCCCGAGTAGCTGGGACTACAGGTGCCTGCCACCACGCCCAGCTAATTTTTTATATTTTTAGTAGAGACGGAGTTTCACCATGTTAGCCAAGATGGTCTCAATCTCCTGACCTCGTGATCCGCCCACCTCAGCCTCCCAAAGTGCTGGGATTACAGGTGTGAGCCACCACGCCCAGCTGCATTTCTTAAATGAAGTTTTAAAGTATGTATAAAAAAAAATTGAAGAAATGAAAAAGGCAGAATTTAAGAAATGTTGGTACTTAATATTTTGTAAGAATTCATGTTAAACATTTAAAATGATACACTGTGTCCTCATTATTAATTACCTTATGGTTTTATAGTAGTTAGAATGTTAATCGGGAGCTAAAAATTTTAAATTACTTTTATGATTGAACTCAGTGAAATTAAACTATTTTTCATTTCATATCACTTGGTATAATTTGCTTGGCAGTCTCATTTCTTCAGCTGAGATTCAGATGAAAGTTTCAGGGTCTATGTAAAGTTTTACCACGAAAACTAAAACTGTAGATTCATCTCATTCTTTGAATCTTGATACAAAGGAAGAAACTATTTACATACAAAACAATGTGCAAAACAGAATTTAAAAGACAAAGATAAATAGGAAAGCACTTGGTAACTGGAGAGGCAATGTTTCAAAGTTAGAAGCAATTTTGATTTGTTATCAGATGACTGAGCCTTAATTATTTTAACAGTCCTTATAATCTCTCTTTTTCACCTTCACTTCAGTCAATTCCATATAAACCTTAACCGCTTTTAAGCTTCTTCATGTCCCTATCAAAGAAAAAGAACAACCATTTAGGAAAAGTTAACTTTTCTCTAGTATTGTTTAGTAATTCTTTTGAAATTTCTAAATTATCTTCTGAAATAGTTTTTGAAATAGGCATATTTTTAGGACAATATGTCTATAAGTAATCATTCTTAATAATTAAGATAGATTAGTTCAGAAAAAATACAGAGGATATTTTTTGGACTAAATGAGTGACTCTAAAGTACTATGTCATTATGGCCAGGGGCTGATGTTTACGTTCAGATAAAGTAATAAATTGCTCAGAAGAAAACACAACACTGTATATCTACTTGAACACCAACAATTCATACATGGTCAAAATCGTATTTTCTTTTGCATCACATTGAAGGAGTACAAGGAATACAAACAGTAATCCATTTCAGTGTATAGATTAATGCAAAGAAGACATAACCCCCAAACTCAAGGCATTTAAAACATTTTCTTGCTTTATGCCAAAGAAACTTATTCAAAGCACTACCTTGAATTGCTTTTCCAGTCGTGTCTTTCCTCCTACTCCTGGTATAAGGATACTGTTAACATAGCTGTGCAGCTGATTTGAAGATACTTCAGTCTCCTTTCCAAGAATGGCTTCCAACAAGGCATCATGGATGAAAATGTACTGCTCCTAAGAGGTACAATACATGGTAGTCACTGAGGGAGAGTTAAGGGTTAGCCAGTCATTCATGAAGTGTACCTTTGTTTAATTCTGCCCCTACCAGGGACCTCCCAGTGAATTCCTTCAAGCACTTATAGCTAGGTGATTTGCTCCAATACTCACTGTATCAATCCAAACTTACTTTACAGTAGAGACTGTGTTAAGTTTAGCTCTGTATTCTATACTGTGCCTGGATCACGGTATTCTATACTGTGCTTATTGCTTCAACTCAATAAGCAATCAAGAAATTCTGTTCAATGAAGGGTTTTAGAACCATCCTCTCCTATGTATTTCTCAGGCCAGACAACATGTTTAACTTCCCCTACCATCTAACACAGCTCTTGAGACAACTGTATCTGTTTCGTAAGTACTTGTGTAGTTATTTAGGAATCCCAACGTTAAGATCCATACAGAAATGGAAAACTATGATCCATAGAATAGTATCATGGTCAGAATGTCTTTTAATACAAACCTGTAAATTACTGCAAGCTCTAAAAGAATGAATCTGTCTCTTCACTATCATTTAACAAATTTCAGTTACAGCATTTGCCCGAATCTCATGAGGACGTTGGCAGCTACTCCTTACCTCAGTCTGGACGAGGTAGTTACGCTGTGTCCTGATATGCTTCAGGAATCCCAGGACGTTAACTGTGCTTTTGTCTTTTATCTGTTGCAGCATGCTGTCTATTACAATATAGGTGCCTGTTCTGCCCACACCAGCGCTGTAAGAAATGAAGACACTCAACTGGCACTTTTGTTTTATCATACTGTTAACTTTGGATTCAAAAAATTACCATCTAAACCCCATTTATTTTATTATTTTTTGGAGACAGAGTCTCACTCTGTTGCCCAGGCTGGAGTGCAGTGGTGCAATCTCGGTTCACTGCAACCTCCGCCTCGCAGTTCAATTCTTGAGCAATTCTTGAGCCTCAGCCTCCCGAGTAGCTGGGATTACAGATGTGTACCACTACACCCGACTAATTTGTTATCTTTAGTAGAGGTTTCACCATGTTGGCCAGGCTGGTATCGAACGCCTAACCTCAGGTGATCCGCCCACTTTGGCCTCCCAAACTGCTGGGATTACAGGTGTGAGCCACCATGCCCAGCCTAAACCCCACTTAGATAACCTAGTATAGTTGACATGTTATTCACTTAGCATTGCAACGTAAATCACAGAACAAGCGTAAATCTATTTGAGTACCAAAGTTTAAAACAAACAAAAAAGAGGCAAGAATGCATTTGCAAGTGAAATAAAGTATTTTTAAACAACCAACTAAAGTCATTTAGTGTAGCTGACAGAAAACAAGCTTTATACAAGGATTTCCCAGTGCTTTTGAAAAGGTATTTTATATGGAACATATAAACTAAAAATTTAAAAATGAAATCTTTTCATATATACTATAAATATTGTTATTTAGAAGAACCTTTCAGAAAAGCCATTTACAAAAACACAGTGTCTATTGTAGTGTGGAAAGTTCTTGTCCTTAAGGTAATTATTTTTATTAGGATCAGGCTACAATTTTCCTATAAACAACGGGGATTTTGTAATTTTTTTTTTGGGGGGGGGGGTCAGGGTCTTGCTCTTATCACCCAGGCTGGAGTGCAGTTACATGAACACAGCTCACTGCAGCCTTGACCTACTGGGCTCAAGGGATCCTTCTGTCTCAGCCTCCCATGTAGCTGGGACCACAGGCATGTGCCACCATGCTGGCTAATTTTTTTATTTTTATTTTTTGTAAAAACGGGGTCTCACTTTGTTGCCCAGGCTGGTCTCAAATTCCTGGGCTCAAGTGATCCTCCCACCTCAGCCTCCCAAAGTGCTGGAATTACAGGTGTTGGCCTCCACGCCTGGCTGATATTATTAATAAGATGATTTTATAAAAACTAGAGATTGATCTAGTTTTTAAAAAATCACAGAAGCAGCAGATGATTTCTTAATGTTACAGGAATACAGCCTCTTTAAGACTATGGCAGGTCTTATCCATCCCAGTTTCCAGTGGAAGATTCAGCTTCTAAGTGAAAGCAGTAGCAGTCATTGTGGTCCAAGGTCACTGAGGCCTAAGTCCCCTGCCCCATCTATTTCACATGTTGAATCCCAGGCCCTACCTGCAGTGCACCAACACAGGGCCCATTTCTGGCATCCGAGCTGCTGAGGATCTCCTCACGAAAGTCAGTACTGGAAGGGCATACTCGGGAACTCCCATGTCAGGCCACTGCGTATAGTGATACTGGATCACTACCCTTTCATTCTGACGACCCTTGGGATTTCCCTTCTGACCCTATGAGAAAAGTGAAAAAAGATGTCTTTAAGGTGAGGGGTGGACATTCTGGAAAAAAATAATGTAAGGGTGTCAGGACACATGACCACTGATCACATTCACCCTAATCACTGTTCCCAGGCTAGTTTATTCCCTCTTGTAGCCAACTTTCATGCCATTAAGTGGAGACTTTACCAAGCTGGATATGAAGTGTCACTATCACTTAGAAGAGAAGACTGTTTAAGATTGTACTAAGAATGAACATTTAGTATTTAGTATCAGGTTTTTTTGGATTTGGAACTATCCAAAGCACTTTTAATTTTCCTGCAAGGCCTCCATTTCCTGACTTTCTGCCCCCAAGTTCAGATCTTAGTACTTTGCTTTCATGTCTCTGTGGGCTATGATTTCGATTCCTTCTCCACTGTCCAGGCTGGACATTTAGAAGCCAGAGTGCTGATTGCTGCTGTAAACGATCCAGGAAGTGATGGGAAGATTTTAAGTGTCAAATACTTCTGTCTTTAGAGTCAGAGGCAATGTCTCCTTTATGTGTCACTTTCATAAATGACTTTTTCAGAGTAGTTTTCCTTTGTCTGAACTTTTTACATTTTAACTACTTTAGATGAAATATTTCCCCAAATAGATTACTTGCTATATGATTACCTCTATAATTTCTAAATTTTGGATGACTCAGGGTCATTAATCCACACTGAAGCTTGAAGGGTGTCTGGTCCTGTGCTATTGTACAAAGGCCCATGATGGCTTTAATTTAATTCTTCTGTTAACTCTCATTTTGCTACTTTTTCCTGTTAGTTTGTAAAACACCTAAAGTTCCTATTTGACTTCTTCCTCTGACTTAAGCTGTTTCTAAAACAAGAGTAAGTGGGCCCTGTTTAAATACCTGAAATATTCCCATCAGTTGGGCTTTGTAAGTTTTATGCTGTTATTGATCATCTTGAGCCAGCCAGCAGCTCTATTTCATAATAGAGAATACAGATGTATTGCTATGCTACTGATATTCATGTTATTTCTGCCATTTTGGGAAATAAACATACATAGAAAGGACTGTTAACCTGGGATCACAGATGGGCTTTGGAGCCACTGAAATTTTATATAAAAATGTGAGTAAGTGTAAATATAAATGGAGCAAGGAGGCTACAGTTTTATCACATTTTCCAAAATGTCCAAGATACCAAGAAAAAAAAAATTATCCCATTGCTGCAAACAACTGCCATACCTACGTTCTGCGGAGTAACTACATTTTTAATGAGCATCTATTTATAGTTCTTAATACAGTAGTTCCTCCTTAGATGCAGTTTCACATTCCTGAGGTCAACCACAGTCCAAAAATATTACAGTATTTTAAGAGAAACAGTATATATTCATATAACTTTATTACAGAATATTATTATTGTTCTATTTCAGTATTGTTAATCTCTTGCTGTGCCTAATTTATAAATTAAATTTTATCATAGATATGTATGTATAGGAAAATACATTGTATAAATAGGCTTCAGTACTACCTGAGGTTTCAAGCATCCACGGGGGGGGGGGGGCTTGAAACATACCTTCCACAATTAAGGGGGATTGCTGTACTGCTGTGATGATTGATCCTAGAGTATTTGTTGTGACAGTGGATTTTGAAAAAGAAACAGATAACCTGAAAACAGTATTTCCACAAAATGTGATTCTCAGGGTATTGGTAGTTCTACAGAAAAGGGTATTATTGTTAACACCAGTGCTCTGGTCACTTATGTTCACTGTAAATTTCTAAAATGGTGGGGAGATATATATTATGTAGCATTCATTTCCCATTCTTCAACAGCAGAATCTGCTGTTTACAAGAATCTTACAGGACAAGTATTCCTTGGAACACACTTTGGGAAACAATTCTTTATATCTGTCAGAAAATTGGAATAAAAAAGCTAAATCAAACAGATGCTGCCATATATGCTGAGTATTACCAAAACCTAGGAGGATGATTTTTTAAAAAATGAAGGCTGTTCATGCAGAGATTAAAGAGCTCAATCAGGCCAGTTAAATTCTATTATACGCTTTGCCAATACCTTTCACACCATACACTGATGTCAATCAAAAGAGTGATGAAAAAATGTTTTAAAAATACTTTTTAGAAACAAAGTTGGTTATGAGATTTGGCCTTGGTTGTACAGTAATTTTCATACAAGCATAAAAAGGAGATGTCCTGGCAGCCTACCCAATTCATTCCATACCTTTTTCACTTTTGTATTTCTGACTGAAAAACGACGAACAGTGTAGCAGGCATGTACTTTTGTGCTCTTCAGCGTGACAATAATGTTTCCATACTCCTCACTATTCTCTGTTGGCCAATACTGATCACATTTTCGCTGCAGAAAGAAAAAAGTTGTAAAGTATAACTGCAATCTATGTCACAATTCTGTTGATAATGTAATTTCAAATGACAATGTTAAAACACAGGTGAGATTGCCATTTGACTGAAAAAGGAATACATGAGTTGAACTGCTTAAAGGCAGGTGTGACCTCTGACAAGGCTGATGGCTTGGGATAAGTTTGTGTAAGACCATGTGAGAAATGGGCGTACTATTTATGATCACCTTTCAATATATAATGCATTTTTAAAAAGGACCAAGAAAGAAACCTCTATGTCTGACCTGTAAGAAATGTGGGTAGGGTTTGTTATAAAGGGAGCTTAAGTATCATTTGGAAGGCTGGGTTGGATTCATGGAATGTTCTCTTCTGACTGTGAGACTCTTCTAGTTGTAACTTGGATCACCAAAAATAAAACAGGGACTCCACAACATGAAGCAGTGGTGATTTTGAGCGGGGAACCTGAAGCGTAGCTTCTTTTATTTATTTATTTTTTTGTTTTTAATTTTTAATTTTTAGTTTTGGGGTACATGTGCAAGATTTGCGGGTTTGTTACATAGGTAATCATGTGCCATAGTGGTTGGCTGCACCTGTCAACCCAGTGTGGTGATTCCTTGAAGTGTAGCTTTTATTCCAGCCTAAATTAGCATCATCTAATGTAAACTCATAATCCAATAAATTCTACAGCATTAATCATTTTTTAAAAAGGTCCTTAATGATGGTCAAACTGTTTAGGCAATTTTTGCTTCTGCCAATCTTAACTATTAGTAGTTCCTTGTTTACACCATGTTTCTTTCAACTTCCTTGTTTACTGTTCTGTCTGTCCCCTGTACTTAGAACACCCTTTCCTTCTCTTTTTAGCCTGTGTAATTCCTCCTAATCCTTGTTCATCTCAAGTATTAGCTCCTTTAAAAAATCTCTGTACAAAGGAATGTACAGAGGATACATTGATTCATTTTGCAGCATTCCACTCATCTCTATCATCACATTTACTCTCATAATGCCTTAAGCTCTCTTTCCTACCGAATCATAAGCGAAGTAGAGCAGAAAGAACACTTTTAATTTCCGTAGCTCTTTATACCAAGTTCCTACCCTAAAGCAAGTATTCCACAAGTATTTTTTGAATGAAGGTGCATTATTAAGGTAGTGAGTCAAGAGGCTCTTACTCTTCCTTTTTCCACAAGGTTCGTAATCATCACAATGATTCCAGTGTTTTGTTCCCAAATCATCCTCCAGAAATCTTCAAATGTAGACTTCAGAGGTCCTTGGGTGGCAATGTACGCTTTTGCTTTGTTGTAACCCTTCAAAGTGACACAGCACAAAGTAAGATGAAAGCGATATCACAGAGGACCAGTAAATAATTCAAATGCTTTCCATATGGAATGGGCTTTGTTTTTAGTGAAACCTCTGTGCAGTATTAAAATACATTAAACAGTTTGTGCTGCAGTCTTCAATTTCCAGAAACAGGTTTATAATAACAGTTCTGACTTACATCAACATAGTTTGCATTAATGTAGTCGCTGTGCTTAGAGTCTTTTCCTGGTAAAGGTCTTAACTTCACCCTACTGTGATCATCTATAGAAGATAAGAAAAAAAAGCAGAAATAAAATGTGTAATTCAGAAACTAGTACCATTCTGAAGCACAACACAAGGCAGTCAGGTAACATGATATCTCCCAAGGTAGTCTGAGAAAACTTTTGGCAGAACCTAAACAGAGCAAACCCATCCCAAAATATAGAGCCACTCCTACATCTCCTGCTCTTAGGATGCAAACTCACGTAAAACCATTACAAATTGTAGTCCTCCAAAATTTCCTTATTCTGTATTTTAAAGCCAAGTTCAAAGGTATTTGCTTGTTCTGTATCTTAAAGCTAAGTTCAAAGGGCTTTGATTATGCCCTATGCCCGTGTTCCCTCCCCGTTAATACAAATATAAAAGGGTGACTGATCTGTCAAGTCCAAAACATGTATTAATAGTTTCAGGCAATTCCATTGCTAATTCACTTGGATTCCCTGCTACCCTAACAGAACCTAAGTAATTGAGGAAACCAGAGCTTTTGTTAAGAGTAATCTCATTATAGGAATCTGAAGTTAATGTTCAGATTTTAGGATCCACTCAACCTCAGTTAATGAACAAAAGTTGGTAGGGGGGTGATGCATGGTATGTGTATCTAGTTGCCCAACAGAGTGAGCTTGCTTTTTTTAGGATAGCAAAAGAAGTAGAAGGAAGCTGAGGTCATAATTTTATTTTCCCTAGGTAGAAAAAGAATGGGCGAAACCCAATTTATGTTTCTGTTTATAGTCATTATCATAAAAGTCTAGTTGAAAAAGAAGTCCAATGAGTGGATCAGCATAGGCATTACTGACCTCAGAATATCTTAAGCAGTTTTTGAGAGCCCTCTATGTTTTTGGAACTGTGAACTGCTTTTGTTGTTCTGACAAACTTTCAGTTTAGAATTGACATGAAACAGGTATTGCTTGATATAAACAGGCCCTAAAGGAAAAACTTCTCCTAAGGCATCTGGATCCAAACTGTTATGCCTTAGTAGCCATTAACTGTATATTGTTGTTTCTTAGACTGACAAATAAGACATTAATAGATCAATTTGGGAGGTGATTTGGTGATATCCACATATACCTTGAAAGTTGTGATGAATCTGAGAGAAGATTTTTCATACATCATGTTTCTGGCTCATTCACAGTCTGATTTTACTTGTTTCTATTGTATTTCTATGCTATTCTTAGCTATGTAAAGGCATTAATATAGGGGTAGATGAAGGCAGGCAATGTGCCCAGAATCGGAGTGGCCAAGAGAACACCAAAACCTAACTCCCTGAATGTTTAAAAATAAAATTACATCTAATTTGAAATTGTGAAAGTAAAATCACAAATGAAGTTGTGGAAGTGCAGTTCACATTTAACCAGAGATGATGGTTTTCTAGCAAAACACCATGACCTTTGGGCACATCACACATTAGTTGCTTTGATTTTCTCCTCCTTTTCTGCCACAATAACTTTTACCAAGGCAGTAAGTAATGTTTGCCATTAGAAGTAAAGGATACTGTGGTGGAGAGAATGGTGTGTGTGTGTGTATGTATGTATAAGGCACAGATGTGTATATATCCTTGCCTGATTTCTCTGGTTAGAAAGGAGGTATATCCGGATAGACAAATCCTCATAGTCACAGCAGTGGTGAGCCTTGATTGAGTTGGCCAACAAATACTGCCAATGTCAATCCAAAGACTGGGGAGAGGTTTGACTTTCTTCCTTGTTCTCCCCCTGCCTTTTTAAACCAGTTCATTTTTTTCAGAAAAGTAGAACAAACAATCCTATTCAAAAGTAAGCTGGAGTTTTTGTAACATTTTATTTAGAAGCAAAACTACCTTTGTTTATAGAGGACATCGTGTATATAGAAATTCAAGGAATCAACCAAAAATAACTACTAGAAAAGATGGATTCAGCAAGGTTGTAGGATACAACCTACAATTGTATTTATATACACTAGCAATGAGCAATCCAAAAATAAAACTAAGTAAACAATTTCATTTACATTAGCATCAAATGGAATAAAATACTTAGGAATAAATTTAACAAAAGCAGCACAATAGTACAATTCAGAAACAATTGTGGAAAGAATAGCCAAAACAATCTTGAAAAAGAGGAACAATTTTAGAGAACTCACATTAAGAAAGTGCAAAGACAATGCACAGAATGAGAAAATAGTTGCAAACTGTATATTCAATAAATGATCTGTATCCAGAATATGTAAAGAACTCTTACAACTCAACGAAAGACAAAAGTAAGCCAGTTAAAAAATGGTACAGGATCTGATTAGACATTTCTCCAAACAAGTTATACAAATGACCAATAAGCATGAAAAGATGCTCAACATCACTAATAACTGGGGAGATGCAAATCGAAACGATAATAGGACACCACTTCATACCCGTTAGGAAGGCTATTTTTTTTTTTTTTTTAAATAGTAAAAGTTGGTGAGGATGTGGAAACATTGGACCCTTTATATATTGTTGGTGGGAATGTAAAATGAATAGCCACTTTGGAAAAGAGTTTGATAGTTCCTCAAAATTTTTAATATAGAATTATCATATAATCTAGCAATTGTACTCCTAGGTATACACCAAAAAGAACCGAAAATATCTGTCTACATAAAGACTTGTACATGAATGTTCATAGCAGTATCATTCATACTAGCTGAGAAGTGGAAAAGAAACAAATGTCCATCAAATGATGAATAGACAAAATCCTGTATATCCACACATTAGAGTAGTATTCAGCCATAAAAGGGAATGAAGTACTGATATATGGTACAACATGGATGAATGTTGAAATCATTGTGCTAAATTAAAGAAGCCAGACACAAAAGGTCACATATACTATGAATCTATTTATATGAAATGTCCAGAATATGCAAAACCATAGAGACAGAAAGTAGATATAGGGTTTTTAAGTGCTGGAGAGAAGGAAGAACTGGGAGTGCCTGCTAACAGGTTTCTTGCTGAGGTGCAAAAAATGTTCTAAAATTAGATTGTGGTGATGATCATACAACTCTGTGAATGAATATACTAAAACCTCACTGAGTTGTATTCTTTAGGTAATTTTTTTTCTTTTTTTGGAGACAAGGTCTTGCTCTGTTCCCCAGGCTGGAGTGCAGTGGCACAGTCTTGGCTCACAGCAACCTCTACCTCCTGGGCTCAAGTGATTCTTCTGTTCTTGTGCCTCTCCAGTAGCTGGGACCACAGGCGCATGCCACCACACCGCATTAACTTTAGTATTTTTTTTTTTTTTTTTTCCCAGACAGAGTCTCGCTCTGTCGCCCAGGCTGGAGTGCAGTGGTACCATCTCGGCTTACTGGAAGCTCCGCCTCCTGGGTTCACGTCATTCTCCTGCCTCAGCCTCCCGAGTAGCTGGGACTACAGGCGCCTGCCATCACGCCTGGCTAATTTTTTGTATTTTTAGTAGAGACAGGGTTTCACCGTGTTAGCCAGGATGGTCTCGATCTCTTGACCTCGTGATCCGCCCGCCTCGGCCTCCCAAAGTGCTGGGATTACAGGCGTGAGCCACTGTGCCCAGCCAACTTTAGTATTTTTTGTAGAGACAAGGTTTCGCCATGTTGGCCAGGCTGGTCTTGCACTCCTGGCCTCAAGTGGTCCACCTGCCTCGGCCTCCGAAAGTGCTGGGATTAAACAGGCGCGAGCCACTGTGCCCGGCCTTAAATGGGCAAATTTCATATGGTATGTGAATTATATTTCACTAAAACTTTAAGAAAACATTATACAGTAGTGTTCAAATTTTAAGTGGTCCAATTTAAATGCACTATTATATACAATTCTATGTAATGTAGTCCTTACCATAATATATGTTAACTATAAATATCTATGCCCCTACCCTTAGTATCAAAGCATATATTATATGCCAGTGAGCCAAGCCCCACATGTCTATGAAATGTGGTCTTCTAGCCATAGAAGTAGCTTGTGCTCCAAGGGTTTTCCTTGAGGCTCTGTATGAAGAATGTCCATTTGTTTGAGTCCCTACCCTA
Source organism: Piliocolobus tephrosceles (assembly GCF_002776525.5). Classification (NCBI taxonomy): domain Eukaryota; kingdom Metazoa; phylum Chordata; class Mammalia; order Primates; family Cercopithecidae; genus Piliocolobus; species Piliocolobus tephrosceles. Next base: position 74,126,281 of record NC_045435.1, read on the forward strand.
CAGAATATTCCTGACCATGGAAATGTGATAGATAGGGGTAAGCATATGGACCAACAGGCCTGGAGGCTCATCATTTAAGGTACAAACCAATTATGTAGTTTTTGAAAGAATGCTTTGAAATTCAGCTTGCTTGATTCAATTCCCAATATTTTCATTCATATTAAAATATTTGGCCCCTTACTATCACACTGGTCTTTTAAGTGTGTGTGTATGGGGGAAATTTGGCCCTTACAGGTTAAAAACAATGTCAGTATAACCAAGTGACATTCAAATTTTGGCTCCCAACATCTGATATGACATCACTTTATGTGAAAATAGTGAAGCTCCAAACATTTTCTTTCAGTCACCTCATTAAGCTCTCTGAGCTCTGACAGCCTAATGAAAGGCTAAGGGGGAAGAAAATGTCCCTACTTCTACACTGTTGAAGATGGGCTAATGAGAGGTTAGCTTGCAAGTATCATTCTTTCTTGGCATTCTGCTTCTGATTGCTTGGCTTTCAGCTTATACCCAGCATGAAAATGTAATTTCCTTGCAGTTGAAGATAGTTTAAAGTTTATTACTCACATGCTAAAATGTTGATGTATCTGTTTTTGTGCTTGTTTTCTGGATGATTGGAATGTTCTGCAGTGATGTTCATATCAGCAGTACAGCGCTGGACCTCCTAGTGAAGAAAACAGCATGATTATAGACACAGGTTAGAAACAAAGGAACACCATATACATTTAAAGGCATAAAGTGTTTACTTACTCCCTAGCCACAGCCACCATTACCTCCCCAATCCAAACTTTGGATATAATTATTGATATATTTATAACAAGTTTATGAAAAATGTGAAGGTATAAAGATTTCATTCTTTACCATTTCATCAATCATCTACTTTATTCTCGATTTTGACCTAGTCCCTGGGATGTTAAACAATATCTCTTTTTGAATACATCACAGTCTGTGGGTGAGAAAAATATTCAAAAAAAAAAATAGTCAACCATGATGAACAGAAAAGAGGTCTGATAAAGCTCTGATGGAAGCACAGAACAGAGGAAGGCTTTAGACAGGTGAAAAAATTTACCGGAGTCTTAAAAAGGCTTTAGACAGGTGAAAAAATTTACCGGCGTCTTAAAGGAAGAAAGGGAATTTCTAAGAAGTATAATCTCTACCATGATTTGCAATATGCTTAGAGGCCTTACAGCCTCATTTTATCATTGTGAGGGTGCATTGACTTTAAAGACTCAGTGCTGAAATAACCCTAATAATAGCCCAACTAATGGTTATATCTCATATATACAGTTTTGACAAATTATTTGTGAACTCTAATATTTTAAAAGTTATCCTTCTTTGGAAAAATAGCAGTAGCAGAAATAATGCTGTTATCCTACCTTGGCCGTGGATATAAACATCATCTATTAGCCTAATACAACGTTGCAGAAAAGCCAAATTTTTCTATACTATATGCTTCAAACCCAAGAAAGTACTGGAGCTAACTAATAAGGGAAGTCATTAGCAGTGCACAGCTGCTACAAGGAGCCTGAACAAAGTAACACAACATTATCAGGAGAAATGTTTTACACAGAACAGATGTAGCAGAGTTTAGAAGCATGCAGACTTTTTTTCACAAAGGAGTTGCCTAGCAATTATGGATGTTTTCCATAGTATTTACATTAAACATAATGAAAACAATGAACTGGGTTGTCTTTTATTTTCACAAAGTACGGCCCAGGGAGAAGTACACTTCTTCTCTAGAAGGATGAAGTTACTGTACTCAAAGAATTTAAGGTATAAAAGCAAAGAGTTTCTATCTGTTGAAAGAAACAGTATTCAATGACTTTCCAATTGTTGGACACTGTAAATTGAAGTTTCCATAATTATAGTCCTTCCCAGCGGTCCATTTAAAAAAAAAAAAAAAAGCCCCACAGGCATTAATTCAATCCACCTTTTGGGGAAAGTGTTTCATGACAGTTTCTACCCATTCCTTACTCTTACTAAACTCCAATATTTTCTGTTCTAACATAGTTTATAACCTATGGTTTGGAAAACATTGGTTTAAGGAGCTTTAAGGCCATCCTTTGGCTCTTCCCTAAAATGATATAATGAAGTGTGATCACAAATCAGTCTACATAAGAACATGAGCAATGCCAGCCAAACTTAGAATATTGGGGGGACCTGCCTTTTGAAACTGCTTTATAAGACCTGAGGCATGCTCTTTTGAAGAGTTTCAAGGGCAGACAACTTTTGAAAATGGATTTGAAACAAGTTATTCTTTTGTTTTCAGGTTTTGAAGGTCACACCTTTGGCATGTACTTCTTCAGGGTTGAGTTGTTCAGCTATCTTATGCTGAGAGATTGTGGCTTTTAGTACCTTAGTCTGAGATTTACTTTGTTTATTGATGTTTTTTTTCCTGTTGTATAGATCTGACCACCCTAGGTATGGACTGAAGTTGGAGCCTCTTTTCTAATGTAATGCAATTGACCAAGACTGCTTGGGAGCAGCTGTCAGTATTGTTTAAAGCTGCCATTCAATATGGCCAATCAAACTTTTTGTTATCTAAAACTCCTTATCTGATCTGTTGCCTCTATTTCACTTTTCCAATTATATGAATGACAGAAACAAAAAATCGTAATAAATATTGTCAAATCTTAATTTTATTAGAACCCATGGGGTTTGCCTGAGGTCTTCTAATTTTGTCATGTAGATAATAATGTCATTTGTAATTCCTTGCAGTACTGCCTGGCTCATTTAGATGCTGATAATGTCATCTGATCCTGGAGTGGCTTTTCTCCATCAGAACTGCCATTTCAACATTAACATGATTTTAATAGGTGTTAAAAACCCTTTAAAGAGACACTGGTCAATGGAGTAGGCATTGTAAATTTACCTATTCAGAACTCTGATAGTTTAAGCTTGTTTATATTTTACTCTCTATATAACAAAGCTAGAATTCTCAAAAAGAACAGTTTGAATCTTTACAGGCACATAAGCATAGGAGAAGGCCAACAGAAAACAGGTTTAAAATAAAGCAAAATATCAAAGACTGAACAAACCCTAAAATTTGATATACTGAGAATTTTAGGGAGGTGACGTAGGCTAAATCACTTCCTACCTAGAGTCATTGATGCAAGAGGCTGTTTAAAGAGCACTTAAAGACCTACCTACTATACTGTGGCTCAATTCAAAAAAATAATGCAATAAAACATCTAGAAATCCTTCAGATTTCTCAGTTCCAAAAAGGTAGCTGAGAATAAATTATTTGGATCTGGTTACCAAGTATTAGACCAAGTAGGGGTAACATTCTTAGTGCCTGAGTTCAGGCAGCCTACAATTGTGGTAAAGAGACTGTTCTGCAGAAGACTGATGGGTTTAGGTCATGGTAGTGACCCAGTGCATGTACAGTGTCGGACACAGAACTGGCCTTTGACAGGTGCTGGTTACACTGCAACTTTCAGCCCCTACTGTCTTCTGCTCAGGGTATAACTTGCTGCCAGACTGATTTTCTTCAAACGCTGTGCTGACTTTATTATTCCCTTCCTCAGAAATGTGTGGAGAGATTCCACATTCCCTTAGCCAGGCTTTCAAGGTCCCATCTTATCTTCCCCTCCCTTCCCAATCTCAGACAATATTAACTCCATACCCTCTGAAAAGACCATTTGATTTCCTGCTCTTTGCTTTATTGCCATTTACCTCAGTAAGAATGCCTGTTCTCTTCCTCTATCCAAATCCATGTATCTTTATCTAAAATGACTGCATTTGCCCCCCAGAAAACTAACCCATCTTTGGAGAGTATAACACAGCATTATTATCCTGTAGCTGGTCTCTAACATAAGAATTATTTTTCATGAAATCTGGCTATCTCCCTTTTATCTCCCTCTTCACCAAAATCTTAAACAAGTGTGAGATCTCATAACTGTTTAAAAATGTTTTTCTTAAGATATTTAAGACCCAAACTGGCATTTTTGTCAAAAAGGCTCAGGAAACTAACTCTACACAAGCTTATCCAACCCATGGCCCATGGGCCAAATGTGGCCCAGGATGGCTTTGAAAGCAGCCCAACACAAATTTGTAAACTTTCTTAAAACATTGAGTTTTGTTTGTTGCATTTTTTTTTAGCTCATCAACTGTCATTACTGTATTTTATGTGTGGCCCAAGACATTTCTTCTTACAATGTGGCCCAGGGAAGCCAAAAGATTGGACAGCCCTGCCTACAGGCTCATTTTCTGACCTCTTGCAGGCAGCAGTCGGTGCAGCATTACACCTCTGACCAGAGACTTCCCTATTATATGTCATCAGCAGCCCTGGACATCTCACTTCATTACCTAAAGTGATTGTGGCCACTGGTCCCTCAGAGCATGGGCTCAGGTGGACAAAGCTTTGTTCTTTTGATTTAAGATGAACAACCAGCCTAAATTTAGCACAACTGGTTAACTGTAATAGAGGCAGTCCCCCAAAGGATCTTGTCAAGAGGCTGTGGACCTTTGGCCTCATCCTGCACTCCTTTAGACTTCTGATTCTCCCAGTCCCTGCCTGTTAATTCTTCTGACTCATGGAGCTTTGGAGTGCCTTCCTTTTGAAACAGCATGCTGGCACTGGTCTTTTGGAAGCCTTCTGCATTATGTTTGTGGGGGCTGAGGAAGAGTCTGTCAATCTTTTAATACTACTCTGGGAAACAACTCCCTGGGAAGGACAGTGAGGTTGAAGTTAGCTCAGGTAGCCAAGGGAATGGTGTCATCCAGCGCTATCACAAGAAAAGGACTGACGTTGTTTCTAGTGACTGCAAATGCTGTATGATGCCACTTTTCACGGTCTCTAGAATTTATCTGATAAGAACAAAAAGCTGGCTTACATTACAGCAACACTTCTAGACAAAGAGGCAAAATTACCAGTGAATTGTTTTTCTCATTCGCCAAGCAGTAAAGTTCTGAAACTACGATAGTTATTCACCAACTTTTTACTTTTGAGATGTTTAAACATGATGGGAGAGAATTTTTGCTGAAATCTCCCATGAAAATACATGGGTGCCTTTCTCCTTTGCACTTCTTCAGAACTTTATGCCTGTACAATAGCACTTATTTTGCTTTGTCCTGTTTCTGTTTTGGTTGTGTACACTCTGGCCTCCTCCAATACCAGATTGAACTCTTTGAGGGCAAGGACTCTAATTCATATTTGTATCTTATATTATGTCCAGAGAATGGTAGATCATCATCAGTCACTGTTAGATGGGTTGTTTTAGCTCCCCTTAATGTCTAGTTGTTAACTTTTCAATTGTATTTCTCATCATTTTAAGACTAATTTTAGGCCTACATGTTGGATAAGATTTTTATAAGTCACACTCTCAGCTATCTTAGAAGGCTTGAGACCATAAAGATCATGTAATGGGCAGCTAATACTCCTAGTTTGGGGGCGGTTCGTAATTTGGCTGCTCTCCCCACCTTTTTGTATTGTTAAGGCACTGCGGCACGATCAGTGCTAGTCACTTGCAAGCTTGCTTATTTCTCCTTCTGACCTTGGCTCATTACAGGACATTACTTTGGCTTTTTGGTGTTTTTTTTCCTGAGACAGGGTCTTGCTTTGTCGCTCAGGCTGGGGTGCAGTGGTGCAGTCATAGCTCACTGCAGCCTCAACATCCTGGGCTCAAATGATCCTCCTGCCTCAGCCTCTGAAGAGCTAGGACCACAGTTGTGTGTCACCACACCTGGCTAATTAGAATAATTTTTTTTTTGTAGAGACGGAGTCTTGCTGTGTTGTCCAGGCTGGTTGGGAACTCCTGGTCTCAAGTGATCCTGCCGCCTTGGTCTCCCAAAGTATTGGGATTATAGATGTGAGCCACTGTGGCCCAGGACACTACTTTAATGAGAGTCTGGATGGTGTCAAGGTGAACCATGTGAGTTCAAGTCAGATACCCTGGTCTTAAACCCAGCTGCTGCCATTTCAAAATGTAGCCACCCACAGCCTCAGTTTTCTCATGGGTAGTTTTGTCATCAGTAAAATGGGGACAATAAGATAGCACCTACCTCAGGAAATAGAATGATCCATGCACAGTGCTAACTAGTAAATGCTAGCTATCATTATTCCAGGTAAATGGTTCTGGAAATCTGAGACTGGGATTACCTTCACTCTCTTACCATAATAAAATTTTGTTTTTAATTACACAAAATCTTTTTCTATCCTTTCTTATAAAGCCTGTTACTATCTGATTATAAAATAGTCAAAATAGCTTCTTATGTAGCCTATTACGAGTTTTCCCTTTTAGCAGTTACCCAAAAGGAATAATACTCTTAAAATACTTCAAATTTTCACCTAATTATAAGGTTACAGTAATATTGGTGAGCTTTTTCTGTTTTCTTATTCTCCCCTTTACGTTGCTGCATTGCTCTTCTTTTTAGAAGAAAGCATTTTCTTCCTATTCTGAACAGCTCTGATTTTAAACCTTTCAAACCTGAATAGATTGTGAAATGACAACAGTCATTTCACCTTCCTGCCTGCCCTCCCCATTCCACTCCCAGAAGTATCAGCTAATACTATTTAAGCTATAAAGTTCAGTGTAGGCGATTAAAGCTTTTAGCTGCAGTATATTTTTTTAGGACAGAAATAGGGTACAGATGCCCAGGATTTGTTAAGAAGCATGATTTTGATGCAGCAAAGCCCATTTTAAGTCAGATCAAGTTTACAGAGGTGTAGCTGATTATTTTGAATAATTAAATGGTGTCAAAACCAGCTGTGATGAATAGCACTGGGGTCTCAAATCATAAATAATTGAGAAACTGGAGTTGCATTTGATCATCCTGATCAAATTCGGCTCTCTAGAGGATAAATGTTTGTCCTGAATACCATCAACATTGTTAAATGCCTCAATATTCTTGCTCAGTCATCCAGCCAACAGTCAATTGAACTAAATCACTTTAACACCACACACATTTGCTGTCCTCATGAATACAAAATGTTTGACTTAAACCATGTTCTTTGTAGTTGAATAGGCACCTTTTTTAGTAAGCATCTAATGGCATTAAATACTTGACATGCTTTTGTTGGTTCCATAAAACATATGACTTCACAGAATAAATCAGAGGTTCTTTCTACCACCTTTGTTTTCATTCTGCTCAAAACAACAAAAACTAACAAAAAACTAAGAGAAAGACTTAATTTAAAACAAGTCATCAATATAATTGCCTTTATGATAGCCTTTTGGGATTCCAAATTTGCATAGACAGTGGCTTTTCATCCTGTTTTTATTTCTCATTGTTCATTCAAGGTAACTGCACCTTCCAGCTGTATGATTCCTAGATGATCCTAAAGTGCTTACCTTCCATTACTTCATTTTGCCCTGCAACCAATTTTGTTGAAAGAGATGTGTAGGTTAGCATCATCATTATTATTTCCATTTTAAAGTAGAAATGAGACAGAGAAAGGAACCGACTTACCCACAAAGCTAGAAGACAGCTGAGCTGCCATGAAAACTTGGCCTCCTCGACACAACTCTTGCTGCCAGAGATGTGCCTTAGTTAAGCGCCTCAGTGAAGAAAAGGGCAGTCTGTTTAATAGCTCCTCATTGACACCCTGTCACTGCTGAACTGGCACGGAACCCAGAGTTGGCAGGGTGGTACATGCCTCTCTCTACCTTGTTTCCTACACACCAGTTCTTAAAATCAGAAGGCTGTGTTAACCCAAGTCTTCTCTCCAAGGATTAATAATCATGAAAACAACAACAGTCGACCTTAGCATGGTTCTTAACAATGAATTCAGCACTTTCCAAGATGTTACTCATTTATTTTCTCCAATGACTTTACAATGTAGGTGACATTGGTGCCATTTTTTAAAAATGGGAAAACTGGGAACCCGAGATGAGGTGATTGGCCCGAGGATTATGAAGCTCACTACTGATGAATCCAGCATCCAGTTTCTCAGACACCAAACCTGCTATCTTCACTACACCATGTGCATTGCAGAAAAGACGTGGAATTAGGGAGCCTTGTATTATGATTGCTGGTCCCAGTTAGAATTAGATGAAGCAAGAACCTGGAAAGCAATCCCTACCAGTTTGCTTTTCTATCACTAAGTTAGTTCTTTTGTAGAAGTGCATGTTCAGGACAGGTACAATCAACTCCCCTTTCACCTAAATTTTATTTGGAAAAGAATGCCTATTAAAATTATAGATGAAAAGAAACAACTCCACTTTCCACAGTTATTGTTTTGTTATGCTTGGAATGAATTCAGTTCAAGCTTACAAAAATCTGCATAAAGTAAGAGTTAAGTTTCTGGAAGTTAACTTCCAGCTATGAAACATACCTCAAAATCCTCGGAGAACCCATGCTGGTTATTAGAATAGAGCTCACCGATGTGTTTGACAAACTGTTTGACAGGAATGGCTTCCATGTCATCTGGGGGAATAAAATAATATTCAAAATTATATAGAATACTTCCATAAAACAAATTACACTGATAAAGCATCCTTAAGACAAATAGTTGATTTCTGCAAAGCGCAAAATAATTGTATCACACAAAATAGATGTCCTGAAGAAAAGTCGCAGGATTTATTTTACATTAGGATCTCATTATGACTTTAAATGCCGACAAGCCAGGTTAAATACGGTTTTTAAAAAAAAGGTACATAGAGAATTCCCTTTACTTTTTATATTCAAGGCAATTTACATAGTTAAATTACCACAGCATACTCTTAACCAGAAGTGTGAATTTATCAAGGGTACCCATTTGCCAGGAAATTTTATCACACCAGGGGTTTTCTTTGTTTTTTGTTTGTTTGTTAGTGTTTTTTTAAATTGCTGTTCAATGGGGTCCAGCTTGAACTTTGAGCGATTAAGTTCTATTTGCAATCTTTTAACTTTTAAGCATCATTTATACACAATTATAGATAGATGCCATTGTACCAGCTGGCTCTGGGTACAATGCCATCTATCTTTAAGTGTTCAAAATTTTAGCTCAAGACAGCTGTGTCTACATGATGCCAAATAATCAGTTTGACTGAATTAACTGGATTTTTTTGGTGTTGACAGACTAGGTATAGATTCAGGAAGACTCCACATTCCCATTTATTTCGTGCTGTCACTTCAAAAGGAGACTTTCAGTTCATAAACCCAAAGTATGTTTTAAGCTTATTTATCATGATACTTGAGTACTGCTATAAAATAGCCACACCCAGCTAACTGGAGCTCCCCAACCTCCTCCTTCCCTTCTCCCTCGACCCTCCCCCACAAATATTTCCTTTTAAAAATACTCTGCTGAATTTGAGATAAACAACAGACATGACATTTACTTTATTCAGAGTGAAAGATCTTTGGCAAACGCACAAACATCTAAACTGCCACAGATGCTTTTCTTAGCAAAGGGTATGAAGATCTGTATGTGTAAATGAGGTCCTACTTTGGCAAGAATTTTATAGATCCAGGCCTGACAATCTGATTTCTCTTCATCTGGTGACAGTTAACATTGACTATGTCATTCCTTCTCTTCTTTCTTTCGAGAGAGCAAAGCTCTAGGGTGGCTTTTTGCATCTATTGACATTTTCAAACTTGAATCATTCTTAAGCGGAAAATAGCATCTCTTATATTTTGTTTTAGGAAGGTGACTTATATGTTCATAATCCAAGTTGCTTAGCATAGAAATGTTACTTATCAAATAGGTGGTGCTCTGTAAGTACAAATTCTTTCTGTGTGAACAATTAAAGTCCTAATCGTGTTAATAGGCAACCTTATGAAAAAAATTGCCAAGTTATTTACAAATATTTCAGAATTGAAGATGTTCATGAATATGCAATCATTTTGCATGCCCAACAAATCTATAGCTCTCATGATGTAACCAGCATTAACAGAGTAAGCGGAGCCAAAATGTTTCTCCAGAATATTTAGCAGAATGCACAGTTCAAGAAAAATTTCCAAAATTATCTGATCACTTCACTTAAAATGTTTAGAAGTAAGCAAATTCTACAATAATGATCAGTGGCAATGAAAATGATCTCAAGTTGACAAAAGGGTTACTATGTACAAAGCTGGAGAGTCTCTAAATGATTAGCCCAAGAATAAACTCATTTTCAAACAAGAGGCAAAATGGGTGAGATGGGCCACAACCTAACCGCAGAATCACTCTAGTATATAGACTATAGGACTTTCATTTACTTAGAAATGACAGATACAACACTGTTTTCAAGGGCAGAGTGACATATTTAGTAGAGTAATAGGTAGAAGGCAACATTTATACGATAATGATAGTTTAGAATTTTAGATTCCCGAGAACTTCAGTGCTGTGATTAAGAACACGGACTCCAGTTCAAAATAAGAAAAAACATGTCAGCTTTATAACTGTTTTACTCTGTAAGGTAAAAACTACAGCATTTTAAAGGCGTAGCCCACCTCAAATCATTAAAAGAAATTCTTTCAGGTTAACTGCTTATTGTTTTTTCCTGCAAAGTGCTCAACTGTAATATCCAAGCTAATGTCACACACACATGGCCAGAAATCAGTATGCCTGCTGCCACTGTGGCTAGAAGCAGCAAAAATCCAGCAGAGCTCAGTATGATAATCATGGAAATATATGACTCACTAGTCTCTCCAATTTGCATCTTTATCCAAGGATGCCTAACCACACCCTCTGGGTTTCCAGGCACCACCAGTAATGTCACAACAGTACCAGACAGGCGGATATACATACAGATGCATGCCGTACTGACCACTGTCAGCTACCCAGATAATACAGCATTTGCCCTGCAATCAAGATAAATAGCTGAGGAGTCATAAATCTCTGTTCTTTATATTGAGATGAATATAAGGCTATGACTAATTATTCTAATCATTCTCCTGTCATAATTTTTCTATTACATTCTCTCAACATGAGCCAGATGATTATAAAATCAATGTAACTAGCAGAAGGCCAAGCAATGAGGACAGTATCAGAGGCCTAATCTGCTCAATTTTTATCTGGAAAGGCCCTGTGTGTTTTAAGAAGACATTCATCCAAAACATGTTATCTCCACCTAAATGTCTTCGTTTCATTCAAGATTGCAGAGCATATTAGCAGCACTAACTAGGCCAGACACTTTCTGTGTACTTTATATGTATTAACATGTACTCCAAGAAATGGGTACTCTTTTCATATGCATCTTGCACTTGAAAAAAGTTTAGAATGGCAGAAGAAGCTGGCTGCAGACCCTAGATAAAACTGCTCTGACTCAGAGAATGGGAAATCCCTGGATGAAGCCGTTTCTGAGCACCTAGTACTCAGCCAGATATTAGAGAGATGGTTTCTGCTCAAGGACATTTGTGTTGGTGAAGAGATGAACACAAGGGAGTGCAAGAACAGTGTAATTATGTGGTAAAGACTACAAGTGCCATTAAAAGGATGGGTTTGATGACTTCAGTGAGAATAAATGTCACTAATGTAGTGGTAGTGGTAGGAGAAGCATAAAGGAAAAAAGGGGCTGGAATCAAAGTGAAGATGTTTTCACTGACCAAAGATTAAATGGGAGATTATTATGGTATAACAAAAAGCAGGATAATGATAAAGTTGGTAGAATGACAGGAAAACCACTATTTATTAAGCCCTTACTGGTTACCAGGGACTGTGCTAAATGTTTTTCACACATTTATCTCTGTAAGAACCAGATGAAGGGAATGTGATTATTTTCATAGTACACATAAGGAAACCGAGGCAACTTGTCCAAAGACTCAGTTAAGTGGCAGAGCTGAGATTTGAACCCAGGTCCACTGAACCCAAAGACTATATTCCTGTGTACTGTAATATACTGTTTGTCTTCATTCTCAAAGCACTACAAGTTCAGGGAATAACAAGAAATTAAACTTTTTAATTCTTAGTATCTTGGTTAATCTGATAAATATCACTTGATAATTTTGTGTTAATTTTTTTTTTTTTTTTTAGACATGGTCTCACTCTGTCACCCAGGCTGGTTGGAGTGCAGTTGCTCAATTGTAGCTCAGTGCAGCCTCAAACTCCTGAGCTCAAGTAATCCTCCCACCCCAGCCTCCTAAGTAGCTAGGTATAGTTCCATCCCACCATGCCCGGCTAATTTAAAGAGATGGAGTCTTGCTGTGTTGTCCAGGCTGGTCTTGAACTCCTAGCCTCAAGCAATCCTTCCACCTCAACCTCCTGAGTAGCTAAGACTACAGGCCCATGCTGCCACACCTGGCTTATATTTTTTGTAGAGACGAGGTCTCGCTATGTTCCCCAGGCTGGTCTCAAACTCTTGGGCTCGAGTGATCCTTCTGCCTCTGCCTCCCAGAGCACTGAAATTATAGGCATGAGCCACTGTACTCAGCTGCTATTTGTACTTACAAAATTTTAAGATACCAAAGGTTTAAACTAGGCAAAAGTGGGACCACTACCATTATCACTAAATCACCCAATTATAAAATGACGGACATAGAGAATCAGTACCTGAAGAGGTGGGCTTATTGTTATTAAATATTATTTACCCTTAAGTTCCCAGATTTTAGCTTTTGGTGGTTAGAATTAAATTATATACATAACTGGTCTTTTATTTTGTTAAATTCACAACAAAACCTTCTTATGTACTTTTGATGAAGCTTGAAATCAGGTTTGTAGATACCAAAAGCAGAGTCTTAGAAGAGAGTGAACTGATGATAGCAACTTCTACTGAGAAGAAAACACGAAAGCTGAGGTAACGCTGACCTCAAATGCAGCACTGTAGGCAATAAAGAACAATGCATTCGAACATAAAGCTGTTTCCAAAATCTGCAGTTATGTATTTGCTGTACTTGCATCTTCAGAACTGTTAGAGGGAAATCGCCAATACTTTATGCCTCTAATCTACTCATATATGCTAAATTTGCTTTCTCTTAATCTTAAGGAATAACAGATCAATAAAAAGAGAAACAGCTTTCTTGCCCATAGTTTTTTTTTTTTATTTGATATTAGAAAGGAAAAAGCAGCAGCCAAAGTTGTCCCTGAACATACACCATAGGGAGGAGCTGCACGGAGGGCCCAGCCTGAGTACACTGGTCCTGGTAAGACCATTAGCATGTAACTCAGTAAAACTGAGTATTTGTGATTCTTATCAGCCACCAGGGATGGGATGCTTCCTGTCAATCAGGAAACCAGAGGCAATGGTATCAGTGGAAAAGCCAGAGCCAGACTGCATGACTCCATTTCTCTGATTCCCTTTCCTCATCTGTAAAATGGGAGTAACAGTACTTAATTCATAGATTGTTATGAAAAGTAAACAAGATAACACAAGTACTTATAAGAGTGCCTGGCATTTAGTTAACATTTCATATCTATGATTTATTGTTAGGTGCTACTTGCTTTACATGCACAACCCTAGGTTCTAGGGGCTGTGATTACTCTAATTTTCTTTTCTTTTTTTTTGAGACGGAGTCTAGCTCTGTCGCCCAGGCTGGAGTGCAGTGGTGTGATCTTGGCTCATTGCAAGCTCTGCCTCCCGGGTTCACGCCATTCTCCTGCCTCAGCCTCCCAAGTAGCTGGGACTATAGGCACCCGCCACCGCGCCCGGCTAATTTATTTTGTAGTTTTAGTAGAGACAGGGTTTCACTATGGCCTCAATCTCCCAACCTTGTGATCCGCCCGCCTCCGCCTCCCAAAGTGTTTGTTGGGATTACAGGCGTGAGCCACCACGCCCGGCCGATTACTCTAATTTTCTAGGTGAGGAAACTGGCTAAAAGAGACCAAGGAGCTTGCCCAAGGCTACTGTCATTATCAAGTAATAGGGCCAGGCTGACTCCAAAGCCTGGGTTCTTCCTTATTATATTACCTCCCTAGAGCTTGCATTTAAAAGAAACTTTTCAACAAAAAGGATTGAAATGATATTGTTTGGCTTTGAGGGTAAACTTCAGTTACCTGGAAAATTCACACTGGTAGACTGGTCACCGTGATGATGCCAGGTAAATAAAGTGTTATGGCATTTACCTTCCTGACAAGATGCTTAGCTGCTGCAGTTGATTGACTTAAGTTCTATTTAATATAATATCCCTTCTTGCTTACTCTGGAAGTGTGTGGGTATTTATATAAATACCATTAAGATTCCAGAGGTCCGTAAGTTACCCACTCTATGAGCAATCCCTGTAAAGTTCATTTAACCCTTAGCAGATCTCTCAACCCTATCCCGAATTGCAACCAAATCTCCATGGGCAGAGAAAACATACAGAGCCCTAGCATAGTACTTGGCTCAAATAAGTGCAGCTCAGACCTTACCCACCCCCTTTCTTCACCCTGCTCCAACAAGTGGCCTGTTATCAGGTAGTGTTAACCACACCTCTAGTGGATAGACCTCATTTTCAGGAATTCAGCCCCCTGCCCCTCCTGTATGCCCTCTCAGTCTCTCAGAGGCCAAGTTCAGGCCTTTCACGGTGTTTGGTAATACCTTTGTGTCAACTTAGGAAGATAAAGCACATATGAAATAAAAGGACATTATCAAGATTTCCTGAGTTAGGACACAACAAAAAGATTTTTGTCTAAATCACACTCTTAGGATGCATAGAGTGTTGTGGAGGTTGGAACATTTTATTTCCTGCCATAAAAAGAAATCTCTTTTCATTTATGATACAATGCAGTCAATAAAGAAAGGGCTTCATTATAGTCAAAAGACCAATGAATCTCCTTTGGAGATAATCTCTGTATAAATAAAATATGCCAACAAGGTTGGTTTAATCCCAAGGGTTTTAAACATGCAGTTTAAAACCCCTTTATATTCTGGCACCCTGCTGAAGCCAGTGACCTTCAAATTATTAAGATGTATTTTAACTGCTGGAAAGGCATGACTCATTTCTGAATTTCTAAGCTACTGGTTAGCAGCAACATTTTGTTTTGTAATGCTCTTATTAGAAAGTTAGATTTTCTAATTTCCAGAGAAAAGCATTTGTAAGGACATTTGTGTCTGACAGTGCGTGTATTTAGAAAAGCCCTTTCAATATGCTCTATAACAAGTTAATTTCATGAGCTAAGTTCTGAATTTTTAAAGTTTATATATAATGAAAGTCTAAAAGAATAATATAATGTAGTGAATGCTTCATTAATAACTGCAATATTATTCATTTGTTTTTTTCAAAAGAATATTCCTGAGTCACTAGATTTTTATAAGTACTTGTCAGTGTTAAGAATATTATGGATCCTAAAGACAGCATTTTGTGACCACTTCAGTATTTTAGAAGATGGAAAGCATATGAGGGGACTGACAGCTGGGTTACTGCATTGAATTATGCTTTATCCTCACACCAAAACAATGGGAAACCAGTAACTAGGGAACATTTTCTTTTGAAAAACCCTTAGTGAAATATATTGAGTCTGAGCCCCTTTCATTCTCCTGCAGAAGTCACAGTTTAACTTCTCTCTCCTGCTCCTACTTTTCCCATGTCATGCATGGAACAGGCACTAACCATTCAAAATCTATCTGATGAAAGAATTGATACTACCTTTATAGTGATTGGAAGCCGACCTCAAAAGCACTTCTTTCAAGCTGGATAAATACTCTTGCATTTTGAGTTTCTTCTAACATGGCTAATTAATCACAGCCACCATATATATTCAAGTCTCTGTCTAGCATTTCCACATTTTGCGTGTTAGGTGAGACTGGGGGGAAAAAGGTCCTCATTCTTAAAAGACTGTCTTTGCTATACTAAATCAGAAGAACACACTGAATATCCTAAATTCCTGTTAGAATTAGTAAAATTGATCATTCAAAATTCTTCAAAAATTCCTATAAACTGCTCTCTCAAAGGGATGAGTATCAAAGGGTTAGCAAAGCTTTCCTTAATCATTTACCAATTTTATAATAGTTTCCAAAAGTTAGTATAACTTACTGATTCCATGTATGCTTTGGGATTTAAAGATACAAGCTATTTATTTATGAATTTTAGCCACAGCAGAATCAACCAAAGTTGCTGAGTTAGTGTCTAAATTTGTTCAACATTCAACATGGCTGTGACTTGTTTCCTAAGTCATTTAAATCATACAGACCTGTTTTTGTGCAGGGAATGGATGTTTTGCTGAGTTGAGTCTTTCTCTCAGGAAGGAAAAGAATAAAAATAAGTAGAGAACAGAGATGAGAGGGGAGATTTTTTAATATGGGGAAAATGTCAACCCAAGAATTACGAATTTCCCTCCAGGAGGATAAAAGAGAATCTAATGGAAAACCAAATGGTCAGTGCTAGTGAGAGAAGTTAATGATCAAGAACTCCGAAAAAACTAAAGAGAATATTCACATATATTTGAAAATGCCTGGATTTAATGATGCAATATCCAAATGAGGAGTCTGAAGTCTTGAGATATCAAAACTGTCGTAGTCGTATGCCAAGAGGTGGCAGAGCCATTTATAAGCATCTGTGCTTTGAAGTCACAGAGATAATTCCAGCGTTAGCTCCACTGCTTAGCTCTGTAACCTTGGACAATTAAAAAAAAGTCTCTGAACCTCAGTTTCTTCATCCAGAAAATGGGGCTATCAACCTGTACCTGTCTCTATAGGACCGTAGTGAAAATAAACATAATATACTTTGTTGGTAAATGCTCAATAATTATTAGATAATGATTTTTTAAGAGGCTAACTGTAAAATAAGCTCTGGGAACACACTGTATTGCATATTCCACAGTGATGACCCTGGGGCTCTATTTTTACAACAGCTTGGTACTTTAATTTTCAACTTCACCCTGTTGCACATATTTTTAGCTAGTATAATGATTCAGTTTACTAGTTATGTCTGTTGTCTGCAAGTATCTTTAAAAAAATCAATTATAGAGTATGAAGAGCCCAAGTGGTAACATAATTTGACAAATCTGGAGCCCAGTATTATTGATTTAGGTTTTGAGCAGGGATAAAATACAACTGAGATTGATTGGGTAGAATAAATACTTCATAGGAGCTCTATAAGTCTCATATTATTTTTAGAAATAAGAACAATTAGATAATTTCTAAGATAAATCATTTAAAATGATTCCATGGAGGTTTCCATTAAAGAAAAGTTGTGGTAGAAGCTTTAGTAGAGTGAAAGTAACTAACAAGTGTGTTAAAAATTGAATTGTGTTTTTCTTATATGAGACACAGTTGTACTGCTGTAACTAGAAGAAATCCTAAAGAATAGAACAATGAGTTGTTTAAAAAGTGCTTTGTGAATTAAAATATTTTCCAAATGTAACTATTAAATAGGACTGTGGGGTTTTATTTACCAAGCTAAGAGATTGTGATCAAGCTGAAAGCTCTTTAAGGAAAGGTCATTTAGGGTAACTCTCACTTAAGGGTGAAGTAGGTTCATTTGTTTAGGCATGCTCCTAGTAAGGCTATGTTAGCTATGAAGACCTGAGAAAGCAGAAGATTAGCCTCACTCGTCATTTCACTAGGTAAGCCCTTTAACATCACACTGCCTTCCATTTAAAATAATTCATTTTTACAAACGTGTTACAGCTTGTCAAGAATGCCTCGCCTATGCCAAGTAAGGTACAACTGAATACATGGGCTTCTCAGTCAGTGGAGAATGTGAAGCAATCTTCTTTTGATATAGTTATATTACTAGTGAGTATGAATTAGGAGAAACTCATATTTAAAAAGGAAAAAGACACATTTAAAGAAATGCCCTGGGTTTTGAGAATTTAACTTCTTAATTAAATAGGTAATGGGAATGAAACAGAAAACATTCAAAAGCAATTTCTGGTCTAAGACACCTACTCAAAGGTGTGGCAAGGCATATTCAGAGGATCCTAGTGAATTAAAAGTTCTAAAGCCTATATCAAAGAAGAGTGATTCAAGGTAGAGCACACCTAGTGGATGTAGTTCGGTGTTAGGGACACAATTTTAACGTAAGAGTCATGCAAATGCTCTCTCTCCATGACTGCTGGGATTACCAGTAACATGATTTGGGAAGGAAAGTTGCAACAGCTTACACTTCTGGCTTAATGTATGGTTTCCAAAGTGCTTTTACACATATCATCTACTGTGGTCTTAACAGTTACCTCAAAAGGCAAGGAGAACAGGCATCCTATTTAATTTACGGATTCTGGAAACTAAGGCTCAGAGAGGTTAAGGCACTGAACAAAGATTTCAGGGTGGACCTAGGTTTTCTGGTTCCTAATCCAGTGGTAAAAGAAAATAGAAATGGAAAAACAGCCCAGTAAGTATTTCACCATTTAACTCATTAAAAATGGGTTTCAATTACACAGCTATGAAACAACTGAGTCTGTCAGACAAATCAGGTCAGAGGGGAGAAAGACTGCCAGGAATTTTCCAGTGGTCAACACATACTGTAGGTAAAGCAAGAGGAAAAAGTATATGCACACTATTGTGCAAATCCAGTAGATTCAGTGAAACTACTTCATGCTGATGAAGACTGATGATTGCTGTCTGCCTTCTCTACTCTCAAAGGAAAAGTAGTTTCCTTCAGCAAGGATAAAGGGGCAGGGTTAGTGGAGAACACACAGTTGACACAAAACTTATCCCATCTTTATGGGAATTAGTTTAGCAGCCACAAAAGGATCCAACAGGAACTTAATCAGAGACCTTCTGTTAATCTTCTTGTTTCTGTGTGACAGGTTTTAGTGAGAAAACTGACTAGAATGTACAGAACATGGACAATCCCAATAATATCTAATAACTAAGCAATATACAGACACATAACAGGGCAATTCAGTCTACAACCATAACCACACGTAGTGACAGTCTGCAAACAGTAAAGTATTTCTCCATGGTACCCAAAGAATGACTGTACCTCTGAGTTTCACAGCCAAGACCTTTTAAGAACTTTAAGGAAATTTTTCTAACATTCATTCATTTCAGTACTTAAAGAATACCTACTGTGTGCCAAGAATTATTTTAGCACTGAGAATATAGCCACGTGCCCTTACAAAGCTCTCATTGTAGTGGGAAGAGAGCAAACAAAAAAGTAAAATAAATAGCACATTAGTTGGTGGAAAGCGTTATGGAGAACAGGGCAGATCAGCAGGATGGGGGAGCTTCAGGTGTGGAGAACGGGTGGCATTATAATCAAAGTGATGCTTCTGTTTGCAAAAGAGTAATGTCAAGAGGATAGATGTATCTAAAATATCTGAAGATACGTATTTGGAGGCACATAATGAAACCAAGACATAGAAAGTTAAAATCTGGCAAACGAGAAGGGATGCCAAATAGAAATGGTGGGTGAGATCTTCAAATCCCACATCCTATTACACCTAACCCACTGCTGAACTTCTAAATGTCTAAGGCATTTGCTAGGATTCACTACAGTGTACACTCCGCCATTCCCTACCCCAACACTAACCAAGTATTTTATCTTTTTACCAGAGGAAAAGTGAAATATTCACCAGACTAGTAATGTATCCCTCTATTTCCACACAATCACCATAAGAACCAAAACTTTTAACATTAAGATACATGATTTTCAGAGGAGAGAATCTTAGAAAAATATCACCTTTAAAAAAATGTGTCACAAATTGTGATTTAAAAATATAAGCACAAATTGCCTATGCAAATGAAATTTAGTCCAAGTAGATACTAAGAATGTTTTTGTATGGTTTTTCCCTTTTTTCTATTGTACTTCCCTTTCCTGCATATGACTGTATACTACATTAACTCAGTTATTTGTTCCTCTAAAGAGAGTTTTATTACTTTGCAGATATGTAAAGGAGTATTCATTAAATTACTCTTAGTTAAGGATATCTTATACTGGGCAAGCTTTAGAAGGCTGTAAAATAATATTTTGTTGTTTTATCACATAAAACTGAGAAAAGAGAAAAACAATTAGCCCATTGGAAATAAGAGCAGTGTCTTACTTACCCGGAATAGGAATAATAGGAATACTTTCATTAGGGACCACTCGAGGTGAATTGCTGTCTTCCACATAGAAATGAGCAGTCTGAAAACATTTTCTGTGTAGAAAAGAGAAAAACCATGTCAATAATAGGATATGCTTTATCTGAGTTCATCATCTTTTAATTCTTATTTTACAGATGTTCCCAGCTTTAAACATCACACAGCACTGAGGGTGAACTCATGTAAAAGTAACAAGATACAAGGACAACATTCAGCCTGTTGGAGAGGCCCCAAATTGCTAAAGAATATCCATTTTTTTATCATCACCGCATCCAACCTGATAGTTCCAAGGGAAAGGCTTACTATTTAACTACTCAAATATGTGAAAACATGGTAGAGAGTAAACCTACCACACAGACTGCCAGGGTTATCTCACAATATTTCTAAATTTGATATGTTACAGAGGAATAATTTGCTATTCTAAATCCCCAACACCAAGTTCAAAACCACACCTTGCATCCCCTTCCAACATCGTCATCAAACAGCCCAAGTACACAATAGCACCACATTGTTCATGCTTAGCAAAGACCCCCAAAGCCTCAGACAGTTCTTTAAAGGGGTCAGAGGGCTTCAGGAAGGCAAGCACTCAGAATCAGAGGCCTTTGCCAGATAATCTGAGACAAGGTCTTGAAGCCGTTAAGTGTCATCTGCTTATTTTTGTTTTTTTTTTTTTTACCTGTATTTCAAGCAAAGCAGAGAGCACACACTGGTCATCATAGGACAGGCAATGAAGAGAAAAGCCATCAGCAGCTCACTCAGCCTCTGCCTCCGATGC
Source organism: Piliocolobus tephrosceles (assembly GCF_002776525.5). Classification (NCBI taxonomy): domain Eukaryota; kingdom Metazoa; phylum Chordata; class Mammalia; order Primates; family Cercopithecidae; genus Piliocolobus; species Piliocolobus tephrosceles. The sequence goes on from NC_045435.1 coordinate 74,146,834, forward strand.
TGGCTGGCCCTCAGCTTTCCTGCATCCACGTCACTGCTCATTGCGGCCCTAATGAGCTGCCGGAAGCACAGGCTGAATATTTAATGAAGCTTCTCAGCGTGAATGGCTATTGTGACCAGAGAAGGGTCCCTGTTCATTTGGCGGAGGGGCTTTACAATAGCTGGCCCTACTGCTGGGTCTTTTAGCCAAGCAGGCGGCATCCTTCTGGTGCACAATGTCACTGGGATCTGTCCTCCTCCTCTGGTGTCGCACACCAAACAACATTTACACACATCACAACTTTGCTTTTTCTGGGACCCGTATTCCAACTACCAGATAAGTCAACTTTTCTTCACAGTTGTCTTTGCTCATCTAATCAAAAATATCCTGGGATGATTCCACTGGGCGTACCCTGTTTCTGTGAGGCCAAAGAAGGGGCTAGGGTTGGGAAGGTTAGAGAAAAATCAAGGAACTATAAAAAATAAGATCTCCATGGGAGTGACGAGACCACATAGTTACAAAGATGTTTCCATCTCAGCTTTTATACAAGCTATTATAACCACACGCAATCAGAAATGTTCACATGTCATAGTATGAAGTGCTGTTCTTTAAGCAGTGCCTATTTTCAGATGGACAGTAGCTAAGCAGTTTCCATTTGGACAGTGCTCTAGAATCAATCTAGTCTGCTGCACCATTCCATTAGGAGATTTTGAACGTCAGTTACTACAACTCTTGATACATGCCTCCCAGGACTACTATAACAGAGCACTGAAGAAAAATGAGTGTGTTTTTTTTTTTTTCCTATGAATTGCTCAGCATTTGTAATATAAATAATAAAACAAGATTTCCTCCCTCTTTGCTTAGCTGCCTTTACCTAAATTTGTAAAGAACATAAGTTTGTCAGACTTAAGCTACGTGGATATGAAATGCACATAATATTACAGGGCTCTGGTGCTAACCAAATCTTCTCAATGTAAAGCAATGGAAATCTAAGTGAAAAAAAATTATTTTGATGTTTGAAATAACTTCTCTCTCTCTCTAAATTAGTTATTACATTTTCTACTCTTGGATTCCTTCCTTTCCTCCCCGACCTTCCCCAATTTGCACAGATTTCCAGAATGTAACATTAAAGTTAAAACACAGGTTATGGACTTCACAAATGAATGAAAGCCTTAACCATCCAGTATCATAGCTAAGGAAAACCTGCTTTTGCTGAGTTAGAAGACAGCTATTCCACTACTTAATAGCCCAAATAAGTGCTCTAAGTCACTAAGATGAATGGGATGCAATTTACTGGGTTAGCCTTTAACTTGAAAAACACAAATACATGCAAGAAATAACTGCTTTTAAGACCATAATTATTATTGTTATTGGACTTCTAAAATATAAAGCTATTAGTAAATAGAATTGTTATTGGCCAAGTTACTGTTAAAGTGACTTGGAAAAAAGGATATATATACTATATTGTAGTTTTTTTTTCCTACAAGACAGGCAGACAGTTCAGCCAGTCTCTCAGTTATATGTGGAACTACAGGCTCCACATTATCTTTGAAAAAAGCAGTGTGTACTGAAGCAAATCACACTCTAGTGCCCCATGTGCTGCTGTTTATAATGGATTTTCCCTGGAGCAAAATAACTCCATGATTGCCAGAGAAAAGCACACGACTGGGGATAAGGATCAGAAACCTGGGAGACAGAGCTCCGCATCTGTACCCTGCTGCACATCACGCACTTGCCTCCCACACAAATATATGGGTGGGCAACTAACTACAGAACTTTGTGGGGAATGTCTTCCCGTAGAATAAAGATTTCAATGGATTTGGCAAATGTTTATTCAGCACCCACTGCACAGCATCAAGTATGCAGACAACGCATTCTCTGCCGCTGTCTGCAATCCTTAAAACTACTTCCTTAAGCCTGGCTAAGCACTGGAGTAACTGATAAAGTTTTATATAAGCAACAGATGATTTTTTGCAGAAAAATTAGGCAATAAAAATGAACGAAAAGAAATTAAAAACACCCAAAATCTTCCTCCTAGTGATGATCACTATTAATATTTTGAGGTCTATCCCTGTATACTTTTCCTCATTTATTGACTATTCCTTGATCATCTGCAGTGAGGAGCTGGGAGCACAATGATAAACAAGACACACAAGGTACCTACCCTCTTAGTATTTATGTCTTCATGGGGAAAATCCACAACAAGCAAATGAATTGCTTCAAATAGTCAAGAGCAATGAAGAAAATAAGAATGATGTGGTGGTAAATGAAGTCAGCTGAAGGAAGGGACCTCACTGAGGAGGTGGCATTTGAGCTGAGGCCTGATTAAGGTCTAACCCTGTGAAACGCAGGATGAAGACCATTTTAGGCAGGTCAAGCAGCTAGTTGAGCCTTAGAGCAGAGGGAGCTTGGCGCATTTTAGGAAACTGGAAGGAAGCCAGAGGCAAGGGAAAGGCTGTGGAAAGCAAGGTTGGAGAGGCAGGCCAGAGCCAGATCATGCAGGATCCAGCAGATCACAAAGAACCTTCGTTGGTGTCTAGGAGCAGGGGAAAGTCAATGAAAGGCTTTAATCCATGGAGAGGCACCGTCTGATTTGCTTCTTTCAGAAAGCTCATTTTGGCTGCTACATGATGAATGGATTAGAGGGCAGCAGAAATGGAACAAGGAAATCAATCTGTGGGCTATTATTATAATCTCACCCAAATATAGACGATGGGTTGTTTTCTGTTTTTTATTTATTTATTTATTTTTAATTATTATTATTCTGGGTATAGGGGGAGTATGTATCTTATTTTGAGATGGAGTCTTGCTCTGTCGTCCAGGCTGGAGTGCAGTGGTGCGATCTCAGCTCACTGCAATCTCTGCCTCCCAGGTTTGGGTGATTCCTATGCCTCTCGTGCCTCAGCCTCCCAAGTAGCTGGGACTACATGGGGGGTTTTATTTTTTAAAAACGAAATGAGATCATTCTATATGCATCTCTCCTTGATAACAAATATAGACTGGCATCCTCTTTATTAATGTTTACTTAATCTTCCATTTCATGGAGGCATTACAATGCTGGTATTTAATATATTCCTTTAATAACTATCTATTGGGGGGGTCTACTCTGGGCCAGGGACTGATGAAAGTGGTCAGTCTGTTGTCAACTTTTCATGATCCTTAACAATCTGAAGATGGTCTCTCTGCATGTACAAATTCTACACTGTGTTTAATACCTAAGAAAAGCAGCTGCATATCACAAGACATTGTATTTTAACTTGTTCATTTCAGTGAATTCCCATGAAAAATTGTGCTTCTTGACCTTCAGAGGTATCCAGGAATAAAAAAGCAAAAGCAGGGATTTTGGAGAAAAGGAAAGAAAAACACAAGTTTTAATGCCTCTAAACCTCTGAACTGTGATCTACTTAAGGAGGCAGTATTGTCTCTAATTTTGAGCTCAGGGGAATGGAGATAGAATTTCTCAAAGTGCTGGCCAGGCACAGTGACTCACGCCTGCAATCCCAGCACTTTGGAGGCCGAGGTGGGTGGATCACAAGATCAGGAGTTTGAGACCAGCCTGGCCAAGATGGTGAAACCCCATCTCTACTAAAAATACAAAAATTAGCTGGGCATGGTGGGGTGCGCCTGTAGTTCCAGCTACTCGGGAGGCTGAGGCAGAAGAAACGCTGGAACCTGGGAGGCGGAGGTTGCAGTGAGCTGAGATCACACCACTGCACTCCAGCCTGGGCAACAGAGTGAGACTTGGTCTCAAAAAAAAAAGAATTTCTCAAAGTGCTTACATGTGTCACTGAGCGTGCAATTTCAATTTTCTATCTAGGTCTAATTATCTTTCAACTAACTTACCCTTACAGACCCTCCCTGAATGAATCAGATTTCTAGGATCACAAAGAGCCATTTTCCAAAATCCTAATTTCTCTATAGTGAACATCTGTATATGAAAGTACCCTAAAAAGGGAAATCAATGAAATAGATCATGTTTGTAATGAAAAAATATATGACAAATTTAACTACAAAATATAATCCAGTGATTCCCTGCCATATATTTCATGTTTCTACCTCTGCCCTTTTGCTTCCCATCCCCTCCCCAACCCCTGGGTGCTGTCTGTCCCCTTTAAGAAACTAAGGCCAGGTAACATTATTTTCACTGACCCTGACAGGCCTAGTAATGACCCAAATAAGTTATCTCATACTTCCCCCTATTGTACATTTGCAGCATTTATCTTTCTGACACTTTAAGTTCTCTGATTTAGGTATGCCTTGATTTTGCAGGGCCAGGCCTGAACAGTCAGCCAGTCTCTCAGTCTCTCTCTTATCAGTAAAGTATCATCAAATGGTGGTTATTAATAAGCAGTGCATAGCTCTTTGGCTTAGGGAGCTGTTAGAATACCCAGGCAGGGTAAGCCCCATTCATGATGATTCTAACAGAGCAGGTGCAGGGTAGGGTATAGCTCTGTGTATTGTGAAGACTCCCTCTAGGGATTCTGGTATGTACTGTGTCCAATTATGAACCACTCATGAGGAAGGGAAAATGGTTCCTGAGAGTCCACCCTTGTGGACTGCTATACTTGTCTGGTAGGAAAATTAATTTCAGTTTCTATGAAGGCATTGAAATTGTGACTTTACTTCAATATTATTAATAAATAATAATGATGTTCTGACATCCTGAATTCCAAGTTTCCTGCCACTTAAACAAACTGGAAAACCACTGTTTTAGATGGCTTTCTAAAGCCCACCCCCATCAACAAGGTACCCAAGATAGAGGGACTTACATGAAACATTCACTGAATGCTCCCAGATGGGTACAAGAAAGAGCTCAGTTTGCATAAGGTATTTCCTCAATTTGAACTCAGTGGGTATGTGAGACAGAATGAAAGTGAAATGGGAGATGTAAATCTGTTGGTCCCTAAGTTGGTCCCATTTCTCACATGCCTCTCACAGAGTAAGCATTTTGCCACACTGAATGAGAGTCCCTGTTCAAAAGAATGCACTTTTCTTACAGCATAGCCCTAAATGCTACCTAAGCGCTTCTGGTGCTTGACCAAAGATGACTAACATGTTAGATCTATGCATATCTCTATAGAAAGTTCCAAGTAGCAGAGTGGAAGCAAGCTTCCTCTGTTACTCTCCATTCATTCATCCCTTTTTAGAAAACCAAACATGGGGTCATATGTCTTCAAAAGATTTCTAAGAAAGGTTTGATTGGAAGTCCAGAGGGTAATGTGTGATAGTAGCTGATCAAATCTGTATGGAGTCTGGTTAGCAGTTTTCTGGGTCTCAAGCCCACAACCCACACCTGTGGTCCAGATCTGTACAGTGTTTGAAGCCCTGATGGTAGGAGTGTGTGAGTATGCACAGCTTCTTAAAAGCCCACATGGGACACATGAAGCTTATGTTTAGGAATATTTTCTCTTGGACTGAAATTTTTAAAAATAACCTGCCATGCTTTCAAATAAGGGACATATTTTAAGGATAAAGACCTCTTTAAAAATAAAGTCTACTCTTGGGAAAGCAGAGCACACACACCTGCAGGGTACATCTTTTAGTCAGGATGTGAAACACATCGGCCAGTATCAGCTGTCAACGTCAAGTCCCTGAGCTCCCTGCTGAAAAATATACACTGTCAGCACATGACAGGTTCCAGTATGTTTAATTGGCCTTCTTGACTAATGAAACACACACACACCCAGCTGCTCTGACAGTCCTTTGTACGTATTAATAAAATTCCAGTTACAGAAACTTACTATCCAAACAAAATGTAGCAAAATAACCAAAACAAACAAACAAACAAAAAAACCCTCTAGACTTCTGACCCCCATTTCTACCCAGGAATTTGATACATTCTTGAGGAAGAATACCCAGAATGACCAAATTTCTGCATAAAGGCCTTTTTTTCTGTGGCTTCTGTTCTTCCAGCTACCTGTTTAGATAACCTCTGATATGAGCGAACAATTTTCTTGTCTCTTTCTGCCCTTCTGACAAGAACCTGGAAATAATTTAGTGACCAATATTTTTCAGAAGCAAAGCGCTGAACTTGAGTGCAGAAAGACTGAACATTAGAAATGTCTAGAATTCCACACAACACTGCTGTATTAAAAAACAAACAAACAAAAAACCTTCTGAAAAGGCAGGTCTCCAAACCTGCTTACAGGAAAAAGGGGTTCCTGCCATCTATAGACATCTGGGTCAACATGTGCACCCACTTTGACAAGCTTGGGATATCACATTATTCTCATCCAGGGTCCTCCGTTTATTACAACACTGCCCTGAACAACACCATGACTGCTGGATGTGGGCAGGGTGGAGGACCACAATATGGCCTCCAGACTCGTATGAAAACCCAGAATCATGAACTAACTGAATGTCGGTATATAGGAATTAGAAACCAAGTCACTGTCTTCAAATTAAACTCAATGGTTCTATAATCACATCAGGGTGACAAAGAGATTATTAGCAGTGTGTAGCTCAAAATTCTAATTGCAGACTAGAGAGGGCAGTTAGCTGAGCTGCTGCTGAATATTAATTATATAATCTTAACTGATTTACACACTGCCCTCACTTAAATTTACAGTGGCATACCCGCTAATAATCCCATTTATTTTCATGCTGTCAAGAAATTAAATCACATTAATATTTACTTTTGTAAATGGATCTGTTGTAGTAAACCCTGCATGAATAAGAGCCACTTACAAATAGAAAGTTGAAAATATTCACATGCCTTCAAGGAAGATGATTGAGGGCTGTATTAAAAAGGCATGGATTGATTTATTAGGTCAAAATGTTTCAATAAATTGAAGTGACAAATACAACAATAAAAGAAAAAGGCTGTAGGCGTTGTTGGGCTTTTCCTCAAAGAGATGTGTCTGAAATAACTCCGGGATTCCACTTGGAAAGGAGCCCAATGTAAGTTCTAAGTTGAGATTTTTCATATACAACAACTCACTTGCTGTTAAGTTTCCTTTATGGCATGTTAAGTGATTCAGTTTATAAAACTCAGTTTACACTTGTAGTATCTCTTCCGGAAGAGATCTTCTCAAAAGAAAAACTCAAACCAAAATATGTTTCTGGTGGCCATATTTTCCAAATCATAAAAGGGGGCGTGAGATTTGACAAATGTCAATGTGCTTTGGGGGATAATCAAATGGCGAGTTTCACATGAGGGCTGTGGAAGTCCCAGGGCATATGGCTGTCATACCTTAGATAAGCAGGGCTTAACAGATATGAGGAGAGAGAAAGGGAAAAGGGAAGAGAAAAGAGAACAAAATCATGCAATGATGGATGGGGTGTGAAAGAGCAGACAGACACTAAAACGAGAGAATGTTTCAAAAATATTTTGGATTTCACATGAATAGGAGAGATGGCCTAGTCGACTTTTGGTACGGTTAGAAGTGACAAAAATCTGATTCCCATAGTGAGAATTTTATTGGATGATTCAAACTGCCTGCAATTAATATCTTTAGGAAGGTGGGAGAAAATGATAAATTATAGGCACAAAAGTGGTCTCAAAACTATATTCTCTTAGCTAGGCATTAAGTTTGCCAAGAAATCCTTGCAGATGCCTAGGTCTGACTGAAGTACTGGTAATACTTTCCAGAAGGTAAGAGAGAAAAGGTCTCTTCAGAAACCGCATTTTGATGATGCCGTGACAGTTCCTATATTATAGCTGGCTTTGAGAAAGTGAGCCCTGGACAGTACTTCCCAAGGCTTCCAGCTATTACCTAGAAAAGAAGGCTTGAAGTCAGGGGCTTTAAGGTGGCTGTCTCACCCTTCAGACCCTAGACTGGAATACTCTGAACATCTGGACTGAGGTTTGAGGGGCTCTCCACCTCATTTGCCACACTTTTAAGGCACTGACACAATATCCCACTGATTTGGGAAGGTCAATGGTGATGTGATAGTCCAACTCATTTTGGGGAGGAGGTAAGAAATGAAATTCACATTTTATTTACTGCACATATTTTTCAGTATTTACAATCTAAAATGTCTGGGTAAAAGCCTTTTGGCAACTCCTTATTTTGTTAATATACTGATTGACTGTATTTTGCTGTGAGTGATAGTTTAAGGATCTAAGAAGGTATTATATGCCTGTTCACTAAGCCCCAGATTGCAGTATATTTTTTAAATACTTGAGACCATATGGGGAAAAAAGAAGTAGATTCAGACATCACACGATCAACCAGGTTAAATTCCAAATGAATTTACTATTAAAATTTGAAACCATAAAAGTAATTTTAAAAAAGAGTAACCTCAGAATGGAGAGACTTTTAAAAGAAAACTCAAAATCTAGAAAACAAAGCAGAAAATATAGATAAATGTGATTATATGAACATCAAAGAAGAACCATAAATACAATTAAGAAGTAAACTACGACTTGGGAAAAAATATTTGCAACCCGTATTGCTACCAAGGGATATCTCTCTTCACTAGAAAAAGATCAATAACTGAAAGAAAAAATAAGCAAAAGATAAAAATGTTTACAGAAACACACATGGTTCAATCCCACTTATAGTAAGAGACAACACATTAAAACTACACTGAGACACCATTTCTTTTTCACCTATGAGGTTAGTAAAAAAGCCAAAGTTTGACAATGCAGCGTGCTGGGTTGGCCGTAGGGAAACAGGCATGCTCATAGACTGCCGAGAGAAACCCACCTTGGTACCCCACTGTGGAGGGCAATTTGGCGCCATACATGCACAATAGCATGTACCCTGAGATACAGCCAATAAATTTTCCTCTGAAAATTTTCCTACAGACATGCTTATCCACTTGCAAAGTGACACATAAACTTATTAATCACACAATTGTTTGTAATAACAAAAGATAGAGAACAATCAAAATGACAGCCACAGGGGACTGGTTAACTAAATCATGACGCATCTATACAAAGGAATACCATGCTTCTGTGTAAAAGAATGAGGAAATTATATAGGCATAGGGAAAACCTGTGTTAAGTGAGAATAGCAAGACACATGATCGCATATGTTGTATTCCGTTGTGTAAAAGGAGATAAAAGGATATTCATTATTTGCTTATATATGTGTAACAATCCCTGGAAGAACAGACAACGAACTAGCAATAGGGGCTACCTATTTGTGAGGAGGTAGAAAACAGAGTGGGTGAGTGATGGGATGGTAATTTAGGGGTACATATAATTTTAAACTTTTTGATTTTGAATCATGTCAAGTATTACCTACTCAAAACTTAAATCAGCTTTATTAAGAAATTAAATATACTTGGGTCTGATTTTCAATGTTTTCTTCCTCTCCTTTCTGGGAGGATAATCACCTCTCACAGCCATTGTCCTGCTTTTAGCAATTCTCTGTGCAACATGTCTTAGTGGCACAGTCCCCCTTCCTTCCTGCTGTGGGACTGGGAGATGACAGGGGCAGAAGAATAATGCCACATGAAATTAATGTGTAGGGACTCTGTAACAGCTCTTCTAGCTGTTTGGAGGGTTGCAATTTAGGCATCACTGGGGGCTCTTCTCCTGATTCCTGGCCACATTTTGGGTGGAGATACAAGCCAGCAGAGAAAATGAGAGTGGACTGAAAAAGGCAAAGGTGAGAGAGAGCCTGATTCTAGCCTCCTGCAGAACCCTGGCAGAGGAAGGGGGCACCCCGTCTTTCAAAGCCCTTTTATAGAGCAGCAGCAGGATGGACACAGGTCAGGAAAGGAGATGGCAAAAGTGCCTGGGGAGAGAGCATGGGGAAGGAGAGGGGACAGTGGGCCAGAATGAGGAATTGTACAGTATGGCAGGGCTGCTAGCATAAGGAAGAGCACAGACATGGCACCCCTTGAGGACAGGATCTATATCTGGCCCATATCGTTTTCATGGAGTACTTAGCATAGCACATGTAGCTGTGAGAAGGGGTACTCCTCAGGAGTACCACACCGCTGCAGTGGAGTCCCAAGGCAGCCACTAAGCAGGGTGACCTAGCCAAGTGACAACTTCTCAGAGCCTCAATTTCCTCATCTTCTCGATGGGTTAATATATTTCACACACTAAGCATTTTACATATACTACCCCCATTTAATCTTCACAACAACCTCATGAAAAGTTGCTATCATTAGACTTATTTTCTAGATAAGTAAACGGAGGCCCTATGGGCCCTTCCTAGTCGCAGGGCCATGAAGTGGCAGAATTGCAGTTAGAACACATATCTCCCTGAGCCAAAGTTTGTCTTTTAAGCAGCTACACTATTTTAAAAAGTGAATATAATTCACAATCAGACGGATTCTATAAATACTTGTAGTTTCACAAGATGGTTCCCAACTCCTAGACCTGGATGACACTGATTGTGCTTCCCTCACTGAGCAGCAGAGAAGATACCAGAGAGACTGGGGCATCTCTGTTAGGATCTAAAATATATCTATAATGGGCCCACTGACATGTGGGGGTCCAGGTACATAAAAGAAATAGTCTGGCAGGCTACAGCATCCCTTCCGGGGAGGACTTGAAATTGGATGTGCATTTATCTTTATGATGTTCATAAGGTGATGCTGGCTCTTTAAAGTGTTATAGTCAAAAAAACATTATATTTATATTGAACTGGGTATGACAGGCATTTAAGTAATGTCCAGCGTCTTCCTCTCTTAAGATTAATCTTTGACTCCAAAACTATAGAGAAGTTTCTATTTCAGTTTCTATCCTTAACTTTGAAAATGTATTAAAGACATTAATAAGCAAAAAGAGATCACAGAATAATTTAGTTACCAGTGTTAGCAGTTATTGCTTTCCCTATAAGGCCAAAATTGCACAGTACAGTGTAAAAGAAAATAGATCATATACTTTCTCATTAATCTGTCATAACTCCTAAACTATACCATCTCAGATTTCATAGGTTTATCTGATTAAAATAGTTGGATATCTAAAATTTCATCTCAGTAATCTGATTTACCCACAACCAATGGAGATGAATCATTCCATGTAAAAATTCTAACATAAATCCTATAAATTGGTTCATTGAAAGTAAAAAGAGACTGCTCCTGACATAATATGGATTAGTGAATTAGTCTAATTAGCAATTTAATATTAAAAGATCTTAATATTAAATAGAGTTTGCCTAAGACAGGCCTTACAGAAATATTATCAAGAGACTCAAGTGTGGTGATTAAAACTGCACAATCATGAGTTCCAAACATTTATTATAAATCTTTCCAGGACAATAATTTTTCCAAGTATTCAAACTATTCAGAACTCATATGCGTTTCCTTTTAAAAAAAAAAAAAAAAATTCACCATTCTTAAGGAAAAACACATAGTATATCCACATTTGCTTACTTCTGTCTCCCCTTCCTACTCTTCATCCCTCACTTATCTACAAATTTAGGTTTCTAAGAGGTGTTTTTCACATAAGGCTAAATGCATGCATTATATGTTTTTTTAAAAGCTCAAAACCATGCAAATATCTGAAAATTTGTAAAGAAAACGGATGCAACACACATACAGACACACATAGAGCACCCCCAGTACATACAAACCCAGAAACAAGTAACACCCCCAAAACTGCAAAATAAAGCAAAGCAAGCACACACAGGACATACTTTAATTGGTACCAGCTACCCACAAGCTGAATTGACATTTGCAAGTCTTACTTTTGGGAATTCAGGTAAAGCAGGTGAGTTTCAGCACTGTGCCATCTACAAGACTTTAATCCCCATGGCAACAAAACAAAAATTTGGCAAGCCAGTCCCGGCCATCAAGACACCCCCCACTTAAGCTTGACCGCCCCTCACCTGCTCCCCTTCTCTCCTCTCTCCCCAGAAGAAGGCACTTCACGGAAACGTCTGGGAAAGCCCTTGGACTTTATTTTGTTACACCCTCTAAATGGACAAAAAACAAAAGAGAACAGGTGTAGAATACAGTATTTTCAATTGGCCACTAAGAGTTCCATACAAATGCCCTCCCCTCCCGTCTAACACAGACAGACCCCGTCATCAGGCCTCATCTGTGACATTTTCAAAAGAGGATGCTGATGCACAAAGGTGTCTGGACTTTATTAGGAGCTTTTATGCTGAGGTAAGAAATACCCAGTGGGAACTTTACTCTTGTAAGTCATCTTTACATAGTCGCAGCCTCTATTACCCTGGTGTTAATGGAAGGTTAGGATATCACACCGTGATGACCCTTGTCATTCATATACCCACTCTTCCACCTCTGACACACTGCCCTGGCAAACAGAATGGCTTAAAATATCATTGGAGTAAAGTTAACTTGGAGATCATTTGGTCCTCCCTTCTGTGACAAATGTCTCTGAATTTGGTGCCATTAGACACATTTGGGGTTTTGTCTTTTACCCCATGCTTTCATCTCAGAACAAACATTTTCTTAATTCACAATACAGATTGGGGAATAAATAGGAGAGGCACCTCCGCGAGATGGGAACAGCAGTTGGCAAGTTATTACTATATATTAAGTCCTATATTTAGTTTCCCCTTAAAACTTAAATAACTGTAGCATCTGAGACTTGGCTACAGAATTTGAAAGATGCACTTCTGTCACACAAGAACACTTGAAAGTATTTATTTAATTATATTTAGTCTCCCAAACCAGCTGGGCTATAAGATTTCACACTGAAATGATTCCTATTCTTTTTCCAAACTCTGTCGATAAAATAGCAATGACAAACTCAGATATATGGAAGTTCTCTTTTTTGGAAGCTCTATTGAGTCCCACAAAGAATTCTCAAGCCAGGTATGGAATTCCAAAGGAATTAACATCTTAACTATTGAGTCCGCTGGTGGTTTTTTACTTCTAGGAATGAACATCCTCTAATTCTTGAGTGTTACATTTTCTTCACCCTTAATACAGGCTTTCAATTATTGTGTTAATTATTAGACTTCGTATTAGGTAAAAGTGCTTGGCACAGGAACCAAAACTTGGAGAAGTCAAACTTGGAAATACGATTACAAAGGAGGAGGGACGGCTGTAACACAGAACTTCTTGTCTCCCTCTATTGAGTACATCCTGGAACTACAACAACTGTCCTACAAACATCATGGATATACTCAGTGTGGCTACGAACATTAATCTGAAGAAATCATGAGTGTGTTGGAATGTTTTTACAAATTCTCATAAAAACTTGAAATTTGCAGCTTCCTAAAATATTTAGACTTTTTCTCAACCCTTAGCCCTACTCTGAATTCTGCCAGATTCACTCTTTCAGGAATTTTGGAGCAGAGCCGGCTATCTCCGCAGTTTTTCCTCACACACAATCACAGGCGCTTAAAACTACCACCCGTAAACTGACAACACTTTTGCTGAGAAGCAAATGCCACACAATCAATAACTAATATCTTGAATAATTGAGATATTTGAGGCTACCTGAGCAAACCAGCAAAACAGACATAATCAACCCTCGGGGGAGAGAGAAGACAGTTAATTCTGAGAAATCCAAAGAAAGATGGTTGTTACCTAGAATAGACTGAACATACAAGGAGTTTCCCTTTCCTGAAAAGTGAGCTTGGTTTAAAAATTTACCCACCCACCGCTTCCCTTACAGAATCAGTCCAGCTTTTTAAGTATCATGGAGCATGTTTAACTGGCAACCTTTAGCAGTGAATCTCTTTCTGCTTTTGTCTAATGACTATGTGTTAGCTTGTTCCAAGAGCTTCCACTGGCATCTCAGGGCCAACTCGACAGCAGGGGGCCGGTTACTATAACAACTGACAGCTCTCGTGAATTCTGAAAGGCCCCTGAGTAGCCATTTGGGAAACAGTTATTGAGCAAAAAGTTGCCTGGGATCGGCAGCATTAGCTGCCATGTGACCCAGATCTCCCAGCACAGGCACATGAAGAAAGAAAAGAGGTGACCACCTCCAGGAACAGTTGGGGACCTCAAAAGACTCCCTTCCCCCATCCCTTTCAGCATCTCAGAGCAAGATAGTTTAACACCACGGTGTCATCAAAAACTCAAACCCTCTGAGGCAAGCCATATTTTGGCACCACAAAATGTGCTTGAGCTCTCCCCAGTGGCTTGACACATTGTCAGGCTTTGAAAAGCTGAATTGTAAAAATTATTCCTAATGATTAAAAAGTCTTGAAATACGGCCATAGATATGGTTCCAAAAAGAAAAGAATGGCACACTCACCACTTAAAAAAAAAAAAAAGATACCAGAATACCTGTGGTCCAGTAAATGGTCTGTTGGTAGAAAAGACGGTGATCACACAAACCCACCAAAAATAATGACTTGGAAGCTCAGAGTTTTCCAGACTAGACAAAGCTTTATATAAACCTACCTTTTGATTGTCACTCTGTCCCTCAGTATAAGAGGACACTGAGCAACTAGGACTTGACCCAGTGCCTTTGTACACGTAGAATCTTTCAGAAAAGAATCTGATTCTACCCGTAACAGTGGACTTTGCTTTGCATAAAGGAAGGGCAGTTTAGCAGAGTTTGCCCTAAGAAACAATGAATGTGCCATGATCCAGTGCTTCTGGGTCATCTCCTACACAGTGACCTCTGCCTGGAGCACTTCTCCTTTTACTTTACTTTACTTTTCTTTCTTTTCTTTTTTTTTTTTTTTTGAGATGGAGTTTTGCTCTATTGCCCAGGCTGGAGTGCAGTGGTGTGATCTTGGCTCACTGCATCCTCCGATTTTAAGCAATTCTCTGCTCGGCCTCCCGAGTAGCTGGGATTACAGGTACCCACCACCATGCCCGGCTAATTGTTTTTGTATTTTTAGTAGAGACAGGGTTTCATCATTTTGGCCAGGCTGATCTTGAACTCCTGACCTTGTGATCCACCCGCCTTGGCCTCCCAAAGTGCTGGGATTACCGGCATGAGCCACTGTGACGAGCCTCCTTTTTCTTTGTTTTGTAAAAAATACAGCCCAAACATTCTCTCCTCCGGGAAATCCTTCTTGGCTTCCTCTCCTTCTCACTTAACCCTGGCTGTGGTCAGAGTCCCTCCCAGATCAAGTTTCCTGGATCACTATTGCAACCCAGGGGAATGCAAATTTAACCACCCACAGGGGCCAAATAGGCAGGGAACAGTGGGGAGGGCAGAGACTGGCAAACTGGCAAGGGAGAGCCTCTCAAAAATGGCCACCATGGCGCCATCCAGCCACCAACGACACAAAGGAATCTGATAACAATGTTGCTAAATTGTCCAGTTTATCACAAGAAGCCAGACAACTCGGGTTTTTTGTCACATCCTTCTATTTTCTAAGTAATTCAAGATTTTATAAAAACATGTCAGCTAAATAAAACTGGTCTGGAGACCATGAGTTTTCGACTGTATTTGGGATTACCTTAGTTTACCTGCTCCTCTCTTCCTCTAAGGTATGAGTCCCTTAAATGCAGGAACTCTGTTCCCTCAATGGCTCTCCAGTGCCTGGAACTAACTAGATGCTTAAGAAATGTTGAATGAACTAACAAAGGAGTAACTAGGCCAGCCGTAAAGGGTCTTAGGTCAACAAAAAACCCAAAATGCTAAGTCTGAGAAATTCAAAAACTTACAAGCTGTATGATCCTGGACAAGTCATTCCCCCTTCTGGAAACTGTTTCCTCTCTTGGGACAAGGATGATGTAATCCCTGATGCCTTGCCTACCACACATGGCTGCTGGAGGATTAAATAACATAAGATGTTCTTTGTATTCAGCCATTATTGCTGGTTAACAGGGGTGTTTCCCCTTTCCTACGTCTTCACAGTTACCTGCATGGGAGGAGTCATTCTTATGACACCTGTCTCATTTGTGACTTTGTTAGGGTGAAAAGGGGACAAACACCTATACCAAAATACAGTCATCATCAAGTAGACCTGGAAGTGTTGGCTGCTAGAGCAGATGGGTGAATAGCACGTGCCTGGGCTTACAGCAGCTCTGGTGTCATTGTTGCTTCTGTGGCAGTACAGGAGGGATCTGTGTTCCAGTGAGGCACATGTGGTCAGTCATCCCTCAAGCAAGAGAGGGGTGTTACCACATGCCACTCTCGACTCTCGCATGCATCTGTTTGTTTGCCTGAGCCTCCATTATGCCAACACAAATCCCCCACACATTTGCGGTTTGCATCCCTTCATATTTATTACACTCTGTCTCCCACTGAACATCCAGGGAAGAAAAAAAATTGCAATGTCAACAAAACTCACTTGTTTTCATGAACAGCATTCTTAATGAGGAGGCACCAACACATGGCAAAATTTCTGAAAAATCTAAAGATGGGACTTACAGTAAAAGAGAGACCTTTTCGTATTTGCATATGTGGCTAAATTGGTGTTGACTGATTTACCACAGAATTTACAGATGGCTCGGTCATGTGCTGAAGTGAATCTACCAGATCAGAGTGTGAAATCCTTCTCATACCAAATTTTAACAAACCTGGGTCAGATGTTACAATTCCCACTTAGAGAGTATCCAGTTTTCTGTTCCAGAATCAGAAGTTAGCTCTGCCCTATCTGAATTTGAGAAGTAAAGCTGCTCTATACTTTTGGAAAGTCTTTTTCGAGGCTAGAATTATGGTCAAGAAGATATTAAACATTTAATATCAAGAAAACTAGCAATGATCAGCTTGGACTGAGACAGACCAAATAGGTTATATTATTCAACATCAAAATCTTCTCAAATGATGGAGATGTAACTGAGTGAATACCACTAGTCAGCTTCCAGAACACCTGAAAATATAATTGGTTTCTGAAGTTTTCTTCCACATGATTTTGGCAAATCCAAAACAAAGGATGATTTCTGTCTGGCCTTCCAAACCAGGTTGCTCCCACCATGTCCAGCAGCGGAGACATCCCCCTTTTTGTGTGTCTTTTTGACACACAAACATGCACTATAACAGTAGGCTGTGGAGGGCAATATATGCCACCAGGCATGCTACTCCTCCTCTGGACAAGATAACGTACTGGTTAACACAGTGGGCTATGAAATCACATTGTCACGGTTCAAATCCACAATCCACCAAAAATTAACACTGTGACTTGGGTATGTCACATGATCTTACTAAGCCTCTGTTTTCTGATCTGCAAAATGAACATAACAATACTAATTATTTCCCAGGATTCGTATACTAATTAGGTGGGGGTGTAATCTGCTGAGCACATGTTTAGTATGGTACATAGTCATAAAAGGTTCTTTGCTTGGCCAGGCGTGGTGGCTCACGCCTGTAATCCCAGCACTTTGGGAGACGGAGGCAGGTGGATCACCTGAGGTCAGGAGTTTGAGACCAGCCTGGCCAACATGGCAAAATCCATCTCTACTAAAAATACAAAAATTAGCTGGGCGTGGTGGTGGGTGCCTGTAATCCCAGCTATGCGAGAGGCTGAGGCAGGAGAATCGCTTGAACCCAGGAGGCAGAGGTGCAGTGAGCTGAGATCATGCCATTGCACTACAGCCTGGGTGACAAAAGTGAAACTCCATTTCAAAAAGAAAAAAAGGTTTTTTGCTTAAGAACCTTTAGATATACAAAGCCTTTTCAGATATACAAAGCTATTTCAGGGGTGAGATATTGCTCATCAGAGCAATCAGAACTACCTTCTACGCAACATCCCTCAGGATTACAGAAAAAAAAAAAAAAACAAAAATATCTTTGTAATACTCACAATTCTAAGCAGACAGAAATGTCTAGCTTGTAATAGCTATGCCATTCTATAGCACAACTAATAAATAAGTTGTACCTCCAGCACACTGACTGGACACTGGGCACATAGCTCCTCTCCCAGCATTAACCTCAAATTATGTAAATCACAAAGAAACCTTCCAAAAATTTTCCTCTTCTCTCTGAGTGGCAGCAGCTGTGCTGCTCCAAGTCTTTTCAGGAATGTCAGCACATTAGTGCCATATAAACAGCTTGTCTTGGTAAGGCCGGGGATGCGGAGCTCTTGGAATGCAGTATCTGACTGTTGCAATTCAAAAGGTATGTTTTACTACCATCTTAAAGTAGTAAGACCAAAATGGTACACTTAGAAAACTTTTGAATTGATTTCTTTTCCCTTATTTCCAATAGCTCTGAACCACTGCATGGTTGATATGGATTGCAATATTTATAAGGCACACAATAGGGTCCCATTAAAGCTGTAACTGTTAGTTGATTTTATTTTTATTATCTGCCTCACAACCCTGCCCCTTGTCCAAAATCACTTTGCGTACATTTCTTCCTAGTTTTGTAGCAACTTCTGTGTTATTACAGATTCTGGTTCCTGCCACTCTTCAAGGCAGACCTTTGCAAGGGACATTCAAGGGAGAACTATAGCATCCTACCTGAAACATCTCAGCTAAAAACATTTTAGAATAAATGTCTCCCCACTGACCCTTGTTGCTGCCTATAAAAACACTGCTCACATAGTCCCTGATGAGACTGATGTCTGAGGTCTCTCAGACATACAGGTATCTGAGGTTTCTGCTTGTGGTTTTTAGTTTCAGCCAAATTTTAAGTACAGTCTAATGACTGCTCTCCAAAGTTCTCCCTTTCAGGAAACATACCTAGCTCAATGATGCCAATGGGTTTAAATATTTAAGAATACTGTGGCAGTATTCTTAACAAATACCCATGTGTTCCCCCTACCTCATCTGTGTCCTTGGGGCTGTGTGACCATCTGTGGCCAGTGGTGAATGAAGGAGTGAAGGGTTACACTTCTAGGCCAAGCCGTTGAGAGCTCGGTGCCTCCTCAACTTCTATATCCCTGCTACACCAATTTGGGAGATACGTGTTCCAGAAAGAGAAACCACTAGTGGAGGAAGGCTGCTCAACCCTGTCAGACCTCATGTGGGTGAGAAATAAACCTTCGTGTGTTATTAAGCCTCTGGGGTGCTGGGGTATGTCTGCTGCAACAGCAATGAAGCTTACTCTAATACAGCCAACCTGGAATTAATGAGGCTGGCCACTGGGCTTCAGAGTCGTTTCCTGGGGCTGGGGGTGGGCATTGGGTCATGTCTTTAACCCAGTTATTTAGGAATGTCCTCCTCTGGAATTGCCTTTAAGGCCTATTAGGAGCATCACCCAAACCAATTTCATTAACATTATAGTCACCCCTTTCCTTTTTTGGCCCAAAGTGGTTCTGCTCAGTTGGTTAACCTACATTTATGCTATATTTAGCTCCAAACAGATGAGTTTTATCTATTTCTAGGATAAATACTTTGCACAACTGAGATCCTTCAAAAGAATGAACTCTAGAAAGAAATTCCAAAAGTTATTTTCAAGCATGTTGTATGCAATGGACATATTGGAAACTGTGTACAGCTATACAATGTGATGACATTTAAAGGACAAAATTCATTTAGATCTGTACATTTGATTTTCTTTATTAAAAAAAAACAACTTCATTTGAGACATACCAGGACCCAAGTTATATTTTCCATTTTTCCCTAAAGTCAGATCTGGTATAACACTACAACTAATGCCTGCACATGCACCACGTGCCAGGCACCAGGACAAACATGTTCCACAGCTTGCACTGAATCCTCACGTGAACTTGTGGCCCATTTCTTCACTACATTTTGCAGATGAGGAAACTGAAGTTGGTGGAGAAGCCTTTGTCTAAGGCAGTGTGTCTCGACCTGTTTTTCATTGGCACCTCCTCTAAGGGGCCCTTTTAGACTCTTTTCCCCCCTAATTGCCCAGTGCCAGTTTTAATACCATGAATGCACAATGCTATTTTTATATATGTAAATCTGCGCTTTATACACAAAATAAGTTTATAAAAATCTCCCCAAAACAAATTCACACCTTGAGAGATGACAGCACTGCTGGTACGAACACACGTTCCACAGCTGCACAGATAAGACAGTGTGGTGGAGTGTGGCTCCAAATCCAGGCTACATGACTATAGGCCCATGTTACAGTCTCCAGACACAGTAGTGTTTCTTTATGATCTTGCCCTCCTGCAGTTTTGGCTCCTTTAAATACCTTCCCATCATCCTCAGGATATGGCACATCTCCCTTCGATGAGGCCCTCATGATCTGGCCCTTGCTGTCCCCACACTCTGCTCCAACAACACCGAGCCACATGTATCTGCTTGCAGTAGGCCAGGCTTTTTCTCCCCAGCCTCATTCTTCCACCCTCTTCACCTGGCTGACAGCTGCTTGTGCTTCAAGCTTGGCCCACGTCCTCCAGGGAGCTTTCCCTGACCTCAACCTCCATTCCAGGTTGGGTTGAAGCCCTTCCTATATGCTGTTATAGCAACTTGGATTTACCCTTCTCCAAATACTCCCCATACTCTATTATATTTATTCATCTGCCTCTTCCAATAGACTGTGAGGGCCAAGGGACCTCATCTGTAACTCTCTAGGCCCACCGGGATGCATGGCAGGAACTCTGTAAGCATTGCATAAATAACAGGAAGCTGAAAATGGCTTCAGTGCACATGCAATAGAAACAGCTTTATAATTTTTTTAAGTAACAGAATACCTAGCTGAAACTTCTACTCACTTTTTTAGGTCTTGATGGTCCTTTGGACAACCATCCCTTGTTCGGCTTCAGTCCAAGGTTTTGATGGCAGTGACACTGATCCTACTTCTAGGCTCCAGAGTTAAATATAAGACCTAGGCCTGACAAGAGTGTTCCATCCTTTTGACCACCAAACGACTCCAGGGTAAGGATAAATGATGTAAGTCAATAATAAGAGATGCCATGTTGGGACTTAAGTGGAACTATTAGAGGAGAAATATTCCCTTTCCACTGGGGTGGAGGCATATCAGTCTAACATGGCCAGAGGCTGCTCTGTGGAAACAGGCAGAGGGCCTGCCTAAGCAAGACCACACAGAGAGCAGATCCCAGAGACTGAGGGCAAGGGAAACACACAGACCAAACCAGCTGAGTCCTGATGTTCCATCTTACAAATCCAGCCAGGCCCAATGCTCCTGAACTTCTCAATTCCATGAATCAAACTTTTTTTTTTTTTTTCCTTGGGCTTAAGGCATTTTGAAATGGATTTTTGTCAACCGCAACAGAAAAGGGTTCTGAGCAACACAGTGGGTGATGATATTGTCAACTATTTGGCCCATAGCAGGCTTTCAACAAATGTGAGTTCTCATTCTCTTCCTTGGTCAAAGAATGTGGGTCAAAAAGAAAGGACAGTGATAGTACCTACCATATAGCTGTGTTGTGAGAATCACATGAGATGGTGCCACCCAAGTGCTTGGCACAGCGCCTGGCACTCAAAAAGGACTCACTGAACATTAGCACTAACACCACTGTACAGTGGGAGACTTGGAAGAGACAGAATTCAGAGACCTTGAGTGTAGTTTTCCACTATTTCATGAACCTATTAGATTGTAGTATCAACAACTCGGAGAAAACACACTCAAAAAAAAGAACAACTACAAAGGGCCAGTCCTTGGTTGTGGTAGAAAATGCTGCCACAGTGAGCAGGTTTGAACCTCCCAGTGCCAGGCCTGCCTCCTGAAGAAATGATCCAGGTGGTTTTGATCTGCCTCAATGCTCTACTTATGACAAGTCTGTTTGCCAATCATCCAGTCTTACTGTGCCTCAAAAGGCAGAAGAGAAGCACTGTTTTTCTAGCTAAAAAGTGCATTGCCAAAGGGAAACACACGTCTCCTCTGTATTTACCAATTTTCTATGTGAGCCCCCCAATGCTTCCTTCTTTCGCATTAATAATTTTTAAAAAGTTGGACAGAAAAAAGGTCCTTGTCCCCTCTAGGCTGTATGCTTAGCCAACTCATTCATCCTAACACTAATTTAATTTTACTTTCCTTGCTCTGTAAGAATTTTCTTCTTCACACTCATTTTTTGTGCTACTGGGATTAGGAATCTGGTAAAAGCTCAAGTCTAGACTCTGTTGGATGAAGTTTAAAGCTCTGGTTACTTTAAATGAAGCTTTTGAAGAAATATATGCATACATGTATAATAAACATCATAAAAACATTTCAGACAGGAAATATTAAGATATTATTCAATTCATATTTTCCATTTGGACTCACTGAGTTTTTCAGAAGTATAAACAGTTGTCATTTTCTAAAGGGAAAATACATCTCGAATGGAAGGATTTTAAAGCTGTTTACTACATGACATAACCCTTCCCTATAAGAAACCTGAAGTAAATACTCATGTTTTGGCCGGCTGGGTATTGATGCCTGTTTGGCCCCATGGCCCTTCTTGGTCTCAGTGATCCATTTAGGGGTGGGTAGAGGATCCAAGGTGGGCCAGTCAGAAACAATCTGGAGGGTTTTGCTAGAATTGCTGGGTATAAGGTGTTTATTTATGCTGTGGCAGCTGTGGGACTTCTCTGCTCCCCTATGGTGACAGCCTGAGACTAAAACCAAACAGTGCTGACTGAGCAGAGCCATGAGACAGGCATGCTGACCTTGTTAACCTCACCTGATTAGTTAAACTCACACTAGGAGGCCTCCAGTTTACCAATGGGCTTCAAACATATTTGCACAACACTTTTTCCTGGAGAAGGGATGACATGGAGGTGAGTCTAGTGTTCCTATGCTCACCCCAAAATACAACATACTTCATAATCTTGCTGGTCTGCAGCACTAAAGGGCTTATGGTTACTGTCAGACGCCTGAGGAAACCTGAGATGACCTCCTTCCTTATTCTCCTGTTTCAGCCAATTAGGAACAGACCCAATCTGCCAGCAGATTCTGTTGCTCCCACCTTCAAATAGATGTCTACACAATGAATTATCACCACCTACACCGCTACCCTCATCTGAGACACAATCGTGTCCTTCTTGAACTAGTCCAGTGGTCTCCCCAATGGTCTCTGTTTCTGCCCCCGCTCCTCTTCAGTCTGTATTCAACACAGCAGCCAAGTAGTCTTGAAGTTAAATCACAACATTCTTCTGTACCAAACCCTACTCATCTTCGAGTGAAAGGCAGTGCATTAACAATGGCCCACAAGACTGTGCAGCATGACCCGATCCTGCTCTACCCTGTTTCTTTCTGATACCCTTTTCTGCCACCTTACCCCTGTACTTGTGTCTCAGCCCCACTGACCTCTGGCTGTTCCTGGTACACACCAGGCATGCCCTTGCCTCAGGGCCTTTGCATGTGCTGTTTCCTCTACTTGGAACTTGCCCCAGGTGGAGCCCATTTGGTTCCCTCCTCCTTTAGGTCCTTGCTCAGGTATCATCTCCTTGACCACTCTGAACACTCCTGCTAGGCCCCCATGGGCCCCTCCCCTTTCCAGATTTAGTTTTCTCCATTATCCAGTTACCACCATCTTAGAAATTACACGTTTTAGTTATTTGCTTTGTTTATTGCCTGCCTCCTCCACTAAAATGTAAGCTCCATGATAGTGAGGATTCTTATCTGTTTTGCTCACTTTTTCAGAAATCACTTGTGCCTAGAAGACTGGCACACATTATGGGCTCAAAATTGAGTGAATGGAAAGAAGGGAGGGAGAGATGAAAATATGACACTTGTTTCTCACTGGTGAAGCCTGTCAGATAAGGGCAGAAGCCTCCTACATCATTCTGAGAGGTGAAGGCACCCAGGCCAACTGAGTGGGCTTGACGGAGTTGCTCAGCTGAACTGGCTGAGATGGTCCGGCTGAAAAAACACAACTTCTAAAGAGAGGCTGCAACCTGGCTTCCCATGGGAAGCAGTGAGAATCCGGTTAGCTTACAATCTGCCATTTTAATCTTACATGTATTAAATACCATATAATATGCTAAATTTTTCTTATAGCCCAATTTAATTTTCAGTGAAAGACCATGAAAAAAAATTCTAAGGTAAAGAGGAGTTATGTGACTACAACAAAGTAAAGCATCATCTCAGAAAAACTGCAAATGCTATGACTTGTTAACTCATTTTGCTGGTTCTGAAACTAACATTCAAAGTGGACATGGGATTTGGATCTATCTAGCAAGTAGCAGACCTGGGATTTGAACTTGGATCTCCTTGGTTCTCAAACAAAAACCTCTTTGGTACTAAATCCCAGAAGCTCACCATAAGTGCCTTGACCTCCAAAGTGGATCTGGCCCTGCCATCGTCTAACAGAGACAAGAGGGTCTCCCAGGTGGCAAGACCAGAAACACTTAAGCTACCTCACCTTCCTGAATGTAGAGGCCGTGGGATTCCCCTCCCATGAGCAAAACCTGGCCAGCATCTGGCCCCCACTACACTGTAGGTGCTGCCTGGCTTACCTCCAGTAAACGAGCACAGCAATGAGAAGGATGAGGCACACGAAGGTCAAGGCTGATACCACAATCAGAGGGATGATCCACTCCATTCTCCCTGGAGCAGGGCGGCTTATCATTCCAGAGGTGTTTTTTTCCGCTGCCAAGAGAAATCATCCCAGTTAGAGGACAGAGGTTAGTGGATGTGGGAGCCAGAATGTGATGCAGGCTTCTGTTCCAGTTTTGTGTGGTTTCTGGAGAACTGGGCCATTTGCTCTGGGCTGCCCCAAGACAGGAGGGGCAATCTGCAGCCCTCACCATCTCCTGCCCCATCCCAACCCACACAGGGCCTCTTCTGTGGGCTGCATTCTGTAACTGGCAGTTAAATGGACTTACAGATAGAGTTGAAGGTGTTTTTAGACAGCCGTACAGAAGACACAGACATTCCAGCCTTACCCCAAGAACATGACTGACCTAGAAGAGCCTTTGAATGTGCTGAGGACATGTGCTCAAGTCTCAAAGAAGCAAGGGTGGAATGGCTGTCCAAGAGTTTCTCAGGTTCTCTAGTACAAGGGCAGGAGGGCTGGCATGAGGGGTTTCACTAGGATAACTAGAACTGGCTGTGACTATGACGACCATTTATTCTTTGCTGCTCAGCATCCTTACTCCTTCCTGTAGGAACAACTACATCCCGATTCTGCTTTGGGAAACCACCTTTCCCTAACAGATACAGTCATGGTGGGACAATCATCAGAGTGTGCGGCTCCCTGCTCTGGTCAATGATGTAGCACTCAAGCCAGGACAATTATGTCTTGCCCTAGAATCTCACCACCGACTCTAAGACTGAACAACAGCACATCCCAGCAGGAGCACCTAGGTGCTTTTGTCTGCGGGCTCCTACCATCCAGATCCCCAGAGATCCTGTTTTTCCTAAAATGCTTCTCTAGTTTGTCCTTTGATCCTATCACCTACCCCAGATCCTTCCAAAAGCTCCTATTTTCTTTCCTGAAGACAGGAAGCCATACCACACCCTATTCCCAGAGCACGTCTGTAACTAGCAGCCACAATCTAGAGGTTAGCAGGGAAAGCTTGCCAAATAGTTCAGGATTCTCGCTGGTCAGCCAATACCTGTTAACCAGGCAGCTCCTTCCTCCACCTCTCCAGGCCCTGAATATCTTCAGAAGTCCCCGGGAGGCTCAGCAGAAGATCCTATCTTCCCTTCCACTGTGGAGAAGATGCCTGGAACATGCCAGGTGGCCCAAATGAAGCCCCGGTTGGGATGCTGGGGCTGGGAAGAGCGCAGGTACACAGAGGCAAGCAGCGAAAAAGCAAAGGTCGTCTGTGACCACAGGGAGAAGCCCCTTAAAAAAATCTAATACTGGCCGCAGGCTGACTCGAGCCAGCAAGGATTCCTCCTGCACTGCAAAAACGAGGCCAGCGTTCAGCCAGCCCGGAGTGTCCCTCTGCAGGATGGACTAAATGCAGAGCTAATCAGGTTGAGTTTCCAGGTGAGAGAAGGTAGGCTGAGTAGGGAAGAAAGAATTGGCTGTGGGAGCAGATTTTTAAAGAGGCGAGACTCCCGAGTCAGGAAGAAGTGTGTTATGATGCGTTTCACTGGATTTCCTCTAATGCATTTTGTGTTGACCACCTCCTTTGTTTCAGGCACAGGCCTGTGACGCAGGTAGGACCTGATGTATCCCCAGCTCACAGGTAGAAGACAGAGTCAAGCAGGTGCAGCACACTCTGATTAAAAACCATCACAGAGCACTCTGCCATTTATAAAGTGCCTTCCTAGCTGTGCCTGTCCATTTTCTTAACCCCCTGCTCCATTTTTTCATTAGATAGGATAGATTCTTACCAAGCCCCTACTATGCACAGGCCTGGTGCAAGAGGATGGGGACACAGCAGTACATCAGACAGTAGCACTGCTGTGCCCATGGGGAAGAATCTTAAATGGGGAGAGGCGGGCACAACCACAAGTAGTAATACAATGAATGTGGCACCAGGGGATGCACAGGGGGCCATAGGGGAATAGCTCTCCAAGCCCAGGTCTCCATGAGCTCCCCAACGAAGGCAAGTGTTGAAGGATGAAGGGGAGGTAGTTAGGCAGAGAGTTGGGGAAGAAGGGTGTTCTGGATGGAGACCATCAAATCAGTGGGAGTACAAGAATGAGAGGGAAGGGGACCCAGATGGGGAATTGGAAGGCAGATGAAGCCAGGGCCTTTTAGGCTAAAATAAAGAAACTGATTTTAGTCCTAAGGGCAGTAGATACTACTGCAGGGTTTTAAGCTGAAGCAGACAAAGATCAGGCATGCCTTCTCTCCATCAACATAATGCTTTTATTGCAAAGCTCTGGTGGCTGGCCAGAGAAACCAGAGTTGCAAATAAGAATTTTGTGGGGCCCCCAGAAGGGGGCAGCCCGGCCAGGCAATTATCTGGCTGGTGGTGGGGGAATCTCAAAGACTTGGAAGTCCTGTTAATGGAAAACAATGTTGGGAGAGTTGACGCTATAGGCCACATGTTCAGTTAAAATCAGTATCCACTCTGGGAAGCCTTTGGGTACAAGAGGGACTCTCAGTGTCTTATTCCTCTCCTCACTCCTTACAGAACAGGATTCTTGCCTATGCTGCTACAAAGAATGAAAACTCCATGTCCTATTCATCCCAAACCACAGAAAGGAACTGTTGGCCAAAATAGTCCCTCACACTTATATCCCTGAACAATCACTGGCAATACCACCTCTGTGTGTGGTATTTCTATCATTTTTTTTTTTTCTTTTTTGAAACAGGGTCTCACTCTGTCACCCAGGCTGGAGTGCATGATCTCGGCTCACTGCAACCTCCGCCTCCCAGGCTCACGCGATCCTCCCACTGTAGTCCTCCAAGTACCTGGAATTACAGGCATGCGCCACCACGCCCAGCCAATTTTTGTATTTTTAGTAGAGACAAGGTTTCACCATGTTGCCCAGGCTGCCCTCGAACTCCTGACCTCAAGTGATCCTTCCACCTCAGCCTCCCAAAGTGCTGGGATTATAGGCTTGAGCCGCCACGCCTGGCATATTTCAGCCATTCTAAAACCAGTGAAAAGTGACCACTCCAGAATTTCTTGGCCTTGGGAAGGGGTTAGGGAGTGACCATCTGGTTGTGTGGATCGGTGGCATGTTATATTGTCCCTGAAGCCACAGGGGCATCTTTCTGTTGGTGATAATGTCTGTCCCCCTCTCCTCCTCTACAGGGTGAGTGTTCAGTTTTCCCTGGATTCTGAGAGGGGTCCAGGACCCAGAAAAAGTGAGAACCAACAGCATAGAGAATAAAGGTCCACAAGACAAGGCTCTTGAGTCATAGCCCAGGTCAGAACTGGCCTCAAACTTGATTTCCACAATGGGGTCATTTCTCCCTCTAACATTTCGTGAAACTGTGTAATAATTGGCCGGGGGACAGGGTTGGAGGGGGGATTC
This sequence comes from Piliocolobus tephrosceles, assembly GCF_002776525.5. Classification (NCBI taxonomy): domain Eukaryota; kingdom Metazoa; phylum Chordata; class Mammalia; order Primates; family Cercopithecidae; genus Piliocolobus; species Piliocolobus tephrosceles. The sequence continues at coordinate 74,174,294 of NC_045435.1, forward strand.
CCGTAGGGGGTTGGAGCCTAGCTGAAATCCCACTGTGGACAGTCTCCAAATGGCAGTTTCTATGGAGGACCTCTCAGGTTGGCAATAACTTGTAGTTCAGTGAGAGACTTAAGGAAGTTTTTCTGACAAGTTTCACTCTGACCTTGACTAATGGCAGGCAGTTTCATTGGCTTGGGTCTTTTACATAAAAGCCAAGCAAAAATAAGAGTGTGATTGAATTTCCATGTGGGGCATGATAAAGTTGATTTCATTTTCAAATTCACAGTACTGCTTTGTCTTCCTGGTGCCAGGAACCTAGAATTGGATTCCGTCTCCAGGTGATCAAGTGAAATCTGCTCCTGTCACTTTCCTAAGTAGCCCCTCATGGCCCTCAGGATACCCCTGAGTGGGGAAAGCAAGGCTCTTTAGGAGCAGGGCCTTCCATCCCCAAACCAGCATCATCTCCTGCTGTTCCAGCTACACTCACCCAGTCAGTGACCATGCTGGGCCATGGTCCCACCTCTCTGTCTTTGCCCCTCCCATTCCTACTGTAGGGAGTACCTTTCCTTTCCTGATGCCAGAATTCATCTTATTGATCCTTCGGATCCTGGTTCAAATGCTGCCTTCTCTGTGAGGCTTCCAGAAGCCACCAGTTTGCACTATCTCTTAAGGGCAGAGCAGAGATTATAGGTTCAAATCCTGCCTCTGCCATTTTCTGTGTAACCTTTAACCAATAACTTAAACCAGTTTGGGCATGGAGTTCTTCATCTATAAAATGGGATAAAAAGAGCCTACTTCATAGGACTGTTGGGGAATTCAATGAGAAGGTACATGTAAGCACCTAGAGGTGTGCCTGGCATCAAGCAAATGCCAAGTACCACCACCACCATCATCATCTTGTGTTACTCTTACTGCATACATCACACTCAAGTATAATCGCTCTTTTGTGACTCTAGGTCCCCAAAGGCAGGGCTGATTTCCATCTAGGTATGGAAGAACAGTTACAAAGCTCTGCCTCCTACTAGCTTTGCAACTTTGGGCAACTGACCTAACCTTGCTGTGCCTTAGTCTCCTCCTCTGTAAATGGAAGTAATAATGTTGCATACGGCATTGTGGTGGGATGAAGATTGAGTTTTGCATACAAAACACTTAGAATGTTGCCTGGCACCTGTTTAATGTTAACTATTGTGATTATTGTCATCACCACCACCCCAACTTCGGCAACACCATCACCAGCCACCATCCTAGCAGCAGCATCATTACTTATCATCACCACCACTCTCTTCCTCAGCACCCTCACACCATAGCAGGAGATGGTGAATGCACACTGGTGTTTGCTGAATCTGACTCCTCTCTGTAACATCTGAGTGTATAAGTGGCAGTCATACAGAACTTCAGATGTGCTGGGTATCAGCACAAAGGGCTACCTATGATGAGATTGCTGGTAAAGAGCTAGAATCTCAGTTTGCCCTGAGACTAGACTGTATCATACTTCTTTTCTTCCCTTTTTTTTTTGGTTGAGACACTTTCTTGATATGTTGCCCAGGCTGGTCTCAAACTTCTGGGCTCAAGGGATCCTCCTGCCTCAACCCCCACTGAAAGTGCTGGGATTATTGGTATGAGCCACTGTGCATGGCCCCTGTACTTCTTGCTGTGTCCTTCAGAAGAAATACCTGTCCTGCTCCCTGACTCAATTAGTGGCCCTAATAAAACAGCAAGCTGCTAGGACTACTAGAACACACAAAGTGTGGCACTGAGTATACACCCATCTCATAATATGCCCTCAGACACCGACAATCCATGAGGCTAAAATTCCCCATGCCTAGGCCTCCAGAGACCAGAACATGCTGTAGGCCTTTCAGTACAACCACAGCAGCATGCCGTAGGGTGGCAATTCTGCACCCCAGACTCAGGCAGACCTGAGTACAAATTCTGACTTAGGCCTTTCCAGCTATATGGCTTTGGGTAAATGACTGCCCATCTCTGAGTGTCTGTTCACTCCTGTATCAAAGGGAGACAAATGATAACACTCACCTCTTGGGAGTCCTGAGGATGAAAAAAGATCGTCTGTGTGAAAACACACTGTGTAAGTTATGGCTACATAACTTATAGGACCAAATGCAAAATGAAATCATGGGGCCCATTCAAAAGTTATTAAAGAGTTTTGAGAAGGTGACAGTAGAGTATGAGAGACTATGAAGGCAAGCATAGGCCCTTCTGAGCACAGGCTGCCTGCTCATGAAGCTGCTCTGTATCAGTCAGGCACCAAGCACAGTGCCTGACACAGAGGGGGTGCCCAAGAAATGTTCATTCTTTTCTTTCCTTCAATGGAGCCAGGGCAACAATGCTGACAGTATAGTAACACTAGACACTCCCATCTGTCAGGAGCAGCACACTTTCATGCAGAGCTTTGCTGGTGACCTAGCTGCCTCCTGAAGGGTCCAGTGGGACTGAGCTGCCCAGCTACTGGGGGTTTGCTTCCCTCCATGATGCCTAAATTGTGACACCAAGATAAGGACAGGACCTCTGGGTTAAAAGAGCTCCTCCTCACCTCCGTCTCTTGTTCATCCAGATGATGTAGTTTTCCCAGAAGGACTAGCCCTTCGATTCCTGCCTGACATGGGTTATGAACTGGCAACTCTGGTTTGACACCCTTTCCCAGTAATTATTTTTTAATTGGGAGGTAGCTACCAACATTTAATAAGCAAATAAATTCAGATAAAAATCAGCAATGGTAGCTTCCACTGGAAATGTTCAAGGATGGCAACAAAAGCTTGAATTCCTACATGGCAAACGTCAGTTGGAATCAAGCAGCACACTCCCTTCAGACAGGGTATGTCTCACTGGTTTGCCACAGTCGTCACTACTCCTTAATGTCACACCAGACCAGCTTTCCTCACCCCCAACTCCCATTGTCAGCTCACTCTGGCCAGCCTAGTTTCAGTTTGCAAGATGGCACTCTGACCCAGTGAGTCTGCAGAACAACACTAACTCAGGTCTTTTTTAAAAAGGCCTCAAAATCAAAAGTAAAAATCATGGTTTAATAAACTTACCACGATCCTGATACCACTAACCTGGCTCAAGAGAAGAGGCTCTTTCTGTACAAAGCAGCTTTTTCCAATTCTGTTTATTTTTGAAGAGATTTTATTTTTAGGCCAATTAGAAACTAACCATGCTGTTGCTCTGCCCATATAACATAGTCCATTCTCAGTGCATTTGGATCTGTGTAGAAGATGACAATGAGGAAAGGAGTATCAACTGATACCCAGTACTCCCCCAGTGGATGTGATGTGCAGGTGAACAGCTACTCAGAGGGTGATGTGAGGCCAGCTAGTAGAGTCCAGACTCAAAGAATGAGCCTGCTCCCGAAATGTCTTCCCCGTGAAACTTGGAGCAAAATGCTAATGAACCCTCTCTGAGCATATGCAGGAGGAAGGTAAGGTTAACAACCTCCCCACAGCCTTTCTTTCTCTCCGTCTTTATTTCAGCACCCAGCAGAATCTGAGTAAAGTGCCTCCATTCTGCTTTTTTTAAAAAAAAAAAAAAAAAAAAAAAGAAAAGAAAAACAGTTTTCAGTGGCATATGTCATCACTGAATTAATGCTGTTTGCCTTTTACTGGCTTGGCTCTCATCCCAGTAGAAGCAAATAAAAACGGAGTACAATGTACTATAAATGCTACCGGCAGCAATACATCAGATGGACCCATCTGAAATGCCTCCTACCCTCCAGTAAGGGCTCAACTTCTGCTACAGGACAAGAACCCCTCTGGTGTCAAGACTAAAACTAGCTTGGATCCAAGAGGCCTCTATCAGGAGTAGGGAAGAGCAAGATTCTTTAATTTGCAAGGAAGATAAAGAGAAGGACGATCTGCATACACATAAATTTATAGCCTGTTTCCAACGTATTTGTTCTGAACCATACCACTCATTAAAAACCTCCCAATATCTGTGAATTAAGGTGGCTGCTTAAAAAAAAAAAAAGTGGTAAAAAACACATAACACAAAATTTACCATCTTAACCATTTCTAAGTGTCCCATTCAGTGATGTTGAGTATATTCACACTGTTGTGCAACTGATCTCCAGAACTTTTTCCTCTTGCAAAACAGAAACTCTATATCCATTAAACAACTCCCCATTTCTCCTTTCATCAGCCTCTGGCAACCACCATTCTACTTTGTTTCTTTGAGTTTGACTATGCTAGGTATCTTAGATAGGTGGAATTCGTCTTTTTGTGACTGGCTCATTGCACTCAGCATAATGTCCTCAAGGTTCATCCATGTTGTAGCATGTGACAGGATTTTGTTCCTTTTAAAGGCTGAGTAGTGATTTCACTGTATGTACTCTATGCCACATTTTGTTTCTCCATTCACCCACTGATGAACACTTGGGCTGCTTCCACCTCTTGGCTATTGTCGATGATGTTGCCATGAACATGGGTCTACAAATATCTCTTTGAGATCCTGCTTTCAATCCTTTGGCCATAGAGTTAACCCATCAACAACACAGGTGTTAGGGGTGCTAATCCCTGAATAGTCAGAAATTCATGTATACCTTTTGAGTCTCCAAAAACTTTCCTGCTAATTGCCCACTGTTGACCGGAAGCCTCACTAATAACATAAATAGTCAATTAACACATATTTGTACATTATTTGTATTATATGCTATATTCTCACAATAAAGTAAGCTAGAAAAAAGAAAATGCTATAAAGAAAATCGTAAGGCAGAGAAAATATTTATATTTACTATTCATTAAGTGGAAGTGGGTCATCATAAAGGTCTTCATTCCCATCATCTTCACTTTGAGTAGGCTGATGAGGGGAGAATGAGGAGGGGTTGGTCTTGCTCTCTCAGGGGTGGCAGAGACAGATGAAAACTCATGTATTAAGTGGATACAAGCAGTTCAAGACTGTTTTTCAAGGATCAACTGTATATCCAGAAGTAGAATCGCTAAATCATATGATAATTCTGTTTTTACTTTTTTAAGGAACTATCATACTATTTTCCACAGTGGCTGCACATTTTACATTCCCACCAACAGTGCACAAAGGGTTCCCTTCTTTCCACATTTCTGCCAACACTTATTCTATATTTTTGATAGAAACCATTCTAACAGGTGTGAAATGATAAGGTGGCTGCTGTTTTTACAGGGCCACAAAATTGGCCTTTTATTTTTCTGGAGCCCTGACGTTACCCAAACCACTGCTGCAGAGAAATGATTGTTCATCAGTTACAAATAAATATGTTCTCCTGCAACAGGACACTGGCTCTGTGTTAACACGTGTGGGCAGGATTAGAGCATCATTCGTTTCCATTTATATCACTGCCAAGAGTTCCTGTGAATAAGTGCTCCCTTACCATTTCACGCAGAGCTTAATTCACCAGACTCAAACAATCAAAATGATGGTCTGTCATCTCTGTTTCAATTAGATGTTGGGAAAGTGGGGAGGCATTTGATAAATCCTAATTTAATTCCAAGCCCCTAAAAGATGGCAAGTCCTAACCTACCAGACGGCCACCACTGACAGTTGGTTGCAAAAGTACGTGGTTTTGAAATCAGTCACAGACAGAAGCTGTATACCAATCTTACACCAACTATGCCACCTGCTGCAACCTGAATTCTTGACTCCAACCCCTCTGGAAATCTAACTGTTCTTGGTGGGGTCTGGTTTTCCATACCATGAGATTTACCATCTGTCTTAATTCAAAGATTGTTCAGTGGGCAATAGAAACTCCAAGGACCCAGATACTTTCTGAGAAGAAACTAAACCGTAAACCGTACTGGCAGCTGAGTAACCCCTTCGGCCTACCCTGAGCTCATTCCCGTGGACATGCCAGGAAGATGACAGATCAGGACGGGGGTGGGCAGAATTATAAAGAAAACACTTCTCTAGAAAGAAACCTGATCAGCAAAACTAGCCCTGGCTGAAAACTACTTCTGATAGTCCGTACAAGCGCCTGATACAACTAATTTTAAATAAAGCATGCTGCACTGCTCCCAATCCCTCGACAGCTGGGTACTGCAGTCATGGTTGCTGCCCAATCTGCATGAACCTGTACTGGTACTTTGTCTTTAAATTACTACTGTATTTGTCCTCAAGTAAACTTCTTCAAAAAGGAAACTTTACATGAATACTATAAATCAGGGGTTCTCGGCCTTGGCATTAATGACATTTTTGACCAGATGGTTCCTTGTTGTGGAGCTGTCCTGTGCACCATATGACGTTTAGCAACAGCCCTGGCCTCTACCCACGAGACACCAAGTAGCACCCCATTGCCAGTTATGGCAACTACAAATGTCTCCAGATGCTCCCAAATATTCCTAGGGAGAAGGACAGAATTGCCTCCGGTTGAGAACCACTGTCACAAATGGAAAGTTGGTCTCTTTTTAAAAGCACACATTAAAATATTCACTTAATAATTAATACTGCATCTGAAATCATCTGGTATTGCTAATTCTGGGAACTGGTGCCAAAGCCAGCACCACGTGGGGAGGATCCCCCAGGATTACAGAGTCAGAGCCCATGTTTGGGCTTTGTCTTGCCACGGGCCGTGTGGTTCTGGGCACGTTCCTTCATCTGAGCCTCCTTCCCTCACCTGCATGACGGCAACAAAGCATGACATTCATGGGAGTACTCTAGGATCAGTGACATACTCAGCTGGCCTTCTGCACAGGCAGAGCTAGCACAGATGTTCACTGGTGGTGCTGTTATTATTTCTGTAATTAAAGGTTTTCACATTGGGTTCCTTAGTGCTTGAGAGTTCCAAAGAGGCACCTCATGGTTTGTCCAAAGGAGCAGAGTGGCTGCAGCTTTGCACCCTCCACTCTGTCTCAAAGCAGAACAGCAGCCCAGAGCCACTGCCCAGCTGTGTCCACTCTTAGCTCATGGGCCATGCAAATGCAGGCCAGGGGATGGATGTGGCCTGCTGGCTGTGGTATGCCGACCCCTGAAGTGGACTGTCCCCTTGGCACCTGACTCAGGGTTGAGCCAGAAGAGGCAGTTAGTAAACCTTCGGTGCTGAGTGTTCACACACTGGGGTTCTGAGCAAGATTCAATCTGAAAAAAGGGTTTCCCTAATTTAAGGAAACAAAAATGGAGAATCCCAGCACCAAATGATGAATTTGTAGATGACGCCCACTCTGAAATGTGTTTGTAGGGTATGCTGTACTGCACAGTGCCCCCAAGAACATTTCATTGCATCAACTGGCTTCTGGGTTCAGGCTGCGGCTCCTGAGGGTGGGACCACATGCTGGATTTCCATGTAGCAGACATCCAGCTGAGGGCTTTGCACTAAAGAAACGCTAGAAAAAAGCCTGGTGAGAGGGAGGGAGTACACGTAGGCCTTCAAGCCTTCTGAAAGGCTTCCAGGGAAGTTGAAACTCTAGCAATCAACACTCTAGTAGAGGTTGAGCACCAGCGGTTCCTACCTGGCCCAGGGATGGGTTTAGTTTGGCCTACATTTTTAAAAAGGAGAAACTGTTTTAAAAATTTGAGCTTACTTGAAAGTTGGGTGGTTCTGCACAAAAACCTGGATTTCTGGCTCATTAGGCATTCTCACTGGCAGCAATCTGTGGGAGCTGAGTGAGCTGGCCCTCTTTAGAAAGGTCATGTGCTCTTTAATTTGCTGTAGTCCTTACCACTCCCTGATGTCTAACACCTGGTCCTTGTTTCTCATCAGTATTAACTGGTTTCTGTAGGTGTCTGGGTTTGCCACTTCTTCTATAGAAGGATTCCCTTCTTCCCTGCGAGATAATATATTAAAGCCAGTACTCACAGGACTTAAAAAGATGTTATGAAACACCAAAGGAATTTAAACAAGCCTTTTGGAGACACTCATAAAAATATAACAGTGTGTAACTTTACACATTATCACTCTTTTCAGAGACCAGGTATTGATTAAAGTAATTGTTTTTTCTTAATATGAAGAAAAAATAAATGTGGAACAGATTTAAAGCAAATGTACACACAAAGTCCTTAAAATAAATCACTAACATTGAAATGATGGTAATTTCATTGAAAAATAAATACCATACTGGAGAAGGCAGACAGAACAAAGGACAGGGTGAATGGAAGTGAAGCAAGACCTTAAGGATCATTGACTGATGTGGGGTTTGCTTGTTTTACCCTCAGGTCACTCACATCCTTTACTAATCGACAGGCACATGCATATTTCTGCGTAAACCAGGGATTGGCAAATGACAGATTGTGGACCATATCAGACCAACTGCCTGTTTCTGCAAACAAAGTTTTAATTGAAATACTATCACATCCTCTCAGCTGTGTATTGTCTATGGTGGCTTTTGTGCTACAAGGCAGAATTAAGTAGCTGCAACAGTGACCTGTGGCCTGCAAAACTGAAAAAGATTTACTCTCTGGCCCTTAGCTGAAAAAGTTTGCTTATCTCTGGCTTAAACAATCATCACCACCATTTTTAGATTTGAATTGCTTGAAATTCTGAAGGAAGTTTTTTTAGCTTTCAGAAGAAGTGGACCTTCTTACTGAGCTGAAGGTGATAAGGGAAAGCTCTGATTTACCAGTGTTGAGTTTCAGGAGGTCTTTTTTTTTTTTTTTTTTTTTAGAGACAGTCTTGCTCTGTCATACAGGCTGCAGTGCAGTGGCATGATCCTCTCACTGCAGCCTCCGCCTTCCAGGTGGAAGTGATCTCCCACCTCAGCCTCCTAAGTGGCTGGACTACAGGCATAAGCCACTATGCCCTACTAATTGTTGTATTTTTTCTAGAGACGCGGTTTCACCATGTTGCCCAGGCTGATCATGAACTTCTGGATTTAAGCGATCCACCCTCCTTGGCCTCCCAAAGTCCTGGGACTACAGGAGTGAGCCACGGCACCCGGCCATCTGGAGGTCATTTTTTTTTTTTTGAGACGGAGTCTCGCTCTGTTGCCCGGGCTGGAGTGCAGTGGCACAATCTCAGCTCACTGCAAGCTCCGCCTCCCGGGTTCACGCCATTCTCCTGCCTCAGCCTCCCAAGTGGCTGGGATTACAGGTGCCCGCCACCTCGCCCGGCTAGTTTTTTTGTATTTTTTAGTAGAGACGGGGTTTCACCGTGTTCGCCAGGATGGTCTCGATCTCCTGACCTCGTGATCCACCCGTCTTGGCCTCCCACTGGAGGTCATTTTTAATGGCAGCTACTTGGGGACCAATAGTTTTAATGTCCACAGACGAGAGCAAAGGAAAAGGCTATGGGGGGGCCTCCTCACAGTCACCATCATTGTGTGGCAACTGGCCTGCTGACAGCTCCTATTTGTCGCTGACAGCTCCTATTTGTCACTGACAGCGAGGGGGTCTCCACAGCCACACCACCTTCGGCATTAAGCATGATCATTAGCTCCACTTGGCAAATGAGTACACGGCACGGGACTAAGACTTACCTGAGGACCCCGAGTGGATAAGGGACAGAGCCGACTGGGTTGATCTGACTCCCAAAGCCACTCTGCCAAGATTGTAGATGTTCTCAGATTTCTGTAGGATGGAAGCTGAAGACCAACACACCTCATACCTGCAGTAGGGAGCCCCCAAAGTTTACCATCCGTTTCTTCTCCCCTGTCTCTGGAATCTGGAACCTGACTCCAATGGCAAGAACTCATTTCTACTTACCTGGGGCGGTCCCAGTCCCTGCCTCTCTCCCATCTCTCAAACTGTAAATACTCCCAGCCTAAACTCTCAGCAGCCATATTTTTCAGGAATGTGGTCAAACAAATGTTTAAGAGGAGCAGGCTGAGAATGCTACTTTGCCAGAGTCCATAGTCCAGAGGCCGAACACTCAAGCCTGAAAATCAATTCCAAGTCCACCACCTGTCTTTGTAGAAAACACACTGGTCCAAGCCACCATTACTACTGCCTCCTAAATGGTCTTCTTTCATCCATTCCTGCCTTCCTATATCATCTCCATGCAGAGGCCTGAGTGGTCTTTCAAAAAATCAATCAAGTAATGCTGCAGCTGAAATCTACCAGTGGTGGCTCACTTCTAGTAGAACGAAATCATCAGCGTGGTCAATGAGTACCTTTCCAGAGCACCTCCATCAATCTCTAAATCCATCCCCTTCTCTCCCCTGCACTGTCTCTGGTCTAACCACATTGGCCTGATAGCTCCTCAACTAGTCCAAATTAATTCCCCACTGTAGGGTCCCTGGACCTGCTGTTCCTGCAGCTCAGAATTCCCCTCCCTGGATCTTTGCATGGCTAGCTCCTACTTACCACTTGGATCTCTGCTCAGAGGTCATCTTTGACCACTCAAAGCTACACTGTCCCTCCGCTCCCCAACCGCAGCAATTAAGGTTACTTAAGGGTATGTATTTCTTTACTGGCATATTCTCAAGCTCCCCTACCGGAACGCAAACCCCGAGAGAAGAAAAGTCTGTGTTGACCTATGTTCTACTCCCAAAGCCTAGCTTGGTGCCTCTTATACAGTGGGCATTCCACACATGTTTCTTCAGTATCTTCAAATGCAAGAAATTCAACTTTTTCAAAGTAATTTCTAGAGGGAATGTCACTGTTCATACAGAAACAGCTTCCCAAGTGGCCCCATATTTCCTTCACTCAGTTCCACAAAAGGCTACTCTGCACCTTTCCCCAAATCACAGCAAAAGGGAGCAATACCCACAGGAGACCTCCACTTCAAAAAATTAGTTCATACTAGCTTTAAGAGGAAAGTAATTCAAAACATGAAAATTTATTCTAAGTTGTATCTTAACATACGAGATCTCAGCTTTAGATGAATTTTAATGTTTACAAGTGCAAAAGCAAATAAATATTTACCAGTTGCTTTTTTTTTTGCACTCTTATAACTCCACAACAGCTTAGACGCAAAAAAAATTGTTGCTAAACATCTTGTAGTCTGGCAAAATGAAGAATTTCTTATTAAGAAAAGCCCTCACAACAATAACAACTCCTCATGCTTATGGCTCCCTTGCAGAAACTATCAGGATGGTTCATTAAGATTTGAGCATATGATAGAGCAACAGAATTGCCACCAGGAGGGGTAAGATGAGGATCTCATGCCCTGGCCTCACTGTCTATACACTGGCTCATTCCCACAGCAATGGGAGCTCTGGGGAGAAAGGGCCGTATTTCTTGGGCAAGGACCATGGGCTCTCCCCAAGCTGAAGCCTTTCATTCTGTAGATTTCCATGAACACGTCACTTCTCCAGAGTGGCCTTTCTCAGTTAAGGTAGGCCCCTGTCCTCTCCGTAATTCTCTTGGACAGCATCCTGTTTATTTCTTCTATTACCATTTCACAGTTGAAAACTTCAGTTAGCTAGCTTTTCCAGGTTGCCAGTTAACCATCTAGCTTGCCAGTTAACCATCTAGCTTGCCGATTAACCACCATCTAGCTTGCTGGCTTTATAACGTTCCTGTTACCTCACTTCCGGGCACGTGCTCCAGCTAGCTGCTGTCATCTGTCTGCCTTCCCCTTTAAACTTTCTAGTCAGGGACCAGGCTCCCCTGGGACAGCACCCTGCCCAGTCCCTGGCAGCAAACTAGCCATTTATACATATATTATATAATGAATATGGAATGAAATCTTAATAAATAAACGTCTTAAGATCGATGGCTTTTTTAATTCATTTATATCATTGCCTGGTTGAAGTCCCTTGAGTTATTCTGAGGCAAGAAAACAAACATCAAAGAAAGACTTTCTCCAGCATAAGAGAGTAGGCTTTTGGAGTAAAATAGGGACACACATTCACACATTCACACGTGTGCACCTTTCCTATGATGGACATACATGGTTCTAAGAATATGAAGTAGTTCCTGAAGCTTCACCTTCTACTCTCAATTTTGTGAAAAAGGGTACGACCGTTCACAGCAGCAGAAACTCTCAAAGAGGACCTGTGCCACTTACCTGGATTAACAGTGATAAATCTGCTGTCTTCAGAAAATCGGTCCCCATGGGACACAGGCTTTTTAGATGGCATTTCGGGCCTCTTGGGATCACTGCCTGCATACTGCTCCTCTGTGGCGGTGGGGGGCACTTGGGTGGAGGTGACCGCATCGGGGTCCGGGCCTGGGCCGGCATCCCTCCTTGCGCCTGTCTGGTCTGTGGGGATGGCAGTGTGGTCCTGCTCACGCCCAGGTATAGTATGATGTCCCCCTTCGGCAGTCCTTTTGGGAGACGAAGGTGCGGGGCTGGGCTCCGTCTGGTTCCGCTCCTCGGCAGCGTGGGTCACCCCACTCTTCTCCTTCTTTTCGGAGTCCTTCTCTCCATCCTCCTCGTGCTCCCGCTCCCCATCCTCACTCTCACTTTTCTCATCCTTCTCTCCTTCCTCCGTGCCCTCGCTGTCCTTGGTTGGTGATGAATCACCATCTGGCCCTGGAGAAGCCAAGGCCTCTGTGGTGGCGAGGACTGGCCTAGCCGCCTGCTTGCTGGCTGAGGCGGCTGTCGGGAGGCGTGTGGGCCACACGGTGCTGGGGAAAGAGGAGATGCCACCACCGCTGAACCCCAGGCCGGCGAGGAGCGTGCTGGTGACCACCGAGGCCACTGTGGCCTGGCTGCCGCTGGAGGAGGGGCCCATCCCAGTTGCCATGGAAACAAATGAGAATGGGATGCCAGAGGACGTCCAGGTAGAAGACCCCGAGCTGATGGGGGCCATGTCGGCTGAAGAGGCAGGAGACGCTGTAGGCTGGGAAGGATTACCCGGCAAGGGTGGAAAAGAGGCAAAAGAAGAAAAAGCAGAGAAGCATTAGTAATTAACATTGGGAATGAGGCCCTGGTTGTCATCCTCTGAGGATTTTACTCATCTATGCTATGGAGTTTTCCAATGTATGGCATAAAGTTGACATTAGGTGGTCCATGGGTGATCAACTTTTATTTTAATGGTTTTATAATAATTGTGAACATGTGAAAAAGCATAACTAGTGAATCAGACTCAGCTTTTCACTGATACTACCCAAGATGAGGCTGAGTGCCAAAAAAAAGTGAGTAGTGTTAAAGCTGACTTACACAACAAAGAAGTCATGAATTGGAAAAATCAGATGGCCATCTGTTCTTGGGGTGACGAGAGGCAGAAGACCTTTGATTTTATGTATATCACCAACACTTGAGGAGATACTCAGCTCTAGGTCTGGAAAAATACTGGGTGATCCAGTCCAACCCCACTGTCTCCCAGTGAGGAAGCGGGTGGACAAGGAGGGAAAGCAGCCTGCCCAGGTCTGCAATGACAGGGTCAGAGGCAGGAGCCATGCTCTGCATTGTATGCTCTGGGCACTGGTTGACATCTCTGCATCTCCATGTTGGGCACCGCAGAGTCACTGTACCTTTCAGCTTCTAAGTTTATCCATGGGAAAATCTGAGCCCATACAGATGACAACAACATCAACAACAATAACAAGAATTCCAATTAACGAATGCCAACTGTGTGCCAGGGCTTCCCATGCTACTCTGGAGGCAGGCATGATCATCACCTCATTTTGCAGGTTAGGAAACGGAGACAGAGATGTTAACAAGGCACAAACGCAGGGTTGCCTGGGTCCAAGACTCGGCTCGTTCTTAGCACCATACTAAATTGGGGCTCAAATCTGGGGGTTTTACTCACATAAGGTATCTCAGGAAAACAAGAAGTGCTGCTCTGAGCTATTAGTCTAAATTTTAGCTTGCCCTCTGGGTGATGCTGGACACATTACTTTAACTCACTGAGCCTCGGTTTCCTAATCTGTAAAACAGGAATAACAGTAACACTGACCTTGTGGGCTGCCTGGAGAAGTAAATAAAATAATCCGTGCCTGAAACCCAGGAAGAGTTTAGTGAATTTTAGGCTATTATTATTATCACCACGGCTGTGATTAGTATTTTAATTATTCATTATACGAACCAGAGCTGGGGAAACTAAGATATTAATTCTGGTTCCAGAAATTTCCAGATCCATATAACTTTAGGCAAATGACAACCTCTGAATTTGAGCATATGTCAAATGAAAGGGTTGGAACAGATTTAACCCCTTTGTGGTCCTGCATCGTCTGATCCCACAAATTGTAACTAAAAATATGAAGAATTTTTACCTTCACAAAATTATACAATATAACCACCTAACACTTTTGCACAGCTTGTAAGGTATTGAATTATAAAAAGTGAATAATGTAATTTTTTTCTCTACCATAACCGCTTTACATAGAGCAGTTTAACAACATTATACTGCCACCTCGTGGTGACAGTTTTAACTGCAAGCAAATTAACAGCCACGACAAAGCAATTTCCCATTCTCTACTTACCACTCCTGTTTTCACTATTCTGGTCCCTTGGAATATTCGAGTGGTATTAGCTGAGAAATAAAGAAATTACATTTAAGCAATAAAACTTTTTTTGTGGCTCTAACAAGACATTCCTCATGAACACAAATCTGAATTACATATAATTTTCACATGTCAAAATATTATTCTGTAGATTTTTTCCAACCATTTAAAAATGTAAAACCCTTCTTGGCCTATGAGTCATACAAAAACATACAGAGAGCTAGATTTGGTGTGTGGATAGTAGCATGCTGACTCCTGTCTTAAGCTATTAGTTAAAAAATTATTTTTCAATTTTTATTGTTTTCTGTTTTATTGAGGTAAAAATTTAGTAAAATGCATAGGATAGAGGTGTATACTTAAATGAATTTTACATATGTAAACACCTGTGTAACCACTCCCCATAGTAAGATAAAGACATTTGCCAGTGCTTTGCTGGAGGAAAGGTGTACCTGTGTTGGCATCTAGTCAATATCCACCTCTGCCCCCAAAGCTAGCCATTATTTGGACTCTGTCAGTTTTACCTGTATCTGAACTTGATTTAAATTATCGTATTACACCATTGTTCCTCCACTACTATCTTTCTGGTCATGATTTCTTACCTTTTTTTGTGATTCTAATTATCCATCCTTAACTTATTACTGTTTACCTTAAATTGGTACTTTCACCACTTGTTAAAAATGTAAGAACTGTATGATAATTTAATTCTATTTGCCCACCTTACCTTTTGTGTACTGTTATATTTCTATTCCTACCTAAATTTTAAAATCCTGTAAGCTACTGCCAATTGTTTTAAATGGTCCAATGATTTTATATTAACCATACATTACCCTTTTTGGTGTTTATTTCTTCCTGTAGCTCTATTCTCCTACATGTTATTAAACAATATAACTTAGAAAACAATTTTTAAGATTATGGTAAAATACATGACAGAATTTACCATCTTAAAATTTTTAAAAAATGGCCAGGCACAGTGGCTCAAGAGCCTGTAATCCCAGCACTTTGGGAGGCCGAGGTGGGCAGATCATGAGGTCAGGAGATCGAGACCATCCTGGCGAACATGGTGAAACCTCGTCTCTACTAAAATACAAAAAATTAGCCAGGCGTGGTAGCGCGCACCTGTAGTCCCAGCTACTTGGGAGGCTGAGGCAATTGCTTGAACCTGGGAGGCGGAGGTTGCAGTGAGCCAAGATAGCGACACTGCACTCCAGCCTGGCAACAGAGCAAGACTTCATCTCAAAAATAAATAAATGAATAAATAAAAATTAAATAAAAAAAATTACTGTCGTAACCATGTTTAAGTGTATGGTTGAGTGGTGTTAAGGTTGTTCACACAGTTGTACAAACATTACTTCTATCCATCTCCAGAACTTTGTCATCTTGCAAAATAGAAACTCTGTCTGCATTAAAGAACCCGTTTCTTCCTTCCCCCAACCCTGGCAACCACCACGGTACTTTCTCTATGAATCTGACTGCTCTGGATACTTCGTATAAGTGGAATCATATATATTTGTCCTTTTGTGTCTCACTTATTTTACTCAGCGTAACGTCCTCAAGCTTGATCCACCTTGCAGCATGTGTCAGAATGCCCTTCGTTTTTGAGGGTGAATAATATTCCATTGTATGTATATAGCACGTTTTGTTTATGCCTTCATCAGTCAATGCACACTTGGGTTGCTTTCACCTTTTGGCTACTGCAAATAATGCTAAACAACACGACTTTTAAAAAACCCCGTCAAACTGCTTCTATGTGGTTCTTTCAAAAACCAAAAGTGCTATGTAAACTGAAAAGCTGCTTCCTATATACACTGAGAGATTAGCGAAAATGCTAATTACCAAAATAATAACACTTGTACCTGCTATGATATTTACCAAAACCAGAAATGGCAAGTGACCCACATATATTTTTGTTTGGCCTGCAAACTTTTATAAAGACAAAACAAAACAGAATTTGCCACCAAAATTGTAGATGGTAGCCTTCTCTAAAGCTCTCAATCTCTTGCTTATCTGAAAACTCACAATAATGGCAAAACTAGGCTCATCTTCCAGCAGGGCACCTTTCAGCTGGGACTGAGTGTCTATCACCCCCTTTAGCTGGCCACATGGTCTCTGATTTCCCACTGATGGCACTCCCCTCATGTGTACATGCCCCCTGCCTGGCCCCATGGGCGCTGGAGTTTGCAACCTTGACCTGATGATACATCCATTTTGCATAGTTGGAAAGTCAAATGTGTGTAGAGACAAATGTGAGGAACAGACCCATCTAAGTAAAATAACTCTTTACGTCCCAGGTCAAATAAGGCAGCAAAGAAAGCAAATAAGGGGGGTCTCACCCAGCCTAAATATATACTTCCACGATCACTGAGCTGCTCAAAGATCAATACTGTATGCTTCAGACAGGTGTGCATGCCTCCCCTAGTTGAGACAGGAAAAAAGGTTCCCAGGAGGAACAACTTTACCTGCCCTTTTAAAGGGGCTCTACTTAAGGCCAACAAACTGAACAGCCACTCCATCAGCATGTGGCTTTCCACTGGTCTTGAACAATCTCCACTGGGGTCAATATCCACTGGGGTCAGTGATAGCCCTGGTGACTAGAAGCTTCTACAGGACCTTTCATATCAGGAGTTTAGTTTAACCTAGGGTCCATGGGCCTAATGGGATTTTTCTAAGCTCTCACTGCTAATGGTGCCCTTTTTTCCACTATGCATGTAGGCAGCCAATATCAACTGCATTCACAGGACCTGCAGCTTTGTCTCTGACTGAAATCTCAGATATTTTCATACTACCTTAGAGTTGTTGTAGCTATTTTGGAATATCATTGATGTTCATCACTATTCAGAAATCACTGGAGCTAACAGACCAACCACTTGTCATTTAATACCTTACTTTTAAAAAACACACATATTATTATATCCCGAATGTGTTTAAAATATTTTGACAACTGTATTGAATATAATTGATTCCTTTCCTATGTATTGCACTTATTTATCTAAAACCATTCTGAGAGAGAATCCATGGGCTTTGCCACGGATGGGTCTGTGGCTCAAAGAATTCAGCTTCTAAATCCCCATTTTCCATGACTGTTGAGAACTGCAAAAAGGCTTTGAATATCTAATCAATATTTTCATCCTTTTGTTGAAGACTGTGGATGTTTGGTAATTTTTACTCTTTGGGGTAGGCCACTGCTGTGTGTTAGTGATTGGGCTTTGCGATAAGAAAACCCAACTCAACTTAGCAGCAGAGATTTTCTGAAGTCACCTGCACGCAAGCCATCATTTTCCTGTTTGTAAAATAACCCCTACTGCACCAGCTGCCAGAAAGTGAGGTTCAGATGAAATAACTTATGTAAAAATGCTCTGTTGCTGTGAGCCATTCTACAAATATTGCTTGCTATTATTATTGCTATATCTTCCACAGTAAGGTAAACATATTTATTGTAATGTTACATATAACCTCAATAGTGTTATATTTACTATAATATGGTAAATATTCCATGTGGCTTCCTAATGTTCCCAAGCCAGATTAAATTTATTATTGAGAAACCTAATCTTTCTGAAAAAGGAGGTATCTTTTTTCTTTCCATTTTAAAACTTGCCCCCTTATCAACATAGAGGGATAAACACAAATACATGTAATGAGTAAACTCATGTCCACCTCTGAGCAAAGAAAGACTGTAGACAAGGAGACACTGGCCATTTTCAGCAAGTCATTGTGATCAGACATTTAAACTATTCCATGCTTTGAACTTACTAGCTGACAGGGCCTTTTTGAATTACATTATATTATAAACATTTAATTTTTCAAAGTCCATGCAGAAGCCAGGGGGCTCTGGGGCCTATTAATCAGGTAAGGCAGTTCTGCAGATTCTAGGCTCTTGGAAGGAGCACATGGGAGGCCTAATCATGATTTATGTGTCCAAAGTTCCAGGGCCCCGGCCTCAGCAAGCTCCCGGTCTGGCTTCTTTCTTTCTCCCCTAGGCCAGCACAGACCTGGCCGTGGCCTGCAGTCCTTCCTCAACACAGGGAAAGAGACCAATATGTTCATGGTAAAGGTGGACACAGGGAGCATGATTTATTTATGAAAAAAATGCAGCTATGCTCATTTCCATTAGTTTAAATGGAAGGATGAGATCAATGTGAACATTAGCAAAGAATATTTAAATACTAAATGGAAAATGTTCAAGCCAGAAGGGACCCTTGGAGGAAATCTAGGCTGGAGGGCTTCTAATCCTAGGTTTATTATTTATTATTTTTATATACTAATACTAAGGGGGAGATTTATACATGGTGCCAGTAACTAGCACTATTTACCCTGCATCATTCTACAAAGACCCTGTGGGGTAGGTACTACAGATACTGTCACTTTTTGGATTGGGAAACTATAGGTTCAAGCAGTTAAGAAACATTCTCAAAGTTGCGCAGCTTCTAAGAGGCAGCCAGGACTCAGACCAGAGGTCCTTACTCCAGAACCCCTTACAGTGCCTGCCAGTTCCCAGGGCCATCAGGGCCAACTTGTGAAAGCTCAGATTCCTGGATAACGGCCCCTGCCCCAGGTAAGATTCTGATGCAGTTGGTCTGGGAGGGGCCCATGAATGTGCACTTCTCAAATGAGGCTTCCAGGAGATCTTGCTGCTGCTGCTGCTGCTGCTGCTGCTGGTCCACAACTCACATGCCTTACTGGGCCCCCACAGTTGTATGTAAAATTCTGGCACTTTGTAGGGAAAATATCCAAACCTTCATCAGATCCATAACTCAAAAAGGGTTCACCACTGGCCTGGTTAACCTGGTGTGGGTTTCTTATTTGACAGATACCCGAGAAGTCAAGGACATGATTTAAGAGGACCTCAGGCTGGCAGAGCAGAGTCCAGCACCCCGGTCCCTACTTCCATGCTGTTCTTAAGGCCTGTCATCAAACCAAATCAGCAAACTACTGCCCATGGCTATAGCCTGTAGCTGCCTAAATAATACTGGAACCAGGACTGGGATTAGGTTGGGGCAAGTAGGACATAGTGTATCCTATCTATCTCTACTTAAAATTCAGTTATTTTATTCATGAGATTTTTACATTAATTTTGCTTTTATTTTTATTTTTGTATTTATTTTATTTCATTTTCATTTTTTCGAGATGGAATTTCACACTTGTTGCCCAGCCTGGAGTACAGTGGCGCGATCTCGGCTCCCTGCAATCTCCACCTTCCAGGTTCAAGAGATTCTCCTGCCTCAGCCATCCGAGTAGCCGGGATTATAGGTGCCCACCACCACGTCCAGCTAATTTTTGTGTTTTTATTAGAGACGGGGTTTTCACCATGTTGGCCAGGCTGGTCTCGAACTCCTGACCTCGTGATCCACCCGCCTCAGCCTCCCAAAGTGCTGGGATAACAGGCATGAGCCACTTTACCTGGCCTAATTTTCTTTTAAAAAACATCCGATTAAAATGTTATGTCTCTTGATCACTCAATTTTTTTTGGTGCCCCTTAAAATTTTGAGCAAAGGCAAATGTCCCACTTGCTTTACCCTAGTTCTGGCCCTGGACCTTTCTATTAGTCCCTAAATCATCAGGACCATCTATCTAGATCCAGGAATCTCAAGGATCCTGCAGGCAGGGGCTTGTTTGTGCGGCTTGCAAGTCAGAAGAGTGAGGCGTAGCTGTTTTGGGCTGCAGTTTTTGAGAGAACAGCTAACTGAATCACGTTAGAAAGACAAAGAGGATATTCGACGGTACAACTTGGAGGTGATTTTGTGATCTGTCACAGTGCTGGACAGTGACTGAGAGAAAGGCCCAAGTACTTAGTTCTCCACAGTTGGAAAATAACAATAAAACAAACAATCAAAAATGCTTTGTTTTTTTCTCCCCTAATCTGCCTATAAAACCTCCAGCCTAAAAGACCTAAATTACTAGGACTTCCCACATAGACTTTAAAACCCTACACTGATTCTTTGGCCAGACTTGTATTCTTCCACAGCACCTGAGCAGGAAGAAGCAGAAAGCATCGGGAGAGAGTCTTAGGAGCGCCCCAGGCCACAGGAGGGGAAGCCAGCCTTACCTTGAAACAGCATCGTCTGGCTGAAGTCGCTGCGCATGTCGTTCCGACACACGGCCTGGACTCGGAACAGGTAAAGGCTATCGGGTGAGACATGGCTAATGGTGGCTTTCTGTAGGTAAAGAAGGAAAAGGCAATGAGTTAGTTTTGAAGGCCAGGGCACACTTTGCATTCTAAAGCCAAACCTGAGTGCCCTGGCAAAGCCTGACAGACGTGATGCTTCCCTGCTGACCAAAGGCTCACTTTGGAAGGAAAGACCATTTGGACCCTGCCTGGGAATCTTTTTATGAACTTCCTTGGGAACTGTTTTCCACACCGAAATGTGCAGGACACAGGAAAGAGTAACATTATTCTTTTTTTTTTTTTTGAGATGAAGTCTCGCTCTGTCACCTAGGCTGGAGTTCAATGGTGAAATCTCAGCTCACTGCAACTTCCGTCTCCCAGGTTCAAGTGATTCTCCTGCCTCAGCCTCCCGAGTAGCTGGGATTATAGGAGCCTGCCACCAAGCCCAGCTAATTTTTGTATTTTTAGTAGAGACAGTGTTTCGCCATGTTGGCCAGGCTGGTCTCAAACTCCTGACCTCAGATCATCTGCCCGCCTCAGCCTCCCAAAGTGCTGGGATTATAGGCGTGAGCCACCCTGCCCGCCCACGTCTGTTTCTTTACAGTTTAAAGGCCTCACTGTCTTTGTATTACGGAGAGTACGGGGCATGATGCAAGGAAGAACACCAGGCTAGAAGGCAGAGGACATGGCCTCCTCATACCACTCACAAGCTGTGGGGTTCTGAGCCAGTTCTTTCAGCCTCTGCTATCTTCTATAAAATGGGGAGAGGAAGAGCTACTTCATAGGTGCTTGTGAGAAGTATGTAACATAGGCCCAGCAAACCTTGCTCAGAGGTAGAACACACCAAGCAACAGAAAGAATGCCACCTGGCTAACACAGGAGTGTTGGCAAGCTGTGGCCCACTGTCTGTTTTTATAAATAAAGTTTTATTGGCAAACAGCCATGGCCATTTGTTTATGTAGGTCTATGGCTGCCCCTACTCTACAGTGGCAGAGTTGAGTAGTTATGCCAGAGACTGCATGACCTGTAAAGCCTCAGATATTTACAATCTGGTCCTTTCCAGAAAAAAAGTTTGCCAACCTCTGGTCAAACATCAGCCAAATCCAGGTCCCTCTTCCTCACAGTTTCATTCTGGCAACCTTTAAAAATGAGAAAATGTAAACTACCCAAAAAGCGGGCAGTACTTGTTTCCTAAAGAAACAAGAAAAGCAACTGATGTTCAAAGACTCTTCCTAATAGATGAGTTGTCTTATCATCAAAGCACGTATTCTGAGCCAAGTATAGAAGCAGCTCTGTGAGCTTAACCACCAGGTGGGAGTGGGTTTTCCCGACGCAGCTACAGAAAACCTCTGAACTGGTATTAACATGTTATTGTGGCCATATCTGCTGATGTTGCCTTGAAAGCAGCTTCCTAGTGAGAGGGGTAGGCGAGGGTCGTGGTATTTAACTTGAAGCCTCATTTATCTCGTTTGGAAAAGATAGGCAGGCCGGGCGCGGTGGCTCAAGCCTGTAATCCCAGCACTTTGGGAGGCCGAGACGGGTAGATCACGAGGTCAGGA
>NC_045435.1:74196278-74452289 GCF_002776525.5 Piliocolobus tephrosceles
GGGGGGGGGGGGCTTGCAGGGGGTGGAGACCCGGCCAACACCCCCCGGCCGGGGGGAAAGGGGGAGCCTCTGTCAAAAAAAAAAAAAAAAAAAAAAAAAAGGAAAAGGTAGGCAATAACACCTGCCCACAGGTTTGTGGTGAAGACGTGGCAGGCGGATGCCCACTAGAAAATGCTGCTCAGATAATATGCATTACTTTCAGGTTTCTGGGCCACAATAACCATGAGTTGGAGAACAGATTTGTTGCCACTAAGTCAGCACTCTTCACTCGTTGAGGAATTAGAAAAATTAATTTTGTGTATCCCCAAAGAAAATAACCAGCCCTAGAAATTCTTATAAGAAAGAAGTTGCTGTCAATGCATGTTTTTCTCTACATCTCTCTCTTTCTCTGAAACTAATTTATGTTTCATTCTCTAAACCTCTGACCCCATCTTCTGTTCAGAGCGAAATCTTCACTCCATCTATGCAGGGATTTATTAGAATTCACTCCAAGACGGTATCTATTCATCTTTGCATGTTTAATTATTTTCCACTTAGAACAAGAAACTGCATAAGTGCCTAGATGGTTTCTGCTGATTAATGCAAGCCATCCTCACTTCAGAAAGAGAAAAATCCCTTATGGACTTCCAGTTGTGACAAGAGAAAGGTTAAAATACATCATAACCTTGGGTGCCTTTCAACAGACTCCTCTCTGATTTCACGAAGCTCATCATTCCCTAATGTGACCCAGATAACAATGTCTCGTGGGGAAATTGAAAATATAAATGGAAATGAAGTAAAAGAATCTTCATCTAAAGAACTATGAAAAGTATTATTCTATAACTGATTGAATGGGCCCGGAGGACTCTGTATTGGGAGGAAAAAAGTGGTAACAGTCATTAAGAATCCCACTTGGTGCTATTGCATTTTTCATGTGCATGTACAATTACGGGTTTCATTATTCCACAGCCTTCCTTTGATTAACAATAAACACAAGGCTTTCAAACCAGATATGTCACTCTGAGTTTTTAGGCAAAGACTTAAAGACAGTAGTTGTGGAGAGTCTGCTTTTATAGGGAAGGAGATGGCTTCTGCAAACATCTGTTCTGAAGGGCCTTGTGTGTTAGACACTAAACATTTATGTAAATTTTAAGAGGGGACGTTGAATTAGGCACGTGTAGCTCAAAGTGAGGTCGGATAGTATAGTATTTGAGTACCTGAGAAAAGAGAGAAAAGATTACACAGCTGCAGGGCTTTGGCAGGTATTGCAGATGTGTAAGGCAGAACAACTGTGACAAAGGGAAGTGGCAGCAACTGTGGACAGCGATGGTGGTGACGTGAGCAGCAGTAGCTTTAGTAGGGGAAGAGGAAGAGGAGAATGATTGTAATAAATAATAGCTAACCTTGATATAGTTATATAGGACCTGTTGAATACTTGTATAGCTCATTTAGTATTATAATAATCCCATTGATAATCCCATCAGGTGAAAAGGGCCTAATTGAGGCTGTTTGTTAACAATGAAAGGAAAAGCAGTCAAGTTTTAAAGGACCCAATCTAAAGAAATGAACCGGCTCTCCGGGTTGCGTAGCTGTTAAGTGTAAGGTCGGGATGGCACCCAAGCAGGCTCCGTCTGCTGTCCTCCCTGGCACTCTCGAGCAGCGCAGCAATGGCAGTGCCCATGTTCACCAGACAGTGTAAGGACAGATGACACAGAGCTGGCACACTGTGCAGTGACTGGCAGAGAGATGCAGCAGGAGTCTCTCTCTGCAGCATGTACCCCAAATCAGAGCAGGGGCTTCATACCAAGTCTTTGTCGCTGTCCTTTGTAAACGTCTTTTCCTTCTCGTCCTCATTCTTGGTCCAGCTGTAGGAGATCATGTAGTTCATGATGGGTGGGTGGTAGATGGTCTCCGGCTGGCTCCAGGACACCTGCAGTGCCGTCTGGTTCAGAGGCTGCACCTTCATGTGGATTGGTGGAGAGCTGCAAACTAAAGATACACAGGGCTCAGCTCAGGGAGCTTTCAGAACAATGTGCCGTTCAATCCGTGCCCCTAAGGACTACAGCCTCAAAAAGTTGGAAGAGTAATACAGGAAGCACCCATGCTCCCTTCTCCTGGGTCCTCTTAACACTGTGTGTGTAGAAAGAGGGGGAGAACATTGTACACACACACACACACACGCATGGGACACAGATGCACACACACACGTGCAAGGAATACAGATGCGCGCACACACACATGCACGGGACACAGATGCACATGCGCACACACACACAGAGCTGTTTTTCTGCTAGGTCAGTAAACACTGCAACATTCTGACGCTTGTACCCTAGATACTCTGTGCTGCATTTCCCAAGATTGAGGACACTTTCCTATGTAACCATAATACCAGTTTCATATCAAAGAAACTAAACATGAATTCAATACTATTATCTCATATATAGTCCATATTCAAATTTCCCCAGCTGTCTCCAAAAGATCCTTAATCAGTGTGTCCCCTTCAGCCTCATGGTCATCAGCCTTTTTTTCCATGATGGCCGTTTTGAAGAAGCCAGGCCGTTGGACTGGTGGAGCGTGCTAACTAAAACTGTAGAAAAAAATCTTATTGTAAACAGGCCCGAGTGTAAATAAATAAATTTATAATGAGACTTTAAGTAATTTTAAAGCAAAGTCACATAACACAAGGATGACTTTCTCTGGAACAGCAGAACCCTGTGTAATTATCCTGACGTGGGGTGTAAGGAAAAGTCAGGCTAATTCATCTTATTCCTAGGGGCTGAGAGGTTTAAGGGACACGGTGGATGTAAATCTATTTACAGACAAACCTATGAAAGTGTTGAGACCTTAACAGGTCTAAATGAGTTATACAAATGCTCAACAGGTCTGATCTAGTCAGCTGGAAATGTGTGCTTTCTCAGAGGTGTCCAGGCCCCTGTGGCCGTGTTCCCTGCCTTGATGGAGCTGATGGTCCAGGGCAGGGGTTCTCACCCTCAGCACCCATGACCTCTTGAGCCAGACAATGCCTTGCTCATGGTGGCTGTCCTGTACCCTGTGTAGCAGTATCCCTGGCCTCCACCTGCTAGATGCCAGTAGCCCTGCTCCCCATCCTCAACTTGTGACAACCAAAAATGTCTCCAGGTATTGCCAAAGGTTGCTTGCGGGGGCCAATCACCTTCAGCTGAGAACCTGCACTGTAAGAGATGGAGGCTCACCAAAAAATCCCGCGCGCAGAGCCAATACTGCACTCCAGGAAAGGATGGAGGGAGAGGAGGAAGAGGAAGAGGTGGCTCAGGCTTTGGTGCCCAGGGAGGATGCCCTTGCGGAAGGTTCATGTAACTGAGAGCTGAGAGCTTATGGAGATGAAGGGGGTGGGAGTTGTAAAGGGACCCGGCACGAAGGTCTGAGGGGCTGGAGCAAGGCACAGAGAAGACAGGCAGGCAGTGCACAGGTGTCGCTGTAGTGAGAAGCCTCGGAGCCAGATTCGAGCTCTGGCCTTTCTCCCACAAGTCCTTGGACGCCCCTGGAAAGAACTGAGTCCCAGAATGACGCAATCAGGTTGATGCTTCACAAAGATCCCCTGAGCTTCGGCTGAGTGGAGAAGGCCCCAGAGAAGCCAAGTGTGGAGGAGGGGGCCTGTGAGGGAGGGGCTGCAATGGCCAATTGCTGGAAGACCAGGGAGGAATGGCCGGTTCTAGAGCTTACAGTTAGGAGGTAAAATGCAGAGGCTTGGTGATGTGCTGGGTAAGGAGGGCAGGGGAGAGGGAGAGGCAGTGAGGAGGACCTTCTGGTTTGGGTGTAGGAACCGGGTAACAAGTAGGTGGGCGTGCTGGCAGACACAGGCCAGGGGACCGCAGCTTGGTTCCGACCCGCTGGCATCTTCCAAAGACCACCCACACACATGCCCTGTGGCCCACCAGGAGCCAGACTCCCGCATTTTCTACCCAAGAGCGCCAATCCCAAGGTAGCCCTGGGGAACAGGATGGCTTTCCTGCCAGAGACGCACGGCCCAGCTTTGAGGACCTGGCTGGTGGAGAAAAGTAGATTGGTTTTGACAAGGAGGCCACCTTTTGCTCTTCAACTGCCAAAGGTGAGGTTCGCTTTGTGCGACAGAGACAGGAGGGAGAGAATAAATTAGTGAGGCATTCCCGCTGCCCCGCAGAACCCCTGGGAGGCATCAGGCTGTCCGCTGCGCAAATACCACCAGAGCAGGGACATCAAACAAAGAATCTGAAGGGAGGCTTCCGCGGAGACGTGAGGGCGGAGTGACAGAACGTGGGCACTAGGTGGCGCCAACCTACTGTTTTTAAATACTCCAGCTTCTAAGTGGCTTCATAGTTTTTCAAGACAGAACATGGAGGCGGCGGGGGAAAGTTCGGGAAATAGCTACACCCCCAGTGTTCCAAATACTAATAACGAACCGAGATGTACATACTGGGAAACTTCTATATCCCATAATGATGACCATGTCAGATTTCCTAACTTCTCTATCTTTTCTCACCTCCCACCATGTTCTTATTTATCTTCCTTATTCTGCAACCATTCATTCCCCTGCTCCAAATAGCAATGAATGCTGTACCGGGAAGCATCCCTCTCTGGCAGTTACATCATACCCCCATAAATAATTCTGTCACCCACATACAGATGCAACCATTCTTCTTATTTTTTGAAATTAAAATAGATGGGTTTTTCTGTGTGCATTAAGATGATTCATGTTAATATTTTTTAAAAAGGAACCCAAGTAGTACAAAAAAGTAAAAAGAAAGTTAAAAGAAAAAAATTCACCCCAAATCTCAGTGCCCAGAGAAAACGACTGTGAACATTCTGGGGCTCCAACATGCAGTTATCGCTTTATATACCTGTAAGTACATACACACAATTTGATGGAAATAGAATAGGATGTGGATGGCACTAGAATGGAATGTTTGGTTTTGAGCTGGTGTCTCACTCTGTCACCCAGGCTGAAGTGCAGTGGCTGGATCATGGCTCACCGCAGCTTCAACCTCACGAGCTCAAGTGATCCTCCCACCTCAGCCTCCTAAGTAGCTAGGACTACAGGTGCGTACCACCACACTTGGCTAATTTTAAATTTTTAAAATAGAGACAGGGTCTCACTATGTTGCCCATGCTGGTCTTGAACTTCTGGGCTCAAGTGATCCTCCCACTTTGGCCTCCCAAAGTACTCGAATTACAGACAGGAGCCACCATGCCCGGCCCTGGAATTTTTTGTTGTTGTGTTTTACTCAACAACTCATGGATATATTTCCTCATCAATAAGTAGAACTTAGCGTCATTGTCTTGAATGATGGTACAGAATCTCACTGTCTCAATGTATTAAAAACATACTGAGTTAAGCTCTCAAAGGAGGTAGATCTGGCCTCACTCTAATGGGATCACCCACTAGGAAGGGAATTCTGTAACTTAACGGCCTCCAAAGATCCATGCTAGTCCCTGATCCCACATCAGAGAAGAAGCATGAGGCCAGGGCTTTGCAGGCTGAGGAGCTATAGGAAGAGCAGTCTGATGAGGTGTCTCTTCTGCTCTCTACTCCCCATCCTGGGTAGTGGCTTTTTCTAGGTATACTGGGCCAAATTTGGAGGAGGCATTTGCAGAGTACTGGAAGGGCCTAGAATAGAGGATGGCAAACTTTTTTCTGTAAAGGGCCAGATAGTAAATATTTGCGGCTTTGCAGGTCACATGGTCTCTCGTAGCCACTACTGATTCTGCCTTTGAAGTACAAAGCAGCACAGGTAATATGTAAACATGAATGAGTGTGGCTGTGCTCCAACAAAACTTCATCTATGGACACAAGTTCAACTTCATAGGATTTTCATGTGTTGCAAAATATTCTTTTGATTTTTTCCAACTATTTAAAAATATAGAAACCATTCTTAGCTCATGGCTACACAAAAGGTGGTGGGGAGTAAGTTTAGGCCTGTGGATCAGTGCTGATCCTGGACTGAGATGGTAAGGAGAGGTCAAGCCCTTTTTTGAAACACAATTATCATCTGCACTGTATTCTTGGCACTGAATTCTGTCCCTCAGCACAGGCTGACAGGCCTGCTCCTTCACAGAGCTTAGATTCTTCCCAGCACTTACTAGTACGTGGAGTTGTATTATTGACTTCATCGACGATCTGTAATTATCTATCTCCCCCACTAGATGGAAGCTCCACAAGGCTGGCGCCTTTTCTGTCTTGTCTGGTTAATTATCTTGCATCTAAGACAGTGCCTGGCACGTAGAGGGCTCTCAATCAATATTTGCTGAATGAACAAAAAGTTGATTGTACATGGAACAACATCCTTAGTCTTTCCCCTGGTCCATAGGTCCTGTGTGACATGATCCCCTTCCACATCGTCAACCTCATGGCTTGCCCTCTTCCTCCTCATGGACTCATCTCTGGCCAGCCCCCACCCCAGTCCCCTTAAAGATCCAGCTTCAAGGCTGGGCGTGGTGGCTCACGCCTGTAATCCTAACGTTTTGGGAGGCCATGGTGGGTGCATCGCTTGAGGCCAGGGGTTCGAGAGCAACCTGGATAACATGGCGAAACCCCGGCTCTACAAAAAGTAGAAAAATTAGCCAGGTCTGGTGGTGCACACCTATACTCCCAGCTACTCAGGAGGCTAAGGTGGGAAGATCACTTTAACCCAGGAAGTGGAGGTTGCCGTGAGCTTTGAGCATGCCACTCTGCTTCCAGCCTGGGTGACCGATAAGACCCTATCTCAAAAAAAAAACAAAAAAACAAAAAGGGAAAAGAAAAAATTCCAGCTTCAACACCCTGCTTCCCCTCTGAGGCCGATGGGCCACCCGTGTCCTCCTGTACTCTCACTGCTTCCCTCCTCATGGTGCCCATCACCCTATGCCCACACCACCTGCCCGCCTCTGTGTCCCTCTGACTGAGCTGCAAGCATCTCCCGGGCAGGGAACAAGCTCCCTATCACTGGTACCCTTGGCAGGGGCTCGCATTTCTCTGACGGAATGAGGGACGCTGTTTTGAGCATCCTTTAGTGAAGAGGATTCCATGTACAAAATCAGTGCCACACAATTCATTCCTGAGGGCACTGCCAGAAGCCTCAAATTTGTTGAGGATCTTGTCTCTGGTCTTGAACTCATGCCTTCTGCTAATAAGAAAAGCATTCAGTCTACAGAGGGAACAAAAACCACCGATGCTTGGCGGCTGGAGCAACGATAGAACCAGACAGCCGTCAAAGAACTCAGGCAAGCGAGCAGGCAGACACCACTGTGCCTTGTGCTTCCAAAGTTCTGCTTGCTCTTGAGGTGATGGAAACCCTTCTTTCAAACAACACCTCCCTCAAAAGTCCAAACAGGAAACAGGCAAACACAGCAAAACAGAATTTGATAGATCAGTTTGGAAGAGCTGGTATAATAGAAAGTGTGGACTTTGGAGCCAGACCCGTACAAATCCCGTGCCCTCATCTGTAAAATGGGTGACTAGGGTCTAGCAATTCTCTTCCTCACAAGGTTGCGGTGAGGATGACGAGGGAACGCTGTGGGTAAACCCAAAGTTGTGGGCCTCAGGCCTAATGGTGAGTATATGGACACACTGTATGTCCCACACAGTGTTAAAAAAAAATGGTATATTTTCATATAAATATGGGCTTTAAAATTAGGCCTGCATCCATACATGGCAGTGGTGAGCTAGAGGAGGAAAGCAACAATTTCCTTTAGAGGGGGGTGTATACTCAATTTTTTTTTTTTTGCCATAGTCCCCAACACTCCCCATTGCCTCTGCTCAGCCCACTTCCCCGGCAGCTCTCTGGCCCACAAGGCGAGGTGAGTTTTCTACTGGTCTGAAATGAACACCAGGAGCACTCTCGAGGGCACACCACAAATGCCCAACACTTGTACTTTTCTATCTCTTCCCTATGGTCCTTGTAAACTGCACCTAACAAAGGGAGTCTGACAGGCTTCTTGATATGTCCTTTTGTACCAAATTGAAGCCTTTTAGTCATGCAGGAGGTGCCACACCCGGATCTCTAAACAAATATCCCCTGTGAGGCCTCCTGACACCAGCCTTTCCCCTCTCAGGGGTCTGATTATGTTCCCACTGGGGTCTGATTGTTTCTCACAGGCATCTATGTGCTGCTCGTCACTAGCTCTGAGAATTTCTGCCTTCACTCTGAATCACCTTTAATTATGATCCCAGGCTTCGTTAAGTAACGAAGAGGCTTCTAGCAGAGCACCCAAGGTCCTCTGATTCTAAATCAATATCAAGGGTATTTTCTCAGTGGTTCCACAAATAAATAGTAGGCTCTCCTCCCCCACCCCATCCTCTTCATTTGGGCCTTTAGATAACCTAATGCGATATGCTCTGTCTGAAAGTCAGCGTCATTTCCAAGTGCCTTAAACTATCTGGAGTTAAAGGTTCCTCCAGGGGCCTTCTCCCAGCACCTGCCCCCTCGGAGTTTCACACCCGAGGCAACTAGCCAAATATTGATCAGGAGTCAAAGAGACAGCACTACTCAAACAAAGCAATTTGGTGCAGATTCATTATTTCACAGTGCCTGTTAACACAGATGAAACTGCCGCTTCCTGGGTGGGAGGTGTTGCGACATCATATGCCACAGAGGCGCTGTCAGAGGGAACAGCTTGGCTTAAGCCAGCAGAGGACCGTGGGGGAGATGCCTCTTCCTCGGGGACTGCCTGGCCCTGGCGGGGAGAAAGATCAGGAGGCGTCTCCTCTTAACAGCAGGAGGGAACTGGTCAGGTTGAACAGAGCCCAAGCCTTGCCTTAGACTGCTTCAATGCCTGTCATTTCTTTATCACCTTCAAATATGGAATCCTTTAGGGGAAATTTCCAGAGAAATGGCCTCAGGGAGTAACTCTGTTTTTGAAGGGCTGTATCAAAGAGGTCTAGGTAAACACGGAATCCTCCTCGGCAGCCCTCACAGGACGTCAAACCTGGAATCTTGGTGCCTGGGGTTTTGCCTCCCCCATCCCCGCCCAAGAGCTCAAGACGGGCCAACCACATGGAGGAAGGAACTGGGAACGACGGAGTCAAAGCAGGACCCCAGCTCCAGTGTATGTGCATTTCCATCTGCATCATTTCTAGCTAGAGCTGCGGCTGCTACGCCCATGCCCTGGGCCTGGCTCTGTGCATTCATCTCGGATCAACCCCCCGCACATAATGCGTAACTGAATCCAAGAGCTGGGCTCCATTCTCCCCATGAAAGACGAGGACACCGGGGTCAGAGACACCAAGCTACTGGGCTGGGCCAAGGAACCAGAGTGAGAAGAGAATGGACGACTGAAACCCAATCTGCTGGAATCTGAACCAGAGTTGGCAGGGGACTCCGTGGAGCAGTCATGTATGTACTTGCCCCATACCCGTCCCATA
Source organism: Piliocolobus tephrosceles (assembly GCF_002776525.5). NCBI lineage: Eukaryota > Metazoa > Chordata > Mammalia > Primates > Cercopithecidae > Piliocolobus > Piliocolobus tephrosceles. The sequence goes on from NC_045435.1 coordinate 74,205,613, forward strand.
ACTGTTTTCCTATCTTCAAGATGCTAATAAAGATGTCAGGAGCATTACTCCAAGAGCTTAAAAGGGGAAAGCTGTCCCAGCAGGTAAAAAACTTCCTTCCCGTTTTAACTTGAGTGTCCTTAGGAGATCTGGATAGAATTCACCGAAGTCTGTGGACTTAGGTAGCAAAAAAGTCCACTTTTATTTTCACTAATCTCTAACTAAAATGTGGCATTTCCTTACATTTTAAATGTTGGCAACAAACTACAGTAGTGTTACAAGACTTGTGTGATAATCACCAAAAGAAATCACAAAGCGATTCCTATCAGATTACAGTGATTACCAATACAGGTGACCCTTGAATAACACAGGTTTGAACCACATGGGTCAATTTATAAGTGAATTTCCACCCCTGAGACAGGGCAACCAACTCCTCCTCTCCTTTCTCCTCCTCAGTCTACTCAACATGAAGATGACAAGGATGAAGACCTTTGTGATGATCCACTCCCACTTAATGAACAGTAAACACATTTTCTCTTCCTTATAATATTCTTAGTAACATTTTCTTTCCTCTAGCCTACTTTATTGTGAGAATATAGCATATAATACATATTACATACAAAATATGTGTTACTTGACTGTGTATGTTACTGGTAAGGCCTTAGTATTAACTTTTCGGAGACTCGAAATTTATACGGGATATTTGATTGTGCGGACACCCCAGTCTCCATGGTGTTCAGGACTCAGTTGTATTTCAGAATTTCCTTCATGTTCATCATTATTTCAACATTATGATTTTTAGATCTGCGGCTGGATCTTGTAATTTAATGCCCTCATCAAGAAGCAGATAAATTAGTACAATTTTAAAGATATTTCGAAAATATCTGAGGATAATTGGCTTCCTCTGTAATCTATTATATTTTAAGCATCTAAAACCGTCAATATGAGAAGATAAGCTAAAGGAGTCCATGGCACCAAAATGGTTAAACCCATCCAGCACTAAGGAATATATAATTACATGCTTTTTAAGGAAAACGTTTTAGTAGTTACGTATAAAGGTTTAATGAGGAACCCTGACCTAAACTTGGGGAGTTGCTTAGAGAACTTACTGAGCATAGTTTGAACTGAAATCTGAACAATGAGTAGGTGTTTATAGAGGAAAGAGGAAAAAAGGAGGCTTGGGTGTGTCAGAGAGAAAAAAAACCGTGTGTACAAAGGCCCTGTGATGAGAAAACTGGGAAGGAAACTAGTGTGGCTGGTGAGCAGGGAATGAGGAGGATAGTGGTGGCCCAAGACTAGTTCTCAAAGCTAGGAAGCACTGGAGCTGGGGTTCATCCTGGGGTGGATCTGGCTGCCAAGGTCAGAATTTGCTGGCCAGCCCTTCACCTTCTTCTGATGTGGGACCCTGGTGCAGAGTTGTCCCCAGATTCTCCTAAGTGCTAGGACAACTGCGTTCAAGTTTTAAATCCATGGTGTCTCCACTGATGCCACCTGTTACCTGCGGCCATTTCTTCTACACAATATAATGACATCTCCCTTTCCATGAACAAGCCCTGAATTACAATTCAGTTTCTCAGCAAGCAAATGAGTATTAGATGCTCTGTGTTGCAATTACCATGGAAGAAAGCAAATTTGAAAACTTGTTCTTATCCTGTTGGCTGTCTCTGCTGTGCATGTAACAGAGCTACATGCTCAGAAAACAGAAACAGGCAGTACCTGGGAAAGCAGAGGCAGAAATTCAGTTCTCCAGTTCAAGCATTGGTTTCGACTTCCCACATTATGTTCTCACTAACCTCTCGTACCTCCTTGGATTCTTTTTTCTACATGATATCCCTCTTCCTCTGAGAGCTAAAGGCCAAGGGAGGTGTCCACGTCCTGTGCCGGAAAGAGCATTGTTCAGCTCAGCGCTAAGGGAGGTGACAAAGTTCAGGATGAAGCATCTTCCCAGTCTCACTTGATAACAGCTGCGTGCATCTTGGATGCTGGGTGGAAGGCTGGATTCCATGTACCCTGGGGTCCTTCCCTCCCTTTCAACGTCATGATGCTGTGATTTCCTACTAAGTGAGCAAAGTGGACCTATCCCATTGTAACTGAGCATAGCATCCTTCCCACGTGGTGCTTCTGACCTTTTACCTTCTCCCCAGGTCTTGCCCTAGCCCTAGTGAAGGGCTCCAACTGAGGGTCTGAATCACAGACCCGGCTACGGAGCTAGGATGGTAAATGCCCAGTGTCCTTCCTTTATAACGATGTTTTTCTCCTGTTTCCCACTGCTGAGATAATGTTGTAGTCCCCTTTACTATGAAGAAATGGCTGGATCACCTAAAATACAGCTCTAAAAGTGCCCTTAGCAATGCAAGACTGGTATCCAAACACTATCCAAGATCTAAGATCCCATGAGCCGTTTTTATTAGTGATTCCAACAGCCATGTCAGGAAATCAACCAGTGACCCATACAGATGGCTTTAGCTGGGATTTTATGGAAATAATTGATTCTGCATTATTATGATGCAAATGGTTAAGGTGCCCTCATTTGTTTTCCATCTGAGCCTCAAAATAATTTCTCTTGGAAACAGGTAATCTGCTCGGCTTGGTACCTACTATGCTTAAAAGTAGTGTCCTGGCTCATGCACGGCATTCACCTGTTAACTCTGTATCTCCGCTACCTCCTGGCCACTTGCTACTCGTACTTGTTCTCTGTTCCGGCTGAGTGTGGGTGGAGTGGTAGGATGAACTCCAATGTTTGGATTCCAACCTCATTTCAATCCCCAGATGTGGCATCTGAACCAACTGGTCATTTGGTAAGGATGGCCCTATCTGGTATGGTTTCAGGGTCTCCCACACCTGGGTACTGCCCTTAGGCCAAGACTTGGTCAAAGGGACCCAAGAAGGAACCAGGGAGCCTGTCAGTTGCATGGAGAGACCAGGTTATGGGCAGGCACTGCCCGAGAGTGAGCCCAAGTGGAATCATCGATTCAGCACATGGCAGGGACTGAGCCACCTGAGTCTCTTGGCTGCCCCTGGCAAATGGGTCCATACACTCTGAAGAGCTTAGGCTTCGCAGCCGGTGGCTGAAAACCAAGTTTTAAACAGTCAGCACACCCCTCACCAAGAAGGCTCTTCTCTTCTGGCAAGCCTTTCCTGGTGCCAGCCTGGAAGCAAAGAATTGCATAGCTCTGTGCACTTGATAATACCTGACAGCATTTAGTCTCAGACATATAGGCAGTGCCTTCTCAGCACAGGCAGAGATTTGAAATGTGACAGCCAAGATACTCATTTCGGTCCAAGCCAGTGCTTAGGAATCACAAAACCAGTCAAGAGAGCTGCCCAGGAGTGAAGCCAGCAACAGTAACGACCACTGGCTGTGCTGAGAAGGAATAAGAAAAGCCTGACTCAAGAGGACACCACGCGGGGCTCCCGCTTCTGGGTCTTAACAGTTGTTCTTTGATTTTCAGGCTTCAGGGGCAGGGAGATGAGACTGTTTCTTATGCCCTAGGAAAGCAAGGATTCTGTCCATATTCCCGGACAGATACCTGAGGAAAAACAGCTTCAACCAACCCGTGTTTGTTTGAGGAATAATGAGTGGGATGAATGGGGAAGATAAATAGTCTGTTTCCCAGCTAGATACCTCCTATGGCTCCAACGAGAGGCACACCAGTGTCTCACAGCCTCATGTTTCATAGGCTGTAAATGCTAGTTAGTGAAAAAGGGGAAGTGTGCTGTTCTGGGAGTAAGGAAGCTGTTGGCCTTTATTAATTTCCAGATTGCTGTTCAGGAGCACCATGGTGCCCAAACAAGTAAACCCCATGTCAGAGAAGATTTTTCTAGTGAGCAAAGAAAGGCAGAAGACAGAGGAGGGTTGCTAAGTTGGACTTGAAGATCAAACTCTGTCTACCTGCCTAGAGATGGGGAGGATTAAGTAATTAGGTAATATTCATAAAGTGTGAAAACGCTAGATGGCCCCTGGAGTCTGCTACCAATATCAGCTCAACCGCTCCCAAGCCATAACAGCCAATTCTGCCTGAGAACATCCTGACACCAGTGCCTGACACTAAGTGGCTCCATTCTCTGCTTTTAGGCTGTTCCTTGAGGCAGACAGAAAAGCCCTCACTCCATGTTTTGTTGAAATGTATGCTTCCATCCGAGGTGGCTTTTGGTTAGAGTAAAAGGTGGCTTCCCCAATCCCAGGAGCCTCTCTGATTTCAGGAAATAGCACTGGCATGACATCCTGCTTCAGATGCCTGGTGCTCCCCAATAGGAGCACCCAGCCCGGGCTACATCATACATGTCCCAGTTGTGCCAACTCTTTTGGTAAGAATTTTTTTATTCCTGGCCACCTGGTATGTATACGTTAGCTTAATCCATCCATGGATCCATCCATCCATCCCTCCATCTTCCCATCCATCCATGGATCCATGCATTTATCCATGCATCCATCCATCCTCTTATCCATCCATGGATCCACATTTCCATCCCTCCATCCATCCACCCACCCACCCATCAACATATCCAATCCAGTATTTACTGAAGAGTCAATGGTGACCATAATAAAAACAGAGAAAAGGAAAACAGTCTCAACCCTCATGGAGCTTATGGGGTAGTGAGAGAGCTGGATATTAGGGAAAAAAATCACATATCACATAATCAGATGTAAAAATCCAACTGGGGTAAGTACTATAAGGAAAGGTACTGGTGCCCTAAAACAAGTGGCTGGGTCAAGGCAGTCAGGAAACTTCCTTGGGGAAGGGACCCTTGAGCTGTGTTGTGAAGGCTGAGGAGGGGTCAGTTAGGTACTGAGGTGGGACAAGGGCCTTCCAGGTAGAGGGCACAGCCTGCTGGGACTGCAGAATGGCTGCTGGACTGAAGTGTAGGATGCCAAGGGAAGGAAAGTACAAGATGGGGCTGGGGAGGGGGACAGGACTTGGTGTGTGGACCACCTTAAGGATTATACATTTCATTAGAAAGGTTTCAACAAATTCAAACAGCCTGGCTTCACATTTCTAACAGGAAGACGGCATGGCACCCTTATTCCAAAATACATTCTCCAATGATCATGTCACATACAACAGGTTGTCCTGGGCATACAAAGAAGCTACTGCTGACCTACAGATAAGAAGATACAATTATTTGCAGAGTAATTTCCATGTCCAAGATCCCGCACTATCAGTCTCATTTAAAAGGCCACTGGCTGAGGAAGAGAGTGTGTGATTATTATATTTTATTACTATTATTTTTTGAGACAGGGTCTCACTGTGTCACCCAGGCTGGAGTGCAGTGGGCATGATCATGGCTCACTACAGCCTCAAACCCCCTGGGCTGAAGTGATCTTTCTGCCTTAGCCTCTTGAGTAGCTTAGGGACTACAGGTGTGTGCTACCAAGCTCAGCTGAAAAAAAAAATTAAAAAAAAAAATTTTTTTTTGTTTTTTCTTGGTAGAGATGGGGTCTCACTGTTGCCCAAGCTGGTCAGGAAATGCTGGTCTCAAGTGATCCTCCCACCTTGGCCTCCCAAAGTGTTGGAATTACAGGCATGAGCCACTGGGCTCTGCCTTATTATCTCTATTTTAGAGGCAAGGAAATAGAAGCTTAGATATTAGCTTGAACAAGGTCACAAACGAGTGAATGGTTTCTAGGATTTGAGTCTAGGTTTGCTTGAATCCCAAGTCTGTATTCTAACACTGCCTTATCCTGTCTTATTATTTATTCATTCATTCACTTAGCAATGACTGTGCACCTACTATGTACCAGGTACTATGTTAGGCCCTTCTGATCCAAGGATGCACAAGATCTTTTGCCTATATGGCCCCACGGTGCAGATCAAGTGGGTGCAGGACTCTCAGGACTAACCCTGTGACCAGTAACCTATGCACTGAGCACCAAAGATAACCTGACAAAATAGATAAAAGCCAAGCAAATAAAGACTGAGCCCAGTGATTACTTTCAGGAAGGTAAGAGCACCCGATTCCCACAAGTATGTTTAGTTTTAAAGTTCCTTCATTCAGGGAAGGAGTAATAAGCTGTGTTGTTCAAGTCACCTGATGATATCCAGAACACAGAGGCACCACTTGCAGGTTTTTGTGGAAGATGGCAGTCCTTGGACGATGGAAAGAACACTGCGTGTGGACATAAGAGGATCTTGGTTCACATCTGAGGTCTACCACTTCCTGGCTGAGAGGCTCTGAATGATTTACTTACCCTCTCTGAACGTTAGACCCCTCACTTGTTAAAGAGAAACAATACTACTACATTTCTCTCTTTGTTCACCCTACCCATCCCTCCATCCAAACTGTTAGTAAATCCCCAAAGTTCTCCTCCAAAGTCCATCCCTAATGATCACTTATACCTTTACTATGATCATCCTCATCCAACCTACGATATTTCTATCAGTCTCTTGCAGGTCGTGCAGACTCCAATGCAAGTCCTCTGCAAGCATTATTCATACAACAGCCAGAGTGATAAGTTTATAGACTGTTGTGATTATTCCAGAGTCCTGTTTAAAACCCTGCAGAGGCTTCCCATTGCCGTAAGATCTTAATTCCTAACAATCTTAACTCTACCAAAAGAAGTCTTTGTCAGAGTTGCTCTTGCCTACTTCTCCAGCCTCTTCTCTCTGATCTTGCTTCCCCTTTGTTTACCTTGCTCTGGGTTGGATGCCATGTTTCAGGGCCCTTGCAAATGACCTGCTTCTCCAGATCTCTACAGGGCTGGCTCTCTGTCCTCACCTGCCTTATCCCAAGACGGGCTCCTCCCCACGACCTCACCACACGCCACCACTCTTAGCGCACGACTTGATTTGATTCCCTTTGGGACAACATTGAAGCCTATCATCAGTGGACGTGTTTATTTATTTCTCCCTTCTAGAATGTACACTCCATGATGAGGGATCAACACTTGTTCAACTTTACTTCTAGTGCCTAGAACCTGTTTATAGTAGATGGTCAATAAATATTTAATGGATGAAAAGCGAATCCTGGCAGAGGTTGTTTTGAGGATTAAATAAAACAACTATGAATAGAAAACGATAGCACAGGCCGGGCGTGGTGGCTCAAGCCTGTAATCCCAGCACTTTGGGAGGCCGAGACTGGGCGGATCGCGAGGTCAGGAGATCGAGACCATCCTGGCTAACACGGTGAAACCCCGTCTCTACTAAAAAATACAAAAAACTAGCCGGCCGAGGTGGCGGACGCCTGTAGTCCCAGCTACTCAGAAGGCTGAGGCAGGAGAATGGCGTGAACCCGGGAGGCGGAGCTTGCAGTGAGCTGAGATCCAGCCACTGCACTCCAGCCTGGGCGACAGAGCGAGACTCCGTCTCAAAAAAAAAAAAAAAAAAAAAAAAATGATAGCACAGCATCTGGCGCACAAAAACCTCTTCCCAGACTTTCTGTTTCTTTTATTTGTAAGAGATGTAGGCTTACTATGTTGCCCAGGCTGGCCTCAAACTCCTGGGCTCAAGTGATCCGCGTGCCGCTACCTCCCAAGAAGCTGGGACTACTGGCGTGTGCCACAGCACCCGGCTCTCTTGCTTGCCTTTCTAACCATGGGTGTTTCCGGCACCACTCTTAGAGTCAATGAGCTTTTCAAAGCTGGACAAAAATGTCTGACATATGAAAAGACATTTACTAGCTATAACAATTGAAACCAAATATTTAATGCTACATTAAAAGTCTATAAAATATCAACATTATGTCAACCAATCAAATGCAACTTAACACCAACTCATATATTTACAAAAACTTAAGAGTAATCATGAAATGTCTGAGCATTTAAAAACGTTGGATATAACATGGCAGGACCTTCAAAATATGAGAGTCTAGGATGTTCCAAGGGTCTTGAAATAGACTTGCTTTTTTTGTCTTCTTTCTTAAACACTCAAGGTTAAAAAAGAATGACAATTGAAAATTATTTTTGAAAGAAGGGGGTTAAAAACTCTCCACAGGGGCTGCATGAAAAATGTGTTTTTCTTAACACTTTCCTATGCTAAAAGTTTCTGGCTGTAACAAGATAACTTTCTGGAAGAGTTTCTGGGAGGGCAGCTGCCTGCAAGGGCATTAAGTGTTCATATCAGAGCTTCTTTTAATAAGATAAGTAATTCAAGCTCATTAATCTGGTGAGTAGAAATGATTAAACTGAAAATAGAACAACATTAATATTTTCTCCCAAAATAGCAGAAAACCATGATTTCACTGTCAAACTCTTTTTTAAAGCAATCATGGATTTACTTCTTTGTTTGCTAATTTGGAGAGAAAATGTGACCCTCTTTCTCAATGTACTGATTTTAAATAGGCTAGTTACTCAGGCTTCCTTGCGCAGTGGTATATGTCCTTTAAAACTGCTTTTAACCAAAACAGGAAGCAATGTTTGCATTGAAAACATAGCTAAAAAAGAGATCCCTCCATCAGCAGAGGCAAAAAAACATTCACCAAAAAAACACGACATTGGCTTAGGAGCCCAGAGGGTATGCACACAGTCCACTGTCCTCTCCATTTCCTTTGCTTTTATTACATTATACAGTGTCATTTTAATTAAGCCATCAAATCAAATTATCAGATCAAGTTGTTTTGATTCCACTGTGGTTTGAACAGGTTTGGTTAAATTAATAAACCATATGTTTCATGTTGTTGGAAGGAAAGTTATTTTTCTCTGTTCACTGTTCCAAAAGTCTTCACAATAGACAGTATTCAGCACTTAATCACTGAATGCTCTCCCATGTGCCCAGGATGTGTTGCAGAATAACTGAAATGACAGCCCATTAAATCCTAAAGTCTGTTCAAGTTATTTACTGACAAAGGGCAGAGAGGCAAATCACATGTCCCTTGAACAATCCACCGAGCCTAAATATTGTTTCCATTTACTGGAACTAAAGCTTTATTATTTTTTATGGACGACATCCATATAGCAGTCTTTCTTCAGCAACAATACAATATTAAGATGACTTTCCCCCCATTCCTTTCTTAAGGGGCCCTGCCTCTTGTGCTTGGCACTGAAAGGCTGGATTCTGTATTCTCTATTCCAGGATGTCCAGTCATCCTGACAAAATATGAGCGCATGAACACAGGCCCCCACCACTGGCTGCCTCAAGTTCAAAATCATAGCCAGGGGAACAGGGGAGGAGGGGAGCTATATTCAGTCAATTGAGGCTCTGGTTATCCCTCTGATGTGAAAGGTGACTGGGTGTTAAAGTGAATTGGTAAGTGCGCGGTTACCAAGTTAATGAATCTCTGGTTGGTCCTAGGATCTTTCAGTGGAATGGAAACACAGATCCAACACATTCACAGTATCTTCAAGACAGAAAATATGTATCTTACAACAAGTCTATGATTAACCAGTTTAGGTTTCTCCAACTCAGTTTAAGCTACTCCCTAAAGTGGGGGTCAGTAAACTACAGTCCCAAGGCCAACTCTGGTCTGCCATCTTTTTTTGTAAATAAAGGTTTACTGCCAGACATTTTCTACACTCATTTACATATCATCTGCAGGTGCCTTCCTGCTATACTGGTAGAACTGAGTACAGTCGGCACTTATATCCACGGCTTCTGCATGCATGGGTTCAACCAACCACAGATCAAAAATATTTGGAAGGAAAAAAAAAAACAATAAAAATCAGCAATATAACAATAAAAAACAGTACAAATAAAAACCAGTAAACAACTATTTAAATGGCATTTACATTGCATTAATATTATAAGTACTCTAGAAATATTTTAAAGTATACTGGAGGATGTGTTTAGGTTATATGCAAATACAACACCATTTTATATAAGGGAGTTGAGCATCCAAGGATATTGGTGTCCGTAGGGGTCCTGGAACCAATGTCCCACAAATACCCAGGATTCAACAGAGACCATATGGCCCACAAAGCCAAAAACATTTACTATCTGGCCCTCAACCAAAAAAGGTAAATGACTCCTGCCTTATGTAATTAATTTACTTTTTCCTTCTTCCATGACAATAGCCCGATAAATGCATAAAACATCATGGCTTTCCTGGGCATTGAAAGCTTCCAATAATTATCAGATAGCGAATACCAATCAGGCAGGCTTTGTTGTTTTTGAATTACCTGAAGATTACAGAATACCACTCCTTCTCTTTTTAAAACTTTTTTTCACAGAAGAGTAGAGGAAGGAAAAGGACTTGTTCCGTGCTTTGGCTCTTTCCTGCTTACATCTCTAAGGTCAATAATCTAAGTCTTCCAGGCTGTCTGATGATGCGTAGGCCATCTTTTGGCCTATAGTGCCGCTGAGTTACTTGAGTCTCGTTAGGGAAAAAAAAGGAGGAACATTTGGTCATGTGGGCTCTGGTTCCATGACATGTGCATTTAAAAACAAACAGGGAGATCATCATCATTAGGGAGATGGAAATCAGAACTATAAAGAGATACAACCTCATATTCACTAGGTTGGTGAAAATAAAAGAGATGCACAATAACAAGTGTTGGTGAGGGCATGGAGAAATTGAAACGCTCATACACTGTTGATGGGAATGTAAACTGATGCCACCACTTTGGAAAATAGTTTGATAGTTCCTCAAAACTGTAAACAGAAAGTTACCATATGACCCAACAATGCTATTCCTAGGTTTACATCTAAAAGACTTGAAAATGTATATTTACACAAAAACTTGGATACGGATGTTCACAAAAGCATTATTCATAACAGCCAACAGGGAGAAGAAACTCAATGTCCATTAAGTGATAAATGGATAAACAAAATATGGCACCTCCACATATTATGTGCTATATTACTTGGCCATAAAATAGAATTAAATTCTGATATGTACCCCCCCCAATACAGATGAACCTTGATAGGCTAAGTGAAAAAAGTCATATATGATCCATTTACATAAAGTGTCCAGAATAGACAAATTCATAGAGACAAAAGGTACGTTAGTGGTTGCCTAGCCCTAGAGAGAGGGAGATACAGAGCAGAAGAAGAGAAGGAGAATGGGAGTGGTTGCTATAGATAGAGTTTCTTTTTGGGGTGATGAAAATGTTCCAGAAATAAATGGTAGAAATGGTTGCATGACTTTGTGACTACAGTAAAAACTACTGATGTGTACGCTTTAAAGAATGAATTTCATGGTATGTGAATTAAATCTCAATAAAGCTGTTATTTTAAAAAATAGGGACACAATTCAGCAATACAAAAAAATGACCTACTGATACATGCCAAACATGGATAAATGTTAAAATTGTTAACACCAAGTGAAAGACAAAACCAGACCTGAGGTTGCCTGGGGTTGAGGGCAGGAGAAATAATTGACTGCAAATGGGCAGGAAGGAACTTTCTGTGGTGATGAAAATGTTCTAAAACTGGACTGCAGTGATGGCTGCGCAAGTATAAATTTACTAAAATTATCAAATTATACATTTACCATAGCTGTATATTATGGTATGTAAATTATGCCTTTAAAAAATGCTGTAAAAATAGGAAAATTTCCTAAACTGCTGGCAGAAGCGTAAAGTGGTACATACAATCACTTTGGGAAGCCATTTGGCAGTCTCAAACCAAACCTGAAAATATGTGTACTCTAGGATGCTGCCATTTTACTCCTGGGTGTACGCCCAATAGAAATATGTTCACATATTCATTAAAAGGCAGGTTCAAGGATTTTCGTAATCACCCAGACTAGAAAATAATCTACATATTCATGTATACTGAAATGGCTAAACATATTCAGGTGTAATCGCACAATGGGATTTAGCAATACAGAAGAACAAACTACAAGTACAGGCAACAACAGAGAGGATGCTTAAAATTACTGTAGAGCAACAGAAGCAAGACACAAAGGAGGACATACTGAATGATTCTATCTTTATGAAATTTATTACACAGGCAAAGTGAATTTCTGGAAGAGGTCACCCTTGGGAACAGAGAGTGATTAGGAAGGGGAATGAGCGGGGAGTCCGGAGATCCTAGATGGGAGTTTCTTGATCTGGGTGCTTGTTACTCAGGTGTGCTCAGGTTGTGGAAATTCATCAAGCTGTGCACGTGTTACAGGTACTGCACTTTTCTGCGTATGTAGCTCTCCAATAATATGTTAAACACACAAATAGGACTGCACCTAGATCCCGCTCTCTCTTTGGCTCTAAAAATATCAGAAAACATTTTAATACTCCCATGTCTCAAAGAGTCAGCAACGAGCATATGATAATTCAAATAAACCTAGTAGAATGACGAATGCATTTGCCATATTTAAGGACGGTTCTGTCGTTGTGGTCAAATTCAGAGAAGGCCTGTTCAGTGGAAGATCCTGCCCACTTCGACAATTTAACACAATGGAAACCATTATCTTCCCTAGCTTTCTTGGATAATAAAGGCCATGCATTTTCTCTGTACAGCTGATATATCATATGCTCGGCCCATTTTTCAGGAAAGAGCTTATCTGTCACCATCTCAGCAGTTCTGAGCTACCAGATCGTGCACTCACTTGTGATATGAATTCCTCACCCCCACAATCCATGTCCTCTGCATATAACTCTCACAAAATCCCCAGGAGACCTGCTTTTCTCAGTCAAGTTCTCTTGGGAGAAAGCTTTCTAGTTGGGTTATTTTCTTTATTTTTTTTAGCTAGGTTAAAAAAAAAAAAATTAGTTCATGTGAGGATTTCCATGGCAGCCCAACCTAAGATATTTCACAGGTTTGTGAGCTTCTTAATTCTCCCATTGTTCCCAGAGAATGATGCCCTCGACAATCTATTGTCCCCAAATTACTTGAATCTCAAGCCTGTCTCAGGGAACCTGGTCTGACTCACTTCTCCTCACTAACCTCAAACAAAATCACACAGACAGGAAGGAAATGCTCCCATTCTTAAACTCCCTCTCCTCTTCTTTTAGCTCCTTTTCAGAAACATGAGCCTAGAAAATGGGCTCATTACTATCATCAAAGTGCATGTCACTGCAGTTACCTGTGGAATAGAATCCCACTCCCCCTGTTCCTACAAAGTCCATATGCCAATAAACTGTTCCCTTTTGTTAGGGGTGGGGGCACTCTTGAAAGAAAACCTTTCCACATAACGTACGACACTAACAATAGCCCAGTCTACTTCCAGTGTTGATAAATGACACAAGCTCTCCCTTTATTGCCCAAGCTCATAATTTTGAAGAAGGATAGCATTGGGTTGGGAAATATCCCTTTTCGCGCCAGAAGAAAATTCCTTCTTTTTCCTTCCTCCCTTCCAAGTAATAGGGCTTTGATCAGCCTTGCTCCCCTCAGCATTTCCGGAGCTCTGTAACACAATTATGTGTTACACCTGAGAGGAGAGGTGTGCGGGTAGAACCAGACATTCTAATTTCCTGGGAGAGAAATTCATATTCACTTCACATGAGGAAGTAGAGATGGAAAAGACTGAGATGCCTGAAAATGATAAACTTATGCGTATCAGATATGGGGGTTAAACTGTTGAATAAAGGTTAGAAAAATTTGCAAGTGATTTCCAGTAGGGGGTGAGGCTGGCGTGGGAGTTCTTGCCTGGGGTGGATGGTAGTAAGACTGCTATATACTGGGGTGTTGGGAGCAATTCAAAGGTCCTGATGATATGGACAGGAGACAGAGAAATACTCACCAGAAGAGGGCAGTTCCCCAGCAAAAGTCCCACCCTCAAGCCTAGAGACCCTTGGCCCTAAGTGAAAACAGACATTCCTGTTTTCATGACCAAAAGTTGCCTTTTGGCCCACCATACCCCGCTATCCTGTACCCATATAAACCCCAGACCCCAGGCTCCAGAAGCAGACAAGGGGAATGAACAGAAGAGAGAAGAACAGCAGAACGGCATGGTAGGGAGAAGAGAAGGAGCATCTGAATGTCAAGGGACAATCAGAGAGGAGATTGGCCACTAAATGGCCAAACTCCATCATCTTCTCACTCAATACCCCTTCTAGCTCCTGATACATCCTGCTGAGAGCCACCTCCACCACTCAATAAAACCCCCACATTCATTCTTCAAGTCCATGTGCGACCTGATTCTTCCTGGACGCTGGACAAGGACCTGGGTCCCAAGAGGTCACTGAGCTGGTTAACACTTAAGCTGTCCACAGACAGCAAGGCTGCAAGAGCCCGCTGTAACACATGCCCACTTGGGCTTCAGGAGTCACAGACAACAACCCTAGTGCCAGAGCCCCAAGGAACTGGCCCTGGCTCCTGTACCTGCCCGTCTGTGTGCTCCCCCTCCCATAAGGTGTCTGAGAAGCGAATGGTGACCGAACAGATGAGCCACGTTCCTGTTGCATGTCCTTCAAAGGTCGGGGGGGCATGTCCTTCAAAGACGGGGGGACGGTCAGGGAACTCTCCTGTTTCAATGCTATCTGAGCTCAGAGATAAACTCCTGATCAACAGGGAAACACGTAAAAAGTAAGACACTTTCAAAAAGCTTTCTCTAGACATTGCTATAAGTTTTGAAGCTACCAGGAAGAAATGCAGACAGAATTATCTATTATTGGTCAAAAGGGCAATTTCTATCATACCTATTTAACAGAAGTTATTCCCACACCTGCTCCTATTTTTCAGCCAGACAAGCTCCCTTTAGCAGAGAAACATATGCACTTAACACCAAGTCTCAATTCCTGCCTGGCTTTGAATTCCTTTTAATTTAAAGTAATTTATGATAAGGAATCTTCCTCTGGGTAAGGCACTTAATCCAAATATACCTTTAGAGGCTTCTGTCCCCAGTGGGTTTTCTAAGAAGTCTGTCACGTCGTGGTTCCAGGCATCACGGACGGCGGACTTGGACACCACCCTGTCATGCAGACGCTGCTGTGGTCGAAAGTTATTTCTCAGATACTCCACCGACTTGACATGGTCTTGCTGCTCCGTGGTGAAGATGGAATAAAAAGCCTCAAGCTGAATGGAGAACCAGAGAGGGGAGGAAAAAACAAAACAAAACAAAACAAAAACCATCAATTAGAAAACCGATTTGGTCCAAAGCAGGTGGAGGTGATAAGAGCACGAAATGGTAGGAAGTGCCCGATACCAGGGTTGCTAAACCCAGCAGGACTTGGGTTGCATGCTGGAAACACTGCCAACAGGCTCATCTGGCTGTGGTTTCTGTCCTGCCAACTAACCAGGAAAACACTTCATTTGAGGGCTGTACCACACTCTGAGTTTGTGCCTCCCATGAGAGAGTCTCAGTCTTTCTGTAGTGCCCTGCTGGAAAGGCCTTCAGCATTCTAGGAAGAAGCATAGGGTCACGGTGATACTGTTATGTCCCGGAGCCAGACTGCCTGGCTATGAGTACTAACTCCATCGCCTACCCACTCTGTGACCTGAACAAGCTGCTTAACCTGAGCCACCATTTTTCCACAATAAAATGGTGATAATCCTAACAATATTTACCCAAAAGGATTTTTGTCAACATTAAGTGCTGACAAAATATTTAATCCAAGTACAGTGCTTAAACCAGTTCCTAGCATATCATAAGAGCTTCATAAATATTAGGGATTGAATTCTTGGCATCTTCCGACATACTAGTGATCAAGTTTGGCAAAGTCACCAAGTCACTAAATGTGTGACTTGCAAGTCAAACTGCCTAAGTTCAACATTTACCAGATGGGTAATCAGAGACAAACTGTTTAAGTTTTCTGTAACTCAAGTATCCACAACTGTAAAACACGTAATAATACTTACCTTATAAAGTTGTTAGAAGTATTAAAATATATGTAAATTGCTTAGTACACAGTTAAGTCCTCAATTAAGGTTAGCTGCTATCATTACTATTAATATTATTAAGAAACATCACTTACAAGACTGCCAATCTAACTTTTATGGAAAGTAAAAGAAAAAAATCAGGGTGCCCAAATCATATTTCTATTATCAAAAGGGATTCTTTGGGCCAAGTGTGGTGACTGATGTCTATAGTTCCAACACTTTGGGAGGCTGAGGCGGAAGATCGCTTGAACCCAGGAGTTCAAGAGTAGCTGGGACAATGAGACCCTGCCTATACAAAAAATACAAAAATCAGCTGGGCATGGTGGTTCATGCCTGCAGTCACAGCTTCTTGGGAGGCTGAGGTGAGAGGGTTGCTTGAGGCTGGGAGTTGCAGGCTGCAGTGTGCTATGATTGCCCCACTGCACTCCAGCCTGGGTGACAGAGTAACACCGTCTCAAAAACAGAAAAAACAAAAAAGGGATTTTTGTGTGTGTGTGTGTGGCCTTCAACATTGTGATCATCAAAAACAGTAATTCTGGCCAGGCCCGGTGGCTCATGCCTGAAATCCCAGCCTTTTGGGAGGCCAAGGTGATGGATCACTTGAGGTCAGGAGTTCAACACCAGCCTGGCCAACATGGTGAAACCCTGTCTCTACTAAAAATACAAAAATTAGCCAGGCATAATGGTGCACGCCTGTAATTCCAGCTACTCGGGAGGCTGAGGCACAAGAATTGCTTGAACCTGGGAGGTGGAGGCTGCAGTGAGCCGAGATTGTGCCACTGCACTCCAGCCTGGGTGATGGAATGAGACTCTGTCTCAAAAAAAATAACATTTTTTTAAAAACTAAAAAAGGTAATTCTATTACATATGAGGAATGGAATAGCGACTGAGTGACAGAGACTTGTCCTCAACAGGACATAAAGTTATTCTTGTCACCGAAAAACAAAAACAAAAACAAAAAACTGTAATTTGAAATATGCAGCCACCAAAAATACTAATAGGAGAAGAAAATAGAACGAAGAGAAAAGCTGAATGAACTGTTTCTGGCCCATCTGGATCCTCTGGTGCCAAATAACACTGCTTTCTGCAGGAGAAATGGCCGAATGGTGCTAGAAAGATGCTCTCCGTGCATTGAGTGACTGTCTAGGCTTCGGGGAACCAGAAGGTAGTTAACACTAATGTGGAAAATAAAAAAGGGAAATCACTATCTGGGTTTCGGCAAATTCTAGGTGGTCATCCTGAAGCCTGGAACTAACCCCCACTATTTCTCAAACAGCCTCGGAGAATGACACAGAAAATGACCTGCTTCCAAACAGTCTGCCCTTTCTTTGCATGAGAAAGCGATGAATTGAGGTAGTGATATTAGCCATGCAAAAATCATTTAAGTATATGAATTCACCTATCATTCTACCTCCCCTCTAATTCCACAGCTTATGTAAAATGATAGTAAACCATGGAATTTTTTCTGCCTTTTACATAGAACCAGGATGGTTTCACGGCGAGCCTAAAAGCCAAAGCAGCCTATTACTCTTGTATTACTTCAATTCTCTGTGAGTTACTTTACCTTCTCATAAAAACTCACAGTGTCTCTAGGTAGAATCTGCCTGCCTTCTCATTCTTTCTGCTATTCCTTCTTTATTTACAGCAAAGGAAAGGCAAGACATGACAGAAAAATTAGGAAAATTGGATTGATGACTTTGTCCAAATGTGAGTCACTCAAATGAAGACAACTAAAGATGTTGAAAAATCACCTCCACCTCGTGACATGAACTCTCTTGATAGGACTACCAAAGTCTGAACTGAATGCATCAAATGTGAGAGCAGGTTTCTGATTTTCTCAGAGAAAATAACTTCTTAAAATTATATGAGAAGTATTAACAAAGACCCTCTGGAGACAGCCCAGAAAAAGACCAATCAAAATGATTAAAAAGATGGAGAATAAATCCTGTGAGGAAAGGTTAAAGGAAGTGGAACTGTTTAGCCTGAAGAAAAGGTGAGTAAGGAGTAATTTCATAAAGCCCCTCATATGTGGAAGAAGCTGACCAGCTCTTCTCCGTGTCCAGAGAAGACCAAATAAAAGGAAATTGGCTTAAATTAAAGGCTTAGAGACGTGAGTTTAATAGAGAGAGACATTCCTTAACTTTCAGGATGACTTTTTACAGAAACGGACTGGGCTGCCATACATCGTGAATTAGACCGGAAATTTTCCGGAAGAGACAGCCATCTGTCCCAAAATAGTTTAATCTCTGAGATGCCAGAAAAGAATGGCCTGGAAAACTGTCTCAGCAATACGACTCTGAAGTTTGTTTATTCTCTAGAAAACTTGCTTCTTTCATAGCCAGCATTAAATTCTCCTAAAAAGTTTATTTCTGAAGCCTCAGGAAAGAACAAGTCACATAACTGTAAAAATGAAGCAGGTTCTGAATTTAACACAAAAATGCTTTCACTTAAATTGCTCTTACAGCTTAATGACATGCTATGGTTTAAAAGCATGGCGGCTTCCTTGTTATTAACTTAACTTGCCCCAAGATTTTGAAGAAAGCATGTGATGGTTCTGGGAGTGAACTGATGACCTGAACGATATTATATTGTCAACTGGATCACAGTTGCTCTTGACAGTCATACAAAAGAGGGAAAGCAGCACAAGCTTAGCACACTGATCAAATGTCCTTCCGTGGGTTGGTGGCATTCACTAAAACCCTGTCATTTTTCTAAGTTAAATGAAATTCGCCAGTGGCCTGTCTCTTTGGTAACTGGCATGCTTGGCCAATGAGTTAAAAACCTCCAGGAGTCTTGGATTGGTGAGAGGAGTCTACATTTCTCACTTTGGCAAGTGGGCTGTGATGAAATCTACTGATACATCATTACACGGCAACTTCAGTCTGTCTCTGGACCCCAACCCTTGCCTTGGACCTCCACTTTGTTTGATTCCAAAAGGTGCCATAAGCCCACCATGAGAAAGTGTCCCCTAGAGTTGTGCAACATGGAAGTCATGCTGGAGTCATAGACTAAACCATACAGACAATGTTGTGTCTTTCTGGGCCTTTGACTTGTCCATATGTTTGGTGTGTAATCTGTTCTACTTTTCTAGATCTGGTTAACAGCTAAACAGTGATCCTTGAAAAATATATATGAGATCACATCATGCCTCTGTTCAATACTTTTTAACAGCCTCCCATCCTTAATGGTGGGGCCCTTTTGATCTGGCCTATGCCTAATTCTCCAAATTCAAAACCCTTAACCCTGCTACCTGGGTACAAAACCCTGTTTTTAAACCCTACTTGCTAAATGTGTGACCTTGGTCAAATTATTTAATCTCTCTGTGCCTCAGTGTCTTTATTTGTACAATGGAGGTAACAGCACTACCTCCTTCTTGTGGTTTTTGTAACTATTCAATGAGTTGTGATATGTAAAGTATTTGGAATAATTTCTGGCACACAGCAGGTACTCGGTAAGTACTATCACTACTATAATTATTATTTTATGAGGACTGTGGTAACTACAATTGTACTCTAAGCTTATGACAACTGTAAAATGCTCTATCAACCTTCCCTTCCTTATCCCCCTTGTATTTATCAAACCTACTACATGCCAGGTACTTCTTTAAGTACTTTACAGACATTATTTTGGTTTCCAACTTCTTTTTAGCTTAAAGTAACGACATTAAAGTAGCATTCCAAGAACACTCTTATATCATGAACACTAGCAGGCAATATTTACTGGGTGCTTATTACACGCAAGGCATTGTGCTGAGACTGGTATGTGCTTTCTCTCACTTAATCCACAGAAATCCCATGAGGCTGCTGGTAATATTATGATTAATAGCAGTATTAGTATTAATGTTACTGACTGGTAAGGAAATTGGGCTTAGAGGCATTGAGTAACTTGCCCAAGGTCACTGATATGGTTTGGATCTGTATCCCCACCTAAATCTCATGTGGAATTGTAATCCTCAATGCTGGAGGAGGGGCCTGGCGGGAGGTGATTGGATCATGGGGGCGGAATTCCCCCTTGCTGTTCCCGTGACAGTGAGTGAGTTCTCACAAGATCTGGTTGTTTAAAATTGTGTAGCACCTCCCCTTTCTCTCTGTTCTTCCTTCTCTAGCCATGTAATGCACGCCTGCTTCCCATCTGCCACGACTGTAAGTTTCCTGAGGCCTTCCCAGTCATGACTCCTGTATGGCCAATTAAACCTCTTTTCTAATAAATTACCCAGTCTCAGGTAGTTATTTACAGCAATGTGAAAATGGACTAATGCAGGCACAGGAACCAAGAGGTTAAGTGAGGCTTAGAATAGCAGGTCTGTTTGACTCTATTTTGTATGCTCTCAGCTACTTCATGCCACAGGCATAAGAGGCCTTAACATTATCCACTGAAAGAGTCACACTGCAGTGGAGAAATGGATGCAGTTTTAGAAGTCCTAAAACAATTCCCTTTAGCTAACTCCAAGGCCAATTCCACACAGGGCACCCTGCATCAGCAACATAAATCTATCTATCTTCACCCTTCTGCACTCTGAAAAGAAACTGCCAATGGCCCAACACAGAAAGAGCTGGGAGGCATGAACAACACAGCAGGCCCAAGGAGAAAATCCTGTCCACCTCCCAAAGCCCTCACTTTTCTTGGCTGATCCTGCCACAGCAGGGTAATAAACACACTTGGATTTATCTTGACTTTAATACAACTAATGAAGTCTTTATCATTTAGTAAAAATAAATGAAAGTTTTTATTTCTATAATATTAAATTGACTCTTAAACTTTTGAAGTGAATGTGTAAAACATTTCTTTCTTTTATCCCTGCTTGGGGATTTGTAATTGCAGTTTAACTGGTGCCGTTTCAAGAACAATTTTAACCTTGAATTGCAAATGTGTTGGCTGGAAGTGTATATAAATCATTTCAACTTAGTTTTTATTATAAAAGTATTACAGAGAATAATTAGTTTTTAATCTGTCGGTTTGAATCAAAGGCAAGTTGAAATCTATTCACGCCATTCGTGTGTAGCAAGAGCTCCTGTCCACAAGACTTGGGCAGGGCATCACTGTGGATGAAAGGGAGAAGTGAGAGAAAACCAAAAGTAATATAATTATGAGCCATTAAAAGGCTGATATGCACAACAGTTTAAGGGATGGGCATATAATGGCAATTAAAATATAATGCCATTATATAATATATATATATATAATGCCATATATATATGCGTTATATAATATATATATATAATGCCATAAAATATAATGCCGTTATATAATATATAATATAATGCCATAAAATATAATGCCGTTATATTTTATGGTGAATATCCTCAAATTTTACTCGAGTGCAGACACCCATGCTGGATGAGAGGGAAGAAAAGAGAGAATACAGAGACTGTAGAGAAAACCAGAATCCATTATTAGCACAGTAAGGAAACCAAGGATACTAACTAGGAACTGGAAAAATCTCACCTAAGGTCATGGAGATTATTTTAGCTTCGCCATACATTTGAGGTATGACAGGGCAGGTCCTATTTGTTGCCTCATTATTAAACAAGACAATGATAATGGAATATTAAATTCCCAGTAGCCTGGAGCATCCAAAATTTTACTTACTGAACCACAGCTGCAAACATAAATTCTAAGAACAGCTAGCTAAATGCAGGGCCATGCCCCTCCTGTGGCTACAGTCAGTTTTGCATGAAGGTGATTATAGAAAGGGCTTTATAGAAAGAAAAGGACTTAACCATAATTAACAAAGAAAGCCATCTCTTTTGGATTAATGATGGCATCTTCACCCCATCATTTAAAAACCTCCTTCATTCACATGCACTGCACATCATGTATTGAAATAGAAACGTTCTGAATTAAGTGACTCACCAGTTGTCGTGGCCTTGAGATAAACCTTACAGCTGTGACAGCCAGTAGCCACATGTGGCTATTCCATTAGAAATGTGGCTAGCCCTATATTTGCAGTGATAATATTTTGGCTACATATTCGATTAAATAAACTATACTATTAAAATTAATTTCACTTGTTTCTCTTTACATTTTTTAACATGATTACTACAACATTTTAAATGATGTGGTTTTCCTTCTACCAGACAGTCCTGCTTTAGAGGTTTGGTGATCATTAATACCGCAACAACAACAACAAAGATGCCTAATATCTCCCAAGCACTTCCTGTGATGCCAGGTCCTAGTCTAAGCATTTTATACATATTCCATCATTTAATCTTTATTGTGACTCCATGAGGTGGGGATTATTATCATCATGTTACAGATGAGAAAACCGAGGCACCAAATAGTAGAGTACTTGAGTAATCTGGCTGAAGAACAAAGTCATAAATGGAACCTAGGCAGTTCGCCTCCAAAGCACACAGTCTTAACTTCAAAGAGCTACTCTACTCTTTCTGACAGATACCTTTGGTTAAAAAAGGGTCATGCAATTAAACCTTTTCTGTCTATTCCAGTTTACTGTCAGGAAAAAAAAAATCACACCTCTAAAGGTAAACAAAGTAGACGCAGTCACACTTATTTATTGCCTTTCTGATAGCACCCCCTACAAGCACTTAAGTAAAATTCATGCTGGGGAAAATCATAGGCAATGCCTTATTTTAACCAACAAGATGCAAACAGTCCTGGAAAGGAAGGGTTGGGTTAGTTGCCTATGGGCAAAGAACCATCATCTGAGAAGCACTATTCTAGAAGAAAACAAATCCTAGTTAACTGCACTGAAAGCTAATCATCTTCTATGGCTGATCATGGACACGCTGCCTGCAGCCATCTCCAGGTGTTGTCTGGCTCCTCTGACATCCCACACAAGGGCCGAGAGTGCTGCCATTTTGGGGTGACCCATTTTGTTTGGGTGGCAAGATTTCGGCCTGTTATTTTCAGAAGATGTTTAGAGAGGCCATGTAAGCCATGCTGACTACGTGGGGAATCCCAAGTCAATGTAAGGTTTGGTTAGCAATGCTGTATTTTAATCTAGATTGTCACACAAGCCAGAGGTACAAGTGCGCTGGCTGGCAAGGCTGATTTGAATGCCCAACTAGAATCACAAAAGGGAACAAAAGAGGAAAGATTAGTGTTTGCCTGCATGTGCTCTGAAAGGCTTCAAAGAAATCCACATCATACAAGTCAACACTTTGTGCTAACCGTTATATTTTATGGTGAATATCCTCAAATTTTACTCGAGTGCAGACACCCATGCTGGATGAGAGGGAAGAAAAGAGAGAATACAGAGACCGTAGAGAAGTAGAAGAACGAGGGACTAGGAATGTTTTCTCTCTGTCAGAGGCAGACATGGAATTCCTGACTACTTGGCTTTTCCGAATTGGCTGTTCGCCTTTCTGAAATGAACATTCTGTGCTAACTTCAGAAAGAATGTTGGCAGGGTCAGGGTGGGAAGGTCTGAAGCGATAATACTTGGATGGTGAATGCTTTCTTTTCCAAGGGCTGACACAGCTGTGACCTCCACAAAGCCAGCCAGCAAGGATCCAGTTTGGCCACATGAATATGAGCTGTTTTCCTCCCTTGGGGGAGAGAGAGGGACACACGAAGCAGTGTCTGATAAAAGTAAAGTATTATCTTAAGATGGTTTGTAGTAAAGAACCTGGAAAGCAAATATGATTAATTTCTTTTCTGTTTCCCTGAAACACAATACCTAGAGAGAAGTTATATGTTGGAAGGCAAACACAGATCTTACATTATTTCTTCTCTTTGAGCGTATGGGTGGCAGAGAGTGGAATAGTGAGCAGATATTTAAAAAGTACTTTCTCAGAGCCCCAGTTACAAAAATGATCAAAATGCTTCTAAGAGACAAACACTTGGCAAAACATCCAAGCCCCAAACTCTGTCTTTTGTTTCAAATCTGGAGCTGTAATGAAACCCAGCATATGTTAATGGTCTTTTTTCTCTCCAGCTAATCAGCGACTCTCTGCCTCTCCTTACATGGAATTCTACATGAAAAGTAGCCAAATCAGTATTTCTTAACTTCATTATCTCAAACCTTTCTCTCTTTTTTTTTTTTCTGAGACAGCCTCACTCTGTCATCCACACTGGCGCGCAGTGGTGCGATCACAGTTCACTGCAGCCTTGACCTCCTAGACTCAAGTGATCCTCCCACCTCAGCCTCCCAAGCAGCTGGGATCACCAGACATGTGCCACCATGCCTGGATAATTTTAAATTTTTTTTTTTTTTTGTAGAGATGGGGGTCTTGCCACGTTGGCCAGGCTGGTCTCGAACTGCTGGGCTCAAGGGTTCTTCCTGCTTCACCCTCCCGAAGTGCTGAGATTATAGGCACAAGCCACTGAGCCCAGCTGCAAATCTTTCAATCTTTCAAGACAAAAGTATTTATTAATTGACAAAAAAGGAGCTTGAAAAAAAAGTCCCTTCCGTCAACCCTGCATATATAAATATTTGGGCTGTAACTTTATTATTATTTTTTTAATGAAACAATGTTGGCATCACCATTAGGAAGAAAACTCATTTCTTATTTCATTATCTCCTTAAGGCTGGCAGATCCTGTTCTGAAATCAAATCACCAGTCCTTTCTTTATTGTCAGGGTCAGATTAAAAGGAAAAAATATCTGAAAGTAAAATGATTGCCAAAACAGCAGTGAGGCCAAATAAATTTGTTCAGCCTGGCCTTACACGGCCTAACTTGGTTAGGGGAGTACTGTCTCTATTGCCCTTACCTTCTTCCAGGGAACCTGCCCCATTTACCCACTGAGAGGTAACACTGGATGTTTCAGGATGCTATCTGGCACCTCTGGTGGCTCATTCAAAGATGGACATGTGACCCAAGGCCAGCCAAGCAGTTGGCTGGTCAATGTCTATTCAGATCCACCTACTGGAATACTTGACCTAAGCCCCAGAAGGTCAACTGGTACTAGAACAATCAGACTGGTGGAGGTGGTCATTTCTATGAAAGACATCCTAAGTACCTTTCAATTTTGGAAAGTCCTGGTTAATGTCTCAAATCCACTTTCTTACAAATCCTATCCATTTTTCCGGGCTCTATTTTCAGGAATAATACAGAAGAAATTTGACACTTTTGTTAATTCAATCCATGCTGAAATTTGCACAACTAACATGTCCCTTCTAAGAATCATCCTCAACCATACATTCAGACCTCATGAGGTGATTTAAAGACCTCTCATTCCCCGGATGGTTCCCCTACCTCTGACATTGCCTCAATCCTATCTCCAATTCATCAGTTCCTACCCACATTTACTGCTCAGCCTAAATCGTGCCTTCCCATGAAATGTGCCCAGGCCACACTCACAAGGAAGCAAATACAGTATAGTGGTCAGAAACATGGGTTTTGGAATCAGGCAAACTCAGGCTTAGTTTTTGGTTTCATCATTCATTAACCATGAATCTTTCGGCATGTTACCCAATCTCTCCATGCCATGATGTTCTAAGTGAATACCCATCTCTCTATATTTGTGTTGCCACTGATTAAGTTGACATGTGTAAAGTGCTGAGTAAAGCGCATAGCGCACGGAAAGAACTCAATCAATGGTATGTTTTATTTCATTTCTCCATGTCCACAAATCTCTTTCTTTTCTGAACTGTGGGTAGGCTTAGTGGTCAGAGCATGATCTTTGGATTCAGATACCATGGCATGGTTACCAGTTGTGTGATTGTGGGCAAGTAACCTTCTGTGTGGCTCGATCTCCTCTATAAAATGGGGTGTGCACAGCACATTCCTCGTTAAGACTGTAGAATGGGGGTACCAATAGCATCTACCTCACGAGTGTGTTGTTCGTGAAGATGAAATTGGTCAACATTTATAAAGAACTTAGAAGAGTTTCTGGCACAAAAGGTCATCATCAGCGAGGATAGCTATTATTACCTCCTCAAGATTGAATACTTAAACAATACTCAGATTTCCTGCCTGCAATTCTCTTTAGTGAGTTAATTTCATCTGTGGCTAAGAAACCACGTTCCATAGCTTGCAGTTCTTGGGTTCAGAAACATGTTTGTGGGAAAGACTGCAGGAATCACTGACGTGCACAAGATCAAGAACAAACTCCTTACTGGTATACTCTAGCCATGCTGGATTGGTAAGTCAATACAAAGCAAGTAAACACAGAAGCCCCACTTGAGGCAGAATATCTACCTGATGGTAAGAGATGGGGACGGGTCTCCGGAAGACTATCCACTCCACTATTTCACTACACGGTGGTGTGGTCAAGGAACCTGTGTACCGATAATAGCTGCCCAGGGATGCAGGCAGGAGGTCCCGGAGGACGAAAGGATCCAGAAAGGTCTCCTTCTCTGTTAGGGGAAAAAGGGAAAAGAAAAGCACAATGGTAAGTCATGCCATTCCGCGCCGCAGACAGTCAACACCCTCGGCATGCTGGTGCCACATCACAAGCCTTATGTTTGTTTATATCCTGAGAAGCACTAGCATTTGGTGGTGGGAGGGCCTCAGTAAACAAAGCAGCATTTCCCAGGGTGTGTTCTGAGGACACCAGCACCACAGTATATTTCAGTAGAA
The DNA here is from genome assembly GCF_002776525.5 of Piliocolobus tephrosceles. Taxonomy (NCBI): domain Eukaryota; kingdom Metazoa; phylum Chordata; class Mammalia; order Primates; family Cercopithecidae; genus Piliocolobus; species Piliocolobus tephrosceles. The sequence goes on from NC_045435.1 coordinate 74,231,708, forward strand.
AACAGGTTCCATGATGAACATGGTTGGGCCACATTAAAGTCCCTCCCCCTTCCCCAGGAAATAGACAAAACACTCTAGCATACTAAAATCTCTGAGAAGTCTTGCAGAAAAGAAATGGGCTTGACTTTGTTTAACCCACCCCTTCCCAATCTTGTTTCATCATAGAACTGTTCTCCAATTATCTATGAACAGATAAGATAATCAGTGCAATAAACTTTGGGACACATAGAGAGACTCATTATGAAAAGAAAACTGTAAGCCACCAGTAACGTGCAGTTCCAAAGCTGGCTACATTTCATTATGGTTTCACCCAAGTCCTTTCCAAATCAAAGTGAAGTCCAACCAAGGCACAACGAGAAACTTAAAAAGAATGGCCCCAGGAACCAGTGTTCTTTTTACAAACATGGAGGTGTCTTCCCTTAAACAGAAGAAATGACATTTAAGTTCAGACCCAATAATGAAAATATGATTAATCTATGAGGAAAGCAAGGCATGTAATGGGTTAGCGTCTGCTCAAGGTCACACAGCTCCTAAGAAGCAAAGCCAAGATGTGAATCCAGATGTCTTGACACCAGAGACACCACACAACTCTGACTCAGCGAAAGAAGGCACCGAGGTTAGCTATGTGAAAATGCAAGGGTAGGGGCAAACAAGGTGAAGAAAAACATTGTAAGCAGTAGAAACAGCATGAGCAAAGGCTCCGGGACAGGAAGGAACAGTGTCGCAGAGAAGATGAGGAAAATGTCTTGTAATTCTCCCAAGCACACCCAGGAAACTATGTAGCTTCTTTCATGAGTCAGAGAAGGTTCTAGTCTCTACATACATCTCCAGACATCTAGTCTTGAATTTACATCTGGGATTCTCTTCTCTTCCCTGTTAGAGATGCAATAAGACGACTGGAGTTCTGCTCATGAGGTCCCTTAGCTCCTTCATGGCTTCCACCATGGGCCCTGGGAACAGGGTTCCAGGTGACCCATAGACACACGTGTACCTACAGGAATATTATTCCCAAGCCTCATACCTCCCCTCCTTCCTTCCTCTTCTCAATTTTATGCAGAACAACTAGTGCAGGCATTTGGGCAACCGTGCATCCCCAGACGTGAGAAGTCTGTGTAACTAGGGCATAATGCAAAAACCCAACAGAAATCAGCTATATTATAATTAAAATTGCAATTGCCTTTTGGAAAAGATTAGTTGAAAAAGACTTAACATTGATTTAGCTTCACCTATATGCCAGGCACTATTCTGAGTATTTACATGTTGCAAACACTTAAACAGCACTTACTATATGCAACAGGCCCTGCTCTAACAGCTTTATAAGGATACATTTATTTAATGCTTAAAATAACAGAAGTTAGTCCTATTATCATCCCCAGTTTGCAGAGCTGGGATGAAGAAACAGGTAGCTGGGTTTAGAATCCAGGATTTTATTATTCACATCACTATGCTCTCTTAGTTCACAACTCTATGAAGTATGTGCTTTCTAATACTCGTTTTACAGGTGTGGAAATCAAGGCACAGAGAGGTTAAATAACCAAGCCCAAGCACTAGTGAACAGCGAAGTAACAGCAGTTATTCGTGAGGCTCAGAAACCTTGGCTGATTCTCAGAGAGGTGTTCAATTCGTGTTTTTCTAAAAGAAAAATTTAGTATTAACCAATAAATGCAAAACTCTTCAAATCATAGGGCTCTATAATCAAAATTACAAAAACAATTTCTGTTGTACAAAAGGCTAGAAATAACGGAATTGCCCCTCTGCCCACTGGCAAGTCTGGGCTTTAATTTAAACCTGGTTACCAGCAGCCTAATGACAGGGGAAATCTCTGTAAGCATGCTTGGCGGGGACTGGTTTGGCCAGGAGAAGAAAATATTTTGGCCTTTGCTTGCTGCCTCTGAGCTTCCTGGGCTGTGTAAATAGTCAACACAAAGCCCCAAGTGATAGAGGGGTGGGTAGGGCTTGGCACCACCAACTGCAAAACTGCCACCTTCATGTCTCCCTCATGTTGTAGGTGAACCTGGGGTCATACCGCAGCACACCAACCTGCCTTAGGATCAAGGGATCCAGGCCAAACGGCTAGAGAATCAGAAGAGTTTTCCCCTCGGGGCCCAATACAACATTAGGGTTGCAGTTAAGCATGCGGAATGCTGACAGGAAGTGACAAGACAACCCCGGCAAACCCCTGGCAGCCAGGTCCCCATCTAAACACACTCTAGGGAGAGGCCACGGCTTTAAAGAGCATCAAAAGATAAAGCAAAAGCACCTGCCACACCAAAAGGAGGAGATTAGATTTCAAAGGGGGAACAGTGGACAGGGCCGGGCTCTTATGTAAGTTCTCCGATGGGCTTATGGATTGAGCAGGCATGATGGAAAGTGCGTGTGACCCCTGCTGCAAACTCAAAAAGGTCTCTCTGTTCTTGACCAACACCAGGGCTTCAGAGGCAAGTTCTGGCTTTCGCTGATCGCAACGTGCAGTCAGATCGGTGGTGAGGTGGGTAGACCCGGTACAAGGGACAGGGGAGGAGGGCCTGGCTTCACTGCTTATTCATTCCACCACTATTGCTGCCACTGAATCTTAGGGCTGTGTGATCTGGAAGGCACTTGGACAGTTCAGCGGCTTAGTTCAGTGGCTTTGGAGGCCAAAGAATGGTCTCTTCAAACAAAATCTTGCCCAAGAGCCCAGCAACTCAAATAGTTAATTAAGTCAGCCCTGGTGGCTGAAGCTGAGTAGGGGACCCAGGGACACTTTGAAAACCATCTATGTAGTCCAATTCTTTGACTTTAGGGCTGGGTAAATAGAAGACCAGGGTGAAGTAACAGACACAAGGTCAAAAACGTGAAGAATACAGAGACTCACACGGGACTCCTCATTCAGGGAAGCTGAAACAGTATATGCCTGGAGAGCAGGAAACATCATTCAGTGCTGAAAACTGAGATCTAACCACTGCCTGCATCAGCACCCCCAGCACTGGTGCATTTCTTCAAGGGTGGCTGAGGAGAGCAGATTTTCAGCCTGCCCAGGTTCAAATCCCAACTCCGCTGTCAGCTGTGTGAGCTTAGGCAAGTTATGAAACCTTCTTAGGCTATAGTAGTGAAGATTATAAATAAGTCAATACAAGAAAGGGGTTCAGAAAGAGCTCGGAACACAGTAAACATCGCATATATGATATGTATTATTCTTACTCTAATTGTTACTGCTTTTACTATTATTACTCCTCTAAGTTACCAATGTTTTGTCATTTACTTTAATGTTTTGTGCATATCTTTTTTTTAAACTGGATTACTGCTTGTGCCCTTAAAGGCATACCATGTTAGATATATTGTCCATCAGCATGAGCAGTCTAGCATGGGCTTTGAATTAACTGACATTTGATGGCTGTGTGACCTCAGGCGAAGGCCTTAACCTCTCTGAGCAACTTCCATCATCTGTCAAATGGGAATAATGAGAATATTTACTCTCAGGGTTGCTGTGACAATTAAGCAAGTTAACAGACAAAAGGGGCTTGGCATAGTTCCTGGCCCACTGTAAGCCCAGATTTAACAAGGCAAGCATGTGGCTGAGCACAAGCCCAGCAGAGGTACAGGCTGGCTCATTTTGGGTTTTAAGCTAGGAATGAGCAACAGTTTTCAGTAAAGTACTAAAGGTAAATATTTAAGGTTTTGCAGGCCAAGAGGTGAATTTGAAGATGTTATGTAGGTACTTAAATAATAAGCAAACTTTCACAACCTTATTAACTGTATTTGAAATGCGATTAATAACTGAGAACAATTGTCAAAATATATGTCTACCTAATGAGAATAATACGATTCCTTTTTAGGGTAATAACATTTCACTTAAGTAGGGATTGAATGTAAAAACCATTCTTAGCTCAGGGGCCATACAAAAACAGAGAGTAGAATGGATTTGGCCTTCGGTCATATTCTGCCTGCCCCTATTTTAACACAAGCGTTGGGGGTGGGAAAAGATTCCCAAATATCAGAAAGTCATCTTGATACCCATAGCCTGACTTGTGGGGTGGGGGGAATTATGCTATATGTTCAGGTGCCCCCATTACTAAATGACAATGCATTACAGAATTAACACCAACAATACGTTACAGAATTCACTCTTTTCTCCCCGTCTCAGTTCAAGTTGAACATCAGTTTGCAGCGATCTTTCTGAAAATTTCATTGTCTGTTCAGTCCCACAGATAGTGCTCTACTGATAAATGGGGTGCTCACAATGCTTAATTACAAATTAGAATCAATTTTAGAAATGGTAGCTCTGTATTTCTAGTACTGTCCACTGATGCCAGCTTAAGCCATGGGGGCTCAACTGGCCAGACTCAAGACTGGTGGTTCGTGAGTATAGCCACTGGGAAGAAGAAATAAAGCACTTTTCAGGTGAAAACGTAAACTCTTCTATTTATAAAATCTCTTTTTTTCTTTGTATAAATCAGAGACAGATTCTCACTCTGTTGACTAGGCTGTGATGGTACTGCAGCCTTGAACTCCTGAGCTCAAGCAGTCCTCCCCTCTCAGCTTCCTGAGTAGCTAGGACTACAGGCTTGTACCACCATACCTGCCTAATTAAAAAAAAAAAAAACAAAACAAAAACAAAAAACTAGCAGACATGAGGTTCTTGGGCTGTGTTGCCCAAGCTGGTCTCAAACTTCTGGCCTCAAGCAATCCTCCTGCCTCAGCCTCCCAAAGTGCTGAAATTACAGCTGTGAGCCCATATGCCTGGCTAATAAAATCTTAATACATGTAGATATCATAAAATGGGGAGAAGTGCTAGAGTTAGGTTCCCTGGATATGAATCCTAATCAGTCTACTTAAAGGTTTGACTTGAGAAGAGTTATTTAACCTTCGTGTAACTGTTTCCTCATCTGTAAAATGGGATAATAACACTGACATTATAAGGAGGTTCTCAGTATGAATCAAATGAGTTAACATCAGGTGAGGGCTTAGGGGAGTGCTCGACACAGTAAGCATGCATAAGTGCTTGTTAAATAAGTCTTGCTATAAAAGGGCAGTGTGACTCTATGCCCATCCTCATCAGTGCATTCTGCCTTCAACATTTATCATAATTAGTAATTTGAATTCAAAACATTCCTGTCCCAGCCACTTACGAGTGGAGAAAAATATTTGAAAAACTATTTATACCACCATTCATTCCATTATCCCCTAATAGGCAGGTACTGTGCATTACTAGATAAAAGAATTGAAAAGAAATGAATCTTGTATTCCACTTTCAAGGATCCCGGGTGCTATATGCAGACAATATTATATTTTAATAATTAATTGTTCATCAAAGAAAAAGATGAGGAACAGGGATGCTAAATTCAAAGTTATTCAAATTGCAAAAATGAATAATGTATGACTTTTATATTAAATACACACTGTATTAAGTAGTCTACATTTCACCCAACCCTTTCACTTTTAAGTATTTTGAATGACAATATGAATAATCAGTTAGGGGAGGTTTATTTGGAAAAAGAAATACCTTATTTGAATGCAAAAGGTTTATAGCTGAAGATGATTAAATTTTTCTTATCAATTAGGAAATTCTGTATGAGGGCTTTAAAGTCATGGTCAACCATTAAGCCCAGTGCGGCCCAGTTATCCTTGCAGTTTCCTTTCAACGTTAAATTATATCTGGCTGATTCTGTTCAATTTCTTATTTCTGATAGCAGTGCCAGGAGGCAATTTTTAATTAAAGAAAATTTGAAAGATTCAAACATGTATAATTGGATTAAAAATGTGATCATTAAAACATTAGATGATAATCAGCTGATTGATTGCATTTCTTGGTGTGTTAATAGCCTAATAGTTTCAATGCTTTGGTTATATAGGAAAAAAAGAAAGCTCTTTATAAAATATGATGAACAATCAATGTATAGAAGAGACCTGTGCAGTCATCGGGAACTGTGGAAGTGCACTGAATACCCACTCACACACACCCCAATAAACAATGTATTACACTGGAAGACTGGAAGGTATTTGGACAGAATGTGGTAGTTTCTAGGGGAAGAAAACCTGAAGCATTCCCTAAACAAAGGACCAATTAATTTTAGGAAAGTATATGAAAGCCCAAGCTTCTGTTTTTAGCCCAATGATTATTTGGTTTCTTCAGGGTTTCCCACAACATTCTTTTTTTTTTTTTTTTTAGAGGAAAAGCAATTAACTTTTCCTTAAATGCCTAAGATCACTGGGGCAGTGCTAGCTTCTGCTTGGTGTTATGTAAGGAGGGAAGGAAGGAGTGGATAGTGGAAAGAACTGGGCATTAAGTCATTAGAAATGAAAGATGATTTATGACAGTGCCACTCAAACTTCAATGTGCATGCAAATCATCTGGGAAGCTTGTTAAAATGCAGATTCTGATCCAGTAGATCTGGGGTGAGAGCTGAGATTCTATATTTTTAATAAAACAGATGCTGCTGGTCTCAGGACCACACCTGACTAGCCACTTTCTACAAGGACTGTATCAAAGGGTTCCTACATCCTGTGCAGCCTTGTTCACTTCTACTTTCTGATTTTTAGGTATAGCCACACTGGCCTCCTTGCTGTCCCATGAGCGCACTGCCCCAGGGCCTTTGCATGGGCTTTTCACTCTGTCCAGAACATTTCTTCATTACTCCATTCATGGCTGGTTTTGGACCAAATATTCTGCAGCTGTTAGTAACTTGGTCATATTTGAATCACCATTTCTAAATGAGGTCTACCCTGACCACTGTTTTGCAGATAGCAATTTCAAGGGCAGGATCATTGAGAAGGAAACATTTGATTGAAAGCCTGAAGGCAGTGAGGAAGTGAGCGACGTGGCTACATGGGGAGAAGAACGCTCCGGGAAGGGAGAAAAGTCAGTGCAGAGGGACTCTGCCTGGTTTACAGAGAAATGGTTGGAGTGAAGTAAGCAGGAGGAAAAACAGAAGGAAAAGATCAACAGTCCAAAACTTCCCAGGTTTGAGGGGGAAAAAAATCAGCTGTTGGGTAAGTGCAATTGATAATTACACTCAGAACTGTCTAGACCGGCCATGAATGTAGTGTGTAACCTGGGAGGAGTCTTAGGTGTGACAGGAGGGCCTGCCAAACACAGGGGTGAGAAACGGCAAGTTGGGAGGAAATAAAGAGGCTGAGGGTGAGAATCCAGAAAGCAGCAGGGAGGTGAGAAGGTATTAGATTAGAACAAAGACGGCCGGGCGCAGTGGCTCATGCCTGCATTCCCAGTACTTTGCGGGAGGCCAAGGTGAGGGGGTCACCTGAGGTCAGGAGTTTGACACCACCCTGGCCAACATGGCCAACTCCATCTAAAGATACAAAAATTAACCAGGTATGGTGGCGTGCTCCTATAGTCCCAGCTAGTCTGGAGGCTGGGGCAGGAAAATCGCTTGAACCGGGTAGGCGCAGGTTGCAGTGAGCCAAGATCGCACCATTGCACTCCAGCTTGGGCGACAGAGTGAGACTCTGCCTCCCAAAAAAAAAAAAAAAAAAGATGATAGCAGAGGCCTCCCTAGGGGGAGCCCAGAGGAAGTTAATTTTATGATCCAAATACAAGCAAAAATACTTGCTCTCTATAGCGGGGTGTTGATTATCAAAGCATGTCATCGTTCTGTCATCAATAAGGAGGATGAAACGGGAATGACAGTGTGGGAATGGGGCTGTCCTGTTAGCAAAGTAGGGCCATCTGCAAGGCTTCACAGTAAATGATTTTAAGGAATAGGCACAAGACTGAAGTTATGATTGGGTGATGGGGAAGTCGAGGTCTCAAAGACACTAGTTTTTCATCTTATACATGAGAAGAAAACAAGGTTTACAAGGAAAGAGGCTGGACCACAGCCGCACCGTGTGTGACATGGGAAGGGTATCTGGGTCTCCCCACGCCCATCTTTCTACCACCCTCATTCTGGATCCCTGGGCTCTGGAGTCCTCATCTGCAGGATCCAGTGAGGAAATCTCACTGAAGACTAGGCAACTCTTTTAGCTTTTTATTTTACTGTTTGTGGAGACGGAGTCTTGCTCTGTCCCCCAGGCTGGAGCGCAGTGGCGTGACCTCAGCTCACTGCCACCTCCACATTCTGAGTTCAAGTGATTGTGTGTCTCAGCCTCCTGAGTAGCTGCGACTATAGGCGAGCCACCACACCTGGCTAATTTTTTGTATTTTTAGCAGAGACAGGGTTTCACCATGTTGCCCAGGCTGGTCTCAAACTCCTGAGTCAGCTCAGGCAATCTGTCTGCCTCGGCCTCCCAAAGTGCTAGGATTACAGGCATGGGTCCCCACACCCAGCCTCTTTTACTTTTTTAAATGTAAAACGAATCCTGACACTGCCCAGCTTAAACTTTTCCAGTGGCTTCTTGCTTCATTTAGAATAAAATCCAAACTCCTCATGGAGGCCATGGGGCCCTACATGACCTGTCTACCTCTGCAGCCTGTATTTTCCTCTCTCTCCCTTGCTGACCACCTACCTGCCTCCTCACCTTGCTGTTCCCTCTGCCTGGAATGCTTCCCCTCCCACCACCCTCCGTAGAGATGATTCCTTTTCATCCTTCATGTCTGGGCCCAAATGCCACTGCCTGAGCCCCCCATCTCAGTATGTTTTCTCTGTTATTTATTTATTTATTTTATTTATTTTTGAGATGGAGTCTCGTTCTGTCACCCAGGCTGGAGTGCAGTGGCACGATCTCGGCTCACTGCAACCTCTGCCTCCTGAGTTGAAGCCATTCTCCTGCCTCAGCCTCCCGAGCAGCTGGGACTACAGGTGTGCGCCACCACGCCTGGCTAATTTTTTTGTGTTTTTAGTAGAGACGGGGTTTCACCATGTTAGTCAGGCTGGTCTTGAACTCCTGACCGCAGGCAATCTGCCCGCCTGAGCCTCCCAAAGTGTTAGGATTACAGGTATGAGCCACCACGCCCGGCCTGCTATTAACTTTCTGCATCACACCTTCATTTCCTTTCCAGCATTCCTTTGTTTACTGTCTCCTGCAACAGCTTGATTATTCCACAAGAGCAAAGACCTTGCCTGTACATATATCCAACAGCTAAAACACTTCCCCAGAACACAGTAGGTGCCTAATAATTATGTGAAAAGAGAATGAAGAAACAAATAAGCAAGCACAGTAGCAGTTGATATATTTTAAATAACCAGCAAGTCCTAGATACTGTCTTCCTCATCTCTAAGTCATCTTCAATCGTAAGATGCATCATTATTCCAATACCACTAGTAAAGGTTACATGTTGCTAATTAAACAATGATTTGATATGAACTCAAAGATGCATCCCAATTTTAGAGTTGTTAAAATATGAAGACATGAGATTCGCAGAATTGATTAACTAAGATACTGACATTATTCAGTAGGACTCACAACAAAGGGCCCCGTCAACTTTCTGAGTCTAGTAGAAGCCAGGTCCAGAGCTTGTTGTTTTATGTGACCACAGTAAAGGTGCGCATAGGGCCAGGTAGCAGCAGCATTGACTCTCATCTGTTTACACTAACTGGGTTCTCTAGCCTCAGTTTACCCTTCACTGACCTGCAACCCAAGACTCCATTCCACACTGTGCAATTTGCCTCAGTTTGCCTCCTTTTCCCAGTTCACACTTATGGTTCAGAAACTGGGTGCCAGGCCCTGGTGTAGCCTTTCTCTAAGTGAAGCTTCATAACCCTGTGAAGTAGGAATCAACATCCTAGTGAGGGCTGAGAACTTACCCAAGGTCACAGGTTGTTAAGACCTGGGTCTCAGTCTGTGTAATTGGCTAACATGGTCTCTTTGACAGGTTGTAGGCTCTGTTACGGCAAGACCATGCCTCCTGGCCTTATCTCCAGCACCCAATGTAGCATTTTATAAAGTAGGTCCTTTATACATGGCGAAAAGAAATTGACCAAACTAAGTCACGATGTTATCTCCAAGTCAAAAGTGGGCAAACTATGGTACATAGGCCAAATCTGGCCTAGTGTCTACTTTTGTAAATGAAGTTCTGTTGGTACATAGCCGTGCTCATTTGTTTATGCATTGTCTACGGCTGCTTTCAGGCTACCACTGCAGAGCTGAGTAGTTACAACAGAGAATATATGGCTGACGAAGCTTAAAATACTTGCTATCAGTCCCCTTACAGAGAAATTTTGCCAACCCCTGCACTCCTATATGAGGGCAGGGTATTTTTTTAAAAAAGCAACAGGCAATACATGTGAGCATGAACAGGGTCAACTCCATGCAGTGGTGGAGGTGTGGAATTTACTTTTGCCTATAAAACACTCTCTATCAGCAGGCAGAGGATTAAATGCATGCCTCAGGGCCTTCCCTACAGGCACAGTCCAAAGAAAATCCCAGGGGCCTATACTATGGCATGAATAATTAGTGCTGTGGGGTCTGAACCAGGTGGCCTGGGAGGGAGAGAGCCCACCTTATTAATCAGATCCCTATCTTCAAGCACCCGGAGAAGAGCAATCCAAGGTCATGAAACAGCCACCTCACTGGGTTCAAAGACATCTAGCCTCCTCCAACTTCATTAGAGGTTTCAGTTGACCAAGGGCAGCATTTTGATTTAAGAGTTGATGTTTAAATGAAATGTATATTGACATTAATATTTCCAAAGAGAAAGCACATAAAGATTGCAGTCTTGTCAACAATTAAGGAAATGAACATGACATTTAAATTATATAGAGTCATACAGTGACAAAAACCCAATATTATCATTGAACAGTTTCATTGATTGCCTTTCTCCCCTACAGGGTTCTGGTGGCCATAACTGACATGACGTGTACATTCTTTTAGTTTCCTTTTGATGCTCAGTCAATGACCTAATTCACAAAGGAAAACCAAGATATACAAGAGTTAAGTGCTTTTGACAATAATCAGAAAGTTAGTCAATGCTTGGACTTAGAAGCTGGCCCAGCAGAGCAGAAAGAAATGTGATTCAGGGTTTAACACAACTGGGTTCAAATCACTATTCCATTGCATGGCCAGGATACATTCGCTCGTCTCTCTAAAACCTCACTTTACCTATTTATAAAATGGGATTAAGAATTCTTACCTCACTGTGGTGCCACTGGGATTCAGTAAGATTGTATTTATAGAACGTCCAGGTAGGGTTAGGTACACAGACAGAAGTTAACAGTTGCAGAAGCAGAGAGGCTGCTGCTTCTTCCTTTCACCCACTTCCTGGTTCTTTGTCCACTACCTTTTCTCCTGACCTCAAAAGAAACTGGCTACTCCAATCATCGTCGTCATCATCATCATCATCTTCATCATTTTTATTTTGTGTGGCCCAACTAAACTGAGCAATATGTGTTCTATTTTACTAGCTGGGTAGTGATGGTGGCAGAACTCAGAACTCTGCAGTCATTTCCTGTCATCACGTGGTTTCCATATTCAAGTCCACAAGTGACAACAATAATGATGATGATGGGCAGGGGGGAGTTGGTGGCAGTGGTGACAGCTATCACTGAGTGCTTACCATATGCCAGGCATAGTTATGTACAGTAAGTCACTGAATCCTCAGGATAAACCAGTAAGACTGGTATTAGTATTACCTCATGATGAAGTTGAGAATACTGAGCCACAAAGAGGTGAAGTGATTTGTTCAGGTTGTAACACAACTGGATTTCAAACCCACTATGCAATAGTATCTGTCTCTCCTACAACGAGGTAGCATACATAGAGCACGCGAGCAGGGTCAGAAAATCACACATGGTAGTCGCAAGCACTTTAGCAGGCACTTTTGCAGTAGGCAAATGGAGGCATCTTTTTAAGAGCTCTCTTTGCTCTTCACATCCCACTGAAACAAGAAGGAAAAGGGCATTTCCCTGGATTTCCATAATCCTGTTCAAATGATAAAATATTGACAAACAAGGCAGGCTGAATGAGAACTGGCCTCAAATTCAAACCTAATCTAAAAGGAATCACTTTTGAAGTCTTTTTACGTCTTAATATTATTGTTAACAATACTATTAGTGATAAAACAGAAGTCGCACAGCATCCCATTTCCTGGCTAAGAAAAGAAGTGGAAATAGCTTACATCTATGGTGGTGGTTTTGATGCACTGAAATCCAGGAAATGGTGGAAATGGCTTAAGTGTGCCTGTTTCTAGAAGATTTTGAGATCAAACAAGTTCTGATAAGCATCAGTCCTTCCTAGATCCTTAATAGACATGAGCCAATTAGCCAAGATCAGGGCGCTGCATATTTATAGCACATTTCAGGAAAGTTCCATGTAATTAAATGCTGGAAACACAAACTTCAAACGGGAAACTTTGTCGCATGTTAAGATGTTCAAAATGATCAGTGAGCTATAGATTAAAATACAGCATTGGTTTTCCCGTTCAAAGAGGAGAAAATAATTTGGAGGATTTCTTTAAGTTAAACATTAAAACAGAACCCTCATTAATTCAGTTGAAATGTGATGATATCAGCAAAATGAAAACTGAAATCTCTGTAAAGCCTAGCAAGTGGTAAGTAATGACCTGAGTGGGTATTTACGTTGTCCCAACATAAACAAATGACTGGGTGAGAGCTGCTGTAATAGCTACCGTTTAGATGAGGTAGGATTGACAAACATTTTCTTTAAAGGGCCACAGATGAAATACATAAGGCGGTGCAGGCCAATGTGTCTGTCACGACTACTCAAGTTTGCCATTCTTGTGCAAAAGTAGCCATAGATGATACGTAAACAAATGAGTGCAGCTGTGTTCCAATGAAACTTTACAGAAACAAGCAGTGGGCTGGATTTGGTCTCCAGACTAGAGCTTGCTGATCACTGATTTAGAGGGCGCTGAACACATACCAGGCATGCCTTCTTCCCCATGTTGTCCCTGTCTGAACGCATTTAGCGATAATACTCATGAGATAAGCACTTTCATTATCCTCACTTCACAAGGCAGAAACTCGGGGACAGAGAGGTTCAGTAATTTGTTCTGGGGTCACACAGCTCCCAAGTTGGAGAGCCAGAATTCAAACCCAGGCCAGCCTGAATTCTGAAGTACTGCTCTAGAAACCTCGTTCAGTTGTGTTCCTAAGAGTCCAACTTCAAGTGAAAAACAACAAAATTCCATTTCTTTAAAAGTATTCCATAATGGAGACTTTTAATAAAGTTCTTTCCAAAGGTTCAACGTGAGATTACTCCGCACACAAGTAACATTAGTCTTTGCACCAATAAAGTCGAGGGCAAAAAAAAAAAAAAAAAAAAAAAAAAAAAAAAAAAAAAATCTTAATGAGACTAAAATTTTTCCAAGGACAAGGGAAATCTTGTTCATTTTACCCTCAGCATGTTAGGCAGTCAGTTGATGGAAGGATGGGTGGATGCTATGATTCAGGGAGCTTGGCGGTGCACATACACAAAAACAGGCAAGAACCCCTCACAGCACCTCAGTTCTGTTCCATTTTCTTGCTACTGGATTATAATGACGTTTCTACCTCAGGATTTATTTTTCCCAAAAGTCTCTTGTTCTAGCATTTGTCCTCTTCTTCCAAAGTCCACAAAAGATATTTTCAGCAACTTCAGCCACTTGGCCTCAGATGGCTTATTTCGAGCTTTTGGATCGCAGGGATAGTCACAATGGTGTCAGAGTGACAGTGACAGATTATGGTCCTGTTCAGTATGTCTTCACTTGCCCCTTCAACAAAACCCATATGATGAGTTTCAATCTAGGTGGAAAAAGGTAGATGGGGAGCCTCGCAGGGATCTGAGCGGGAGAAGACCTGGAGTCAGGAGAGCCAGTCTGAAGTCAGGAAGACCTTGGTTAGACTCTGGGCTGGGTCACTTCTCCTGATGTGACCCTGGGGCAAGTCGCCCAGCCTCTGACACTTTGCTTGCCTTTCTATATGATGGGGACCGCGGTGGTTGTATCTCAGAGGGTTTCTGGAGTATGTAGTGATGCCTGCTGGGCTAAGCAGACAGAGCAAGCATGCCCCAGCACAGCAGCAGTGAGGCACCCTTTCTGTTTAAACTTGTCACCCCATCCCCTTTGTTTCTGATTTCCTGTTTCGAATCTCCACAAGGAGATATTTGCTTTCAGAGTCACCTCTTAATGATATAATTCCAAGCAGGCACAGTTCTTTCACTGGCCTGTAATCAATTTGTGGAGAGAACACACAGCCTGTCAGGGGTAGTAATGGTAAAAAGTTTTTTTAAAAAGTGCTGTCACTCTCCTTTGCTTGTTGTGAGGCCGCTTGGAATTTGATGTTTCCCAGAGGAAAGCAGTGTCTGAATCTCTTCCTTTCTAATGTTAATCATTGTCTTCTTTGATTGTGAAATATAACACCCATGCAGAAAGGTGTGCAAAACCTCAATGTACTGTTGAAAAATGACCCTGAAGTGAGCCCTGGTGTGTGGGTGTGTGATCAACACTCAGAACACGAGAAGACTTTGCCTCCCGCTACCCGGCCAGCCCCTTGTCACTCTCTCATCCACCCCCAGGAAGTCACCATCATCCTCATTTTGAAATAATCACTTGAGTTTCCTATTAGTTTTAACACCAACATATGCACTCCAAAGCAATAAAGGTTAGGTTTTCTCATGTTTTGAAGTTTATCTTTGGGAACGCGCAATGTTTTCTTCAGAATCTTGCTTCCCTTGCTTAACTTTACCAATCTCCGATGCACCCATATTGTTGAGTGGGCCATTCCTTCCCATCGTGGTGAAATGTTCTACTCTATGACCGCACCAGGTCATCTTTACTCAGCCTGCTAATGATGGGCACCTGAGGCATTACCAGGTTTAGGTAATTAGGAAAACCACCACCACACACATTCTTGCCCACATGTCTTCTTCTTTTGTTTTTCAGACAGAGTCTTGCTCTGTCACCCAGGCTGGAGTGCAGTGGTGCAATCTTGACTCACTGCAGCCTCGACCTCCCGGGATCAAGCGATTCTCATGCATCAGGCCTCCCAAGTAGCTGGGATTATAGGCCCATACCACCAGACTCAGCTAATTTTTGTACATTTTTTTAGTAGAGGCGGGGTTTCACCATGTTAGCCAGGCTGGTCTCAAACTCCTGACCTGAAGCAATCCACCCACCTCACCTGCCCACAGTGTTGGGGTTACAGGCGTGAGCCACTGCGGCCAGCCACATGTCTTCTTTTTTTGAAGACCAGGTTTCGCTCTGTCACCCAGACTAGAGTGCAGTGGCACAATCTTGGCTCACTGAACCTCTGCCTCCTGGGCTCAAGTGATCCACCCACCTCAGTCCCCAAAATAGCTGGGACTACAGGTGGGTGCCACCATGCCTGGCTAATTTTGTTCTCCTTTTGTAGAGACAAGGTTTCACCATGTTGCCATGGCTGGTCTCAAACTCCTGAGCTCAAGTGATCTGCCTGCCTCGGCTTCCAAAGTGCTGAGATCACAGCTATGAGACACTGCATCTGGTCTATACATCTCTTGGGACACATATATGAGTTTCTCTAGGGGACATACATAGAAATGCAATCTCTTAGATTCGTTTTACTAGATACTGCCAAACTATTTTCTGAAGAGTGATCATACTAGTTATCCTCTTATCAATAACATGAGAGTTCCTGCATTCACATCCTTGCCAACACTTGACACTGTCAACATTTTTAATATTTGACTATTTGGTACATGCTGCTAATTTTTTTAAGCTTTGTGGATGCAATATATTTGGGAAATTAATGTGTAATACATATGGACTATTCTTTAATTTTCAAACAGTCAAATGAAGAAATCTAAGGGGACAGCATGGCAAATTTTTATATTATACCTGTGCAATCATCCTCTAGATCAAGATAGAGAAATATTTCTATCACCCAAGAAAATTTCCTCAGGTTCCTTTTTATTCAATATATTCCTCCACTCCACTGTTCTTTGAGACTGAGTCTCATTCTTTCACCCAAGCTGGAGTGCAGTGACGCAATCTCGGCTCACTGCAACCCCCACCTGCGGGGTTCAAGTGATTCTCCTGCCTCAGTCTCCCACTACAGGTACGTAACACCACACCTGGTTAATTTTTGTATTTTTAGTAGAGACGGGGTTTCACCATGTTGGTCAGGCTGGTCTTGAACTCCTGACCTCAGGCGATCTGCCCGCCTTGGCCTCCCAAAAGTGCTGGGGTTACAGGCATGAACCAACGCACCTGGCCCTTCCACCCCACTATTCTGACTTTCATCACCATGGATTAATTTTGTGGATGGACCTGTTCTCACACTTTACATAAATGGAATAATGCATTATGCACTGTTTTGCTTTTGAGTGAATCCATAGTTCATTATCTGTAAGTGCTGCATAATATTCCATTGTATGAATAGTCCACAACTTCTATATCTGTGTTCCCACTGGTAGACATTCAGGCTGTTTCCAGTTTGTGGCTATTATGAATAAGGCTCATATGCACAAGTCTTTTGTTGATATTTTTCTTGGGGATATACTTAAGTGTGGCATTTCTGGCTCAGAGGGCGGGGTGCATGTGTAACATCAGCAGAAACAGGCACACGGTTTTCTGAAGGGGTGGAACCAAGTGCATATCCAGCCAGGGGAACAGTGCAGGCAGCACCATACCCTGGGGCTGGTTTCTTTTAAAACAGTGAATGTGTGGCTGGTGATGCAACAGCAATTGTATAAGATGAAGCCAACCCACTGTTTTAGAAGGAATTCAGAGGACTGGTCTGAAGATGATGCTCTGTTACTCTTCATTGTAGAAACCTCAGTCCCAGCAGGTAGAATATGGAAAGATGAACAATGTGGAGTTTCTCAGACAGCTTTCACCACTCTCTGGAAATGCTTGGCAGGGCAGTCAATGCATATTTTCAAATTCACTGTTATTTCTTCCCTTTTTGCCAGAGGCCAGGAGTGACAATAGCTATTCCAGGACTTGTCCTCAGATTTGGTGAGGAGATGAGTGTCCCAGGGCAGGGACAAAAAGGTGGAAGGAGACCCCCAAAGGTGAGTCGAGTGAACAAACTAGTGACATGAGAAAGCTGGTCTGCAAGGAAAGTTTTAATCTGGTCATAGCCACCACTGCCAGTGCCGTGTTTTGAGAGGAAAAGCTTGCAAGAGCCTCATTTTGTGATACTAATAGAAGCGAGTTCTCAGGTGATAATTTATTTGTCCTTTCACTGATAGCTTTCTTGAAAGAGCCAGGGAAGGGAAGACAGAGAGAGCAGCTGTCTAGCTCTGACCAGCGGAAGATTTCGTTGTGTCTGTGGCAATTTCTTCTTTTTTTTTTTTTGGCGAGGGGTTTGGGGGAGGGTGGGGATGGAATCTCCCTCTGTTGCCCAGGCTGGAGTGCAGTGGTGCGATCTCGGTTCACTGGAACCTTCGCCTCCCAGGTTCAAGTGATTCTCCTGCCTCAGACTCCCGAGTAGCTAAGATTATAGGTGCCCGCCCCCATGCCTGGCTAATTTTTGTAGTTTTAGTAGAGATGGGGTTTCAACATGTTGACCAGGCTAGTCTTGAACTCCTGACCTCAGGTGATCCACCCACCTCAGCCTCCCAAAGTTCTTACTCTGAAAGAAAATGAAGCCTAGGCCGGGCGCAGTGGCTCAAGCCTATAATCCCAGCACTGTGGGAGGCTGAGGTGGGCGGATCACGAGGGTAGGAGATCGAGAACATCCTGGCTAACACAGTGAAACCCCGTCTCTACTAAAAATACGAAAAATTAGCCAGGCGTGGCGGTGTGCACCTGTAGTCCCAGCTGCTGGGGAGGCTGAGGCAGGAGAATGGTGTGAACCCAGGAGGCGGAGCTAGCAGTGAGCAGAGATTGCGCCACTGCACTCCAGCCTAGGCGACAGAGTGAATCCGTCTCAAACAACAACAACAACAAAAAGAAAACGAAGCCTATTACACCTCACTAAGATGATACATTCTCCAGGAGAGGAAAGTGACAGCGGGGGAGGGGTGGGAAAAGAGGACAAGCAGACAAGGATAAAATACCAAGCAATCACCAGAGGCAAGTTTCCTATTAGGAATACAAAAGCGGTCCGTTTCAGAGGACTGACACAAGAGGATGGTGTTTTGAGGCCTTTTGACAGTATATGCGTATGTACACAAACAGCCTGCTGGATTTTCCTGGGGTGAGTACTGTAAAAAGGAAGAGAAATTATGTATTTCTCTTTTTCTCTTTTCTCAACATGAAAAGAAAAAACAGATGTCTTTTAACTGACACAGGACATAATGCACATACACTCGATCTTAGCCGAAAGGACGAGAAGCGACGTATAATGCGCATACTTTTTTTTTTTTTTCTGAGACAGTGTTTTGCTTTTGTCACCCAGGCTGGAGTACAATGGCATGGCCTCAGCTAACTGCAACCTCTGCCTCCCGGGTTCAAACGATTCTCCTGCCTCAGCCTCCCAAGTAGCTGGGATTACAGATGCGTGCCACCATGTCTGGCTAAGTTTTGTATTTTTAGTAGAGACGGAATTTCACCATGTTGGCCAGCCTATTCTCAAACTCCTGACCTCAGGTGATCCACCTGCCTCGGCCTCCCAAACTGCTGAGATTATAGGCATGAGCCACCGTGCCGGCCCCACACATATTTCTTAACATGGATCAGTTAGGTAAAACTGTTGATGCAAATAAGTTGATGCAAAAGGAATTGCAGTTTTGTACTGTTCAAATTTGCAACAATGATATTGGAATGCATTCTTCAATAAATATGGTTATGTTATACATCATTTTAATGCGCCCATTTCTTGCTTTGTGTTTTTGCTAATGACTTAGTACTTGCTGTTTATTTTATATTTATTTTAGACTATAGAAATGATGTTAGACAAAAAGCAAATTTGAGCAATTTTCTTATTCGAGTTCAAAATGGGCCGTAAAACGGTGGAGATAATTCACAACATCGACAACACATTTGGCCCAGGAACTGCTAATGAACATACAGTGCAGTAGTAGTCCAAGAAGTTCTGCAGAAGAGACAAGAGCCTTGAAGATGAGAAGCGTAAGTTGACAACAACCGATTGAGAGCAATTCATTGAAGCTGATCCTCTCACAACTATAAAGGAAGTTACCAAAGAACTCAGTGTTAACCATTCTACAGTAGTTTGACATTTGAAGCAAATTGGAACAGTAAAAATGCTCGATAAGTGGGTGCCTCATGAGTTGAGCAAAAATTTAAAAAAAAAAATGTCATTTTGAAGTGTTGTCTTCTCTTATTCTACGTAACAACAATGAATCATTTCTCGATCAGACTGTGACATGCAACAAAGAGTGGATTTTATATGACAACGGGCGATGACCAGCTCTGTGGATGGACTGAGAAGAAGCTCCAAAGCACTTCCCAAAACCAAACATGGGCCAAAAAAAGATCATGGTCACTGTTCGGTGGTCTCCTGCTGGTCTGATCCACTACAGCTTTCTGAATCCTGGCGAAACCACGACAACTGAGAAGTATGCTTAGCAATTTGATGAGATGCATTGAAAACTGCAGCCAGCTTTGGTCAACAGAAAGGGCCCAATTCTTCTCTACGACCACGCCTGACCACACGTTGCACAACCTAAGGCTTCAACAGTTGAACAAATTGGGCTGCAAAGTTTTGCCTCATCTGCCATATTCACCTGACCTCATGCCTCTCACTTAGAAGGAAAGACTGTATTTTTACACTGATTCACAAACAGGGTTTTTTTGAAAAATGGATTTTAAACCATCAGAACTAGACTAAGTTCTTAGCAACCAGTATTTTTATCTGCAACTGCTGGTTCTTATATACAAGAAGTGCTGCTAATGACTGAACCAATACAGTGAATAGGATTTACAATCTTCCCCTAAGTCTTTCTTCTCCAGTGGATGTTGATAATAGGGCAAATAAAATACTTGATTTAGATACATTTTAGTGCTTCCATCTATCACTCCATGAGTAGATAGATGGGACCAGAATCAATGGCAAATCACCTCACTCCATTCTATTTATATTTCCTCATGGCTCTTGAGTTTGTAAAAATCAAAATTTGCCTAGAAAAATGAACACATAAGACACAGCACTTCATGTGGTCAAGAGGTTTCTAGGCTGTCTCTCCCTAGAAAAGCATTAGAGAAGCAATGTTACTGTATTGCTCCATTTTCACACTGCAGATAAAGACATACCCAAGACTAGGGTATGTCCAAGACATACCCAAAGCAATTTACAAAAGAAAGAGATTTAATGGACTCACAGTTCCACGTGACTGGGGAGGCCTCACAATCATGGTGGAAGGTGAAAGGCACGTCTCACATGGCGGCAGACAAGAGAAGAGAGCTTGTGCAGGGAAACTCTCCTTTTTAAAACTATCAGATCTTGTGAGACTTAGTCACTATCACAAGAATAGTGGAGGACAGACCAGCCCCCATGATTCAATTACCTCCCACTGGGTCCCTCCTACAACATGTGGGAATTCAAGATGAGATTTAGGTGGCACACAGTCAAACCATATCAATCACCATTCTCCAAGCCTCAAAGATACTACATCCTCTCTTACCAACAGACACCTTCATCTATACTGGTCCTGCTTGCATCACCGCTCTGCCTGGACAATCTCCATGCACTCTTTAGGTCTTAATGTTCAGTTGATTTGAGACACTTCCAATCACCAAAGTTTGAGTTTAGCGTGCTGCTTCCCACACTTTAACATCATTGCATACTTAATTGTACATCTCTACCAAGCATATGCAAATGTGGTGAGGGTAGTAGGTCCATGTCTCAATGCCTAGCTTCATGGTGTACTGAGATTAGGTACTCAGTAACTATGGACAAAATGAGCCAGGACTGTTTGTAAGACTCTCTGAGCAAGTACTATGGGAGGAAGGTGCCTCTGGAAGGAGATGTGAAGCTCTGTGCCACTCCTAAGCGTGCACCCCTGAGATGCCCCTTCCAGAGACAAGCTGTTGTGAAGAGCTTGTTGAGCTGACAGCCTGCAGCAGCTGCACCTCCAGAATCTGCCCAGCATCTACAATCAGGCTATTCTTGCTGGGAGGCTCCAGCCGATGACAACACATGGTGGGGAATAAGAGCTGGGCCATTCCTGCCAACACGGGACTCCTTTCAGGGGCAGTCTTTGCTGTGGGGCTCTCTGATAGCTTGGCAAAGACTTCCTTAGAGCTGCCTTCAGCCAGTCCTCCTAGCTCACCTCTCTCCTTGCAGAGGTGTCAGACGTGCACCATGCATGGCCCAAATGCTCTCCCCACCAACCCCTGGTCCTTCTCCATTTGATCCTTCCCAGGCAGTCCTTCCCTGCCAAAAATCTTTCCTGCACTTCAAATTCCACCATGGTGTCTGCTTAACAGAGGACCCTAATGACCAACTGTCAAATACAGTTGGCTGATACGATCAGGTTATTCCTTCACATTTCAGCTGAAGAAACACTTAAGATGCTTCTTGTTTAAAAAAATTAATGAGAAATTAACATTCTAATATATGACTCCCAGAGCTGAAGAAATAAAAGTCATTTCTGAACTGCAACAGAAATCTATATTGATTTTTCTCTTTACATATCTCTATCATTGTTCCGAAGCCAGAGACTGTGAAGGACATGATTATTTATGTTCCTTCAAATTAATAGATCATTCAAATCCCTCACAGGACCTTCAACTGAAATGCTTCTAGCTCCAACGAAAGCTTTTTTTGGGGGAGGGGGACAGAGTCTCACTCTGTCACCCAGGCTGGAGGCTGGCATGATCAAGGCTCACTACAGCCTCAATCTCCTGGACTCAGGTGATCTTCCCCTCTCAGCCTCCCAAGTAGCTGGGACTACAGGCATGTACCATCACGCCTGGTTAAATTTTGTATTTTTTTTCAGAGAGAAGGTTTTGCCATGTTGCCTAGACCGGTCTTGAACTCCTGGGCTCAAGCAATTCACCCACCTCAGCCTCCCAAAGTGCTGGGTCTACAGGCATGAGCCACTGCACCTGGCCTCCAACAAACGTTATTTTTGTTTTTTTAAAACTATTTCTAATGTCCTCCATTCCCTTTTGGAAGAACGACATACTCCTACTCCTTTTTCTTCTCAATCAAGGCACAACCCACATGGGCTTTAGTTCTTCCTTCCCTTCATCCCATTTTACATTTTGAAATTTTCACTTATTTATTTGTATGCTTACTTGATTCAGTCATTTGGCTAAGATACTGAGCACCTACTATTTGCCAGACACAGCGTGCCACACTAACATGGTTTTCTGCCCTCAGGTAATTGATACCCAAGGATCTGATATATGAGTAAATATACAAACAGTTATTTCAGATACATGTAAGTGCTTTAAAGAAAGAAACCTGGGACGGTGTAACAGAGAGTGATGGGAGTGGGGTGGGATGAATAATTTGATAGGATACTTAAGAAACAACTTTCTAAGGAGGCAATATGGGAGCTGAGACCTGAAGGCATAAGAAGGAGACACCCTTGGCACAAGCAAAGGAAGAACTCTCCCGACAGAGGAAACAGCAAATGCATAAGCTGGGAGGGGCTGCATACCACACAGGCTGATGGAAGAGGAAGGCAGCACTTCACTTCCCTTCTAGGTCCATGAGAGCTGGCCTGTGTCTGTCTTAATCAGTGTTCCAAATCTGGGTTTGCACAGCGTGGGCATGCAATGTATTTCTGCTGAATGAATAAGTGAACTTCCTTTGTAGGTCAGTGTATTTTGCAGGTCTCGTCTGACTTCCCAGTTAGAGGGCAGGGTTGAAACCACACCCTGGGCATCCTGGCAATCCTCCCAGAGCCAGATATCTTTTTTCCATATGTAACAGCCTCTGCTGTCGCCTGAAGGTTTGTGTCCCCTAACCAAATTCCTATGTTGAAATCCTAATCCCCAAGTTTATGAGGTGGAGTCTTTGGGAGGTAAGAGCCCTCAAGAATGGAGGATGGGATTAGTGCCCTTCCAGAAACTGAGAACTGGGAAGAAGCAATGGAAATACACATCTTTTTTTTTTTTTTTTGAGAGAGTCTCTCTCTGTCATCCAGGCTGAAGTGCAATGGCACAATTTTGGCTCACTGCAACCTCCGCCTCGTGGGTTCAAGTGATTCTCTTGCCTCAGCCTCCCGAGTAACTGGGATTACAGGTGCCTACCACCATGCTCAGCTAATTTTTGTATTTAGTAGAGACAGGGTTACCATGTTGACCAGGCTGGTCTCAAACCCCTGACTTCAGGTGATCCACCCACCTCGGCCTCCCAAAGTGCTGGGATTACAGGCATTAGCCACCGCGCCTGGCCCAGAACTATCTTAAAATGAAAGCCTCTATGTGGTATTTTTAGTAACCCTATTTTTCTATATTGACTAGGTTTATTATTGTTACCTGCTGCATGACTGACCAATTTTGAGAGCAGAACAATTAATCCAAAATCCTACTTGCTCCAACTGACCCCTGACAACTGGTTTTAGTTTCACGGAAAGAGAGGGGGAACATGTTTGTTAAGCTCTATGGAGTTGGCTAATGTCTAAAGACAACCCTCCCAAAAAGGTGTGAGGATGTTTTATCGCAGCTGTGGAGATGAAGGGGAGATTTATTATGGTTACTAATGCTATTTCTGTCAACGTCTCTGGAATTCTAATTAGATTATTAAAACTTTGCAAATCATTACATTACATCTAGACTGCACACCTCACTGCGACAAGGGTACTTTTGAAATTAGAGGATCTTGATGTCATAGGTAATGATGCAGTGCTGATAATAAAGTTGCAGGGAAATTCTTCCAATAAAAACCAGTTGGAAAAGACAGAACCCATTTATCTTACTTTCTCTCCTGGTTTTATGCCTGAGGATAAGAGGTCTGCAGCACAGAACAGTAGCCTGGCCTTTTCCATTCTAGTAGCGGCATGACGCTTGCTCACATGCTGCAAAGTTTAATAACTTCTCTGGCTACTTAAAATGCTT
This sequence comes from Piliocolobus tephrosceles, assembly GCF_002776525.5. Taxonomy (NCBI): domain Eukaryota; kingdom Metazoa; phylum Chordata; class Mammalia; order Primates; family Cercopithecidae; genus Piliocolobus; species Piliocolobus tephrosceles. The sequence continues at coordinate 74,255,475 of NC_045435.1, forward strand.
CCCTAGATCTGAGACGCAAACCAAACATTTATAGGTGAAAAGACAACTGAAAGAATATTTTTAGGAGAGATATGAAACAAATGGCAAGTTCAACACATAAGAACAGTACATCTTAGGGTGTTTTGATTTATAACCTATGCATTCAAACTGGTACCTGAAAAGAAACAAATTGCTTACTGTTAACCCAGACCCATTTGCAGGTAATAAATGGGCGTGCTCTTTACCCATCAAATAATGGCTCTAATGCCCTTCAACATCAGGGGATGAGGAATGGGTGTCACCCTCTGTCCTCTGCAAGATAACCTGGTTCCTTTAGGTAGAGATCTGAGCCCTTCACATCCCAGCAAAAGGAAGTGTATGTGGCATACTTACCATGATGTACAACACCCTTCAACCCATGGATAATAGGATCCAGTGCAGAATTGTCCCTCGGACTGACCTACATGTAAAGGAAACATGATTGGTTAAATCTATTCTGGCATAAGGCACAACAGTCTCTGTTTAATCTTCTAAAGAGAAGGGAGGTGGGAGTAGATGTTATCTAGCAAGCTGCTTAGTTTTCACATACAACATGGCTCTCACCAAATTCAGGAGATTTATGACATCATAAAATCAAGTGAGGAAGTCTAAATCAAAAGAAACTTCTCAGAATACATTATAACAGGAGACAAATACTATAGTCCAAGGAAACTCTTAAAAAGCAACTACAAGATTTTCTTCTTGCCTTGTTTTATTAAAAGTAGGCCCAATTGGCTAAAAGGTCATTGAAAGTCATAAGAGAGCAATCCATCATTGAGGGAAGATTTCAACATTTTCTGGTGATTATGTTTTTCCCTTCTTTTTAGAAAATGAATCTGTTTCCTGCCAGCCTATTCTCCTTCGTAAGGATCCCAGTCCCTTGTGAAAAATCACACATTCTAAAATTTATGGAAAGCAAAAGAAGAGGGGAGAGAAGCTTGAAGAGACAGTGTCTCCCACCCTCATTTCCTCCTGGGGTTTTTAATCCCCCTCAAAAGTCAAGCCTTTTCAGTCTTCCTCCCATCTCTTCTTTCCCTTAACTTTCTAATACTACTCAGCAGAACTCCTCATTCTTGCCCATTCTAGAAGATTAAAATTCTAGCAGCATATTACAATTTTGGCTTTCAAATACTTTCTTTTAGACATATAGAGATTTTTACAAATGAAATGAAATGACGTCTTGAATTTGTTTCAAAATAATCCAAGAGTGAACAGCAGGGGGAGTGAGTGGGGTATACATGCTACCGGATTGACCTGAATCAATCATTTATGACCTTGGGTGGTAGGTATAGGATGGGTCATTATACAATTTTCTGCACTTTTATGTATATTTAAGTCTTTCCAAAATAAATAGTTTTTCAAAAATCTATTATCTATGGCCAGCATAGCTCCCCCCATCCCTCATTGATAGTATTTATATGTAATCCACTTCTCACATAATGAAGTTGAGATATTGATGAAACTTTCACTCTGTAGCACAATCCAATTTGATGCTTTCAGGTCAATTCAGAGGAATCAAGAGCCACCCCTAGAATGAATTTTAAGGTGACTGAAAATTTTCCACATTCCTTTCTACTCTTACAATTTTTCCCTGTTGGGTTGCTGTTCCTCGTGTGTCCTCTCTGACAATAACACACACTCCACACACTTCCAGCTCTCCTAAGCCTCAGCGTCTCCAGAAAAGAGCAGTGGTTCTCAAACGGGGGAGATATTGCCCTACCAGGGGGACATGTGACCATGTCTGGAGACAATTTTGGTTGTCACATAGCAGTGGGAAGGGAAGGACAAGGGGAGGGGCTACTGACATCAAGGTAGAGGCCAGGGCTGCTGCTAAACATCCTATAATGCTCAGAATAGCTCTCTACAACATCTTATCTGGCTAAGATGTCGATGGTGCAGAGGTTGATGGTTAGAAGCCCTCATTAGATGCTCTATGAGTTAATAGTGACTACATCTTCATGTCTAGATTCAGAATACAGGTGCTATTAAATACAGGATTGTGTTTATAGACTAATAAAATACGTGGAGTTTGCTACTGCATTGTAAATACTACAGATACCAAAAAAAAAAAAAAAAAAGAAAGAAAAAAAATTCAGTGAATAGGAACCCAGTGTATCAGATCATAAAGGTGGAATTCTGGGAGCTGGCATAAGTGTGCCTCCAAATTGCCCGAGAAGCTGCTCAAGCCAGGAACTGAAGCATGAAACATTCTTGAAAGGCAACCATGCACAGAATACACCAAATTAAAACTGCATTAGAAGAAACATCGTATTTGTACCATAGCAAGTAATTGATCAAAATTTTAAAACCTGGTCAAAAATGGAATTACAGCTCAGGAATACAAGAGAGGAGAACCTAACCAGTAAATGTAGCCAAGTTTCAAGAGACCAGAATAGAATAAAATAAGGATCCCAGAGAATGATTCCATATCAAATTCAAGCTATAGACAAAAAGATGGTCCCTTTGATTCAGTATGGAGATGCCAGCTTAACTACCTGTAGTTACTCTAATATCTGTGAGAAATGACAAAATGGCCACAAATTCCCTCTATCACTGTTACACGCACCTTTATAACTTGACTTTGCCCTCCTCTATGAAAAGTGTACACCAATTACTCCATTATTTGAAATCAGGCCTGTCTATATGTCTTGCTTTAGTGAATGGAAAATTAGTGGACATGATGCAGACACAAGCTCATAAAACACTTGGATTCTTTGGAATCCTGAGATCAAGTGAAGAACTCCAAGTTAGCCTATTAAAGGATGAGCGATTACAAGGAGTAGACATAGGTAGTTCTAGCTAACGTTCTTCTAGACTCACCAGCCTACCACCACCAGACAGGTGAGTGAGTCCATTTGAGACCATCCACCCTCAGTGGAACCATCTGCAGTCCACAGAGGTGGGCTGAACTGGCCATACCCAGAAGAACTGACCAGCCAACCTACTGACCCATACAACGATTTGTTTTAACTAACTGGAATCATTTGGTACAGAGCAAAATTTAGCCATTAGAGTTTCTATGAGTTGTATGCAATAATAAAAAATGGGAAATAGGCTATGATATCAACAATTTTTTAAAACAATGTATCTTGCTTATGGTAGGTCTTAAAAGTTTCCCAGTAATATTCCACATCACAAGATAAAGCATTTGCTGGCCACCTGATCAACTCATGTGCTCCTCCAAAAAGGCATTATCCCTTCTCTACCATGGCAACATTCATCAGATACTCTGATCTTGGATCCTGAATGAGAGGGAATATTTTACACTCAGGGGGACCACTATGATTTGAACGCATCCCCAACATTTCATGTGTTGAAAACTTAATTCCCAATGCAATAGTGTTGAGAAGCAGAACCTTTAAGAAGTGACTAGGTCATGAGAGTTCTGCCCTCATGAATAGATTATCATCATTACTGCCAGAGGGAATTTGTTATAAAAGTGAGTTTGGCCCCCTTGCAACCTCCTCTTGCTCTCTCACATTCTCTCTCTTGTTCACGTGATATGCGTTGCCATGGTTATGATGTGGCAAGAAAGCCTTGCCAGATGTCAGGGCCATTCTCTTAGACTTCTCAGCCTCCAGAACCATTAACCAAATACATTTCTGTTCATTATAAATTACCCAGTGTGGTATTCTGTGACAGCAGCACAAAAAAGACTAGGTCAGGAACTTTTTAATGCATTTAGTCTCATCTGATAATATGAAGGCTCAAAAAAAGTGTTTCTAATCTTCCATGACTGACACACACCAATAATATTTGTAGGCTATGCAAAAGAAAAACAACCAGTCAACCTAGTCCAGGTTCAATGTTTGGTCACTTCTGATTACAGCTTCTCTGTGTCTGATACTCAGACCTCACCTCATCTGAGCTCAGGAACCTGACCCCAGATTCTAAACAACTGCATAAATGCCAAGCCTTCGACAACAACCATTCAGCTCCCATTGTCTTCATTGGTGGTTAATATGGCTGGTGTTGAGAAGATGAACGAGGAGAAAAGGAGAGAAAATGAAGATTATTGGCTGGTCAAAGTAACTTGCTAATAATACTGAGCTCATCCTCTGGTCTATGTCTTGGTTCCAAAACTCAGGGTGGGGAATCCAAAGAGCATGCTAATAAGTGAATTTGTTCCAGTAAGGCATAACCCTAACTGAAATAATCCCTTTCACTCACTGTTTCAATCAATTTCCCAGTTTAAAAAAATTCATGAGCATAAGCTAAGCAATTTTGGCAGTTTTTAAATATGACAACAGTGAAGAGGGCTGTATTAGCAACCTGTGTTTACATTTTATTCTCCGTCTAGGATGGAGGAGGCCAGGCATGGGGAAAATATGGAATTCTGAGTCAGGTATGGATGATTTGAGCTTTAGTGTCCTTGTCTGTGAAATGGGCATACAGTCTTATAATGTTGTCATGAGGATTAAACGTTTAAAGCTTACAGTATAATGCTGGGTACAAATGCCACATCCAATAAAGGACGAATAACACTGGGCAACAAGTTGACCCAAACACTCGAATTTAAATGAATGACAAACAAAGGAAATTTATCCCTGAGTTTGTCAATGTGCTTGGCTCTGAAAGTAATACCTCTCTGAGTTCAAATTTCAAAAGATCCAAATTTATGTTTTATTTGACATCCACTCAATTTTGTAATATGCTGTTCCTTTTAAAGCCACATAAGAAGTGATCCTGGCTCTTGAAATTTGCTTCCTTCCACTTTAAGATCAAAGGAGTTATGCAGTAATATGGAGAAGGCAGCAATTGCACAAATGAGCTTAAAATGGACTAGAAGAAACAGACACCCACCCCCTTTCCCTGCAGAGTTCATACTCTCATAGCAAAACTTCGCTCCTGGCACTTCCACTTCAGAGCAGCTTTCGTGGCATTAGTCATCTTCAAAAGGATGGCACACAAACTCGACAGAGGGCTCTGAATTAAAGCTTTTCAGTGTCTTTAGATATAACCAAAGTATACAGAGACACTGACAATACAGAAAACCATGAAACGTAGGTTTGGGCTAAAGGCCAAATTCATATAAATGCTCATGAAATCTAAACTTCGTAACATTTTCTTTCCAATTAATAGCCCACCATAAGGATCCACGTAATTATCAAATTAGTAGCCACGCTATCAATAATCTCTAGAGATATGTTTATCTGGAGGCTCTAAAGGAGGGCCTGTGTTTACTCTTGCTTGAAGTACATTGAAAAGGAAGCAGAGAGACCCCATCAGATGACATGTGCCTGCGTTCAGATATGTGCTGCCATTTACTTCTACTGCCCCCATGCCATTTGGCCCTTGACTTGGATCCTAATAATTTTCTCTCTGTCAAGTCCTAGCCATCTGCTAAATAGGATGGTCAAGACAACCTACTTGCCTTGAATCCGATACCACCAGCTGCTCCTTCAGTCCCATAAAAATCACATCCAGACAATATCCTCTTGTGGGAAAAGGATTTATGCATGCTGAGGGTGAATGGCTACACCATTAACCATGGCTTCAGAGGAAAGTGACAAACGGCAGGACCAGAGACTCCACATGGCCTTCCTGAATTACAGAGAAGAGGACTCACCCACCCCGGCAGTTAGCAGGTAACTGTGTCTTCAGAAGCTAATTTGCTGTATTAGGACAAGGGCAAGCACTTCTCGGGATGTTTGGTTTCACATCTGAATCTCCCCTCCTTCCGTGGCTCTTACCTAAAAAGCCATGTGGCAAGGATGCTGTAGTTTCTTTCATTCTGACTTCAACATCCTAGTGACCACTAACCAGATTTTTGTTCACGTTGCTGTCACAAAGTATTTATAACTTCGTTATTTTGCATCCCTGCATTTTTGGTTAGCCCTTACCCAGAGAGAGATCACTGCCCGGCTTCCTTTATGAGTAAGTTAAACACTTGGCAATAATTTAGGAAATGTGGCTATGTTCAAGAAGACAATTTTAGCATGAAATCACTAACCACTGAGCTATATTGAAAACACTTTTCTTTTCCTGACTTTTCTTTTTAGTCTTCACAAATATTACTTTCCTTCTTGTATAGCCAATGGTCTTAGTTTCTGATATAGAAATGTAGTTTTTCCCTTTTGACATTCCAACATCATTTTCTAGTGTCTCCTAACTATCGCTGCTGCAATGGGGTATTACAAAAAGCAGAATCAGGGGTGTTGGCACATGTGGCATCCCAAACTGCCATGAAATAAGTCGGAGAGGAATACAGAGACACAATTCAGAGTGATGCATGGCAAGGGAAAAAAGAGCTCTGTAAACCTTTAGGACTTTTCATGAAATTCTGATAAAGATAAGTAAACAAGTGTGGATTCCTGGTCTAGAGAATTGCTTTAAATGCAACTACTAAATTCCAGGATCATACATTAAGCCTAATCTAACAGATATGCAAAATATAACCGAGGCTTCTCACAGAAGTGCCCCTGTCCGAAGCGAAAGGTATGGCCCTGTATCATCATCTATTTTCCAGGATTTGACAGGGACAGACTCCTGGGACTGGTTTCCACTGGCAGATGAGAAAACTCCTAATTCCTCAGGCTTGGGAAGGGATTAATATGAAAAGGAAACACAATTATAAATGCTAATAGGATTCACCCTCCCCTCTTCAAATGCAGCTTGAGCACGGCCACGGTTTACTTACTGTTAATTCATAATATTAATGGAAACTAGTTAGTTCACAGGTTATTCATCTCCAGAGAATTGAGATTCGCGGTCAGAGAAGGCCACTTGAGGAAATGAATTTTGTGCTTTTGATCTACTTAAACTGACCATTCTCTGGCCCCCTGACCCTGCCTCCAAAACCCACCAGAGTGTTTACCATCTCATTGTCAGACTTGGCTTGGAAGAGTGCATTACTGGAAAAACCAATCCCCGCAGGGCGACAGCAAGGCTGGTAGCAAATCTGTACAAAATGGCAGATCTTGCCAGGTGCAGTCTTGCAGATTGTCAATACAGGCGATTTCTCATTTTCATGAGGATCAAACTGTCCTGGGGTGGGCATACAATTCCATTTCCTCTGGCTTTGGCTTCACCCAACACGCCATTTCAAAGCCAGAGCAGAAAGAGAGGGAGGAAGTGGGATGGCTGGGGTGCCTGGCAAATGGTACTCCCATAGGGGCTGCATGGTGATTTCCGTCCTTCTGTCTTTTTAATGCATTGTGTTTCAGAGTCAAGAAGGTGTTGGGAAAGGCTTGACAACATTCCAAGCCGGGGTCTCAGAACCTGTCTGTCCTACCCTTTCCAGTCTTCTCAAAGTGCAGGCTGCTCCTGAACTGGAGAGAAGCAAAACAGAAATTCCAGCTTTGCAAAGCATAACCTAGAATCTTAAGCTACAACGCATACTATTTCACACAGATATTGTCATGACCTTTGAATTTAAAAAAATAAAATTAAATTAAATTTAAAAAAAGTATGAGATCTGGGGAAGCCTGGGACTAAAGCAGCTTATTTCAGGTTCAGTGACTTGCCTGCAAGTTTCTCCTGATTCTGTGTGGCAGTGCTGGACAACTTTGACTTTCCCTTGTTAATAATCTCGCCATGCACTGAAAAGCCCCAACAATATCAAAGGCTTAGTGGAGAAGGCAGGGCCGACTGTTTACACATGTAGCAAGTTACTTCATCCAAAACACATTAGATGTGAACTCTTAACCCTTGTTTTTTCATTCCCTGGAAGCAAAAAGCTGCTCAGGGGTACTCCATTTACAAAAGGCTTGAAATCCAGAAAACACTGTGCCTTTAATTTCCCATCATGTATGCAGCATGAAAAATATAAGAGACAAGGCACATTGGATTAAAGAGGTTGCCGGGTTGATCCTTCTATTGAAAAAATGTCCCTCCATAGGAGTAGGTAAGATTATCATTTTGCATTATTAGGAATGGGGGAAGACCATGTAAATATCATGTAGGTATCATATGTAGAATGTCAAAATGACCTAAATGACCTTAAATACTCCTTTATAGTTATGAAAAAGGTGACGGGGGAGACAATGTTATGGACCCTCAGCCCAAATTATAACCACTGGCTCCTTAAGTTCATTGATTCAACCAATATGTACTGAGTGTCTACTGCAGGCTGTGATGGGCTCACTCTAAGATGATCCTCCAAAGACCCCTGACTCCAGGTATTCAGACCCTTATGTAATCACCTTCCCTTGAGGGTGGGCTAGATCCAGTGGCTTAGTTTTATTCAGTAGAATAAGGCAAAAGCAATGTTACGAAAGATTCTGGCCATGTGAAGTGGCTCATGCCTGTAATTCCAGCACTTTGGGAGGCTGAGGCAGGAGGATCATTTGAGGCCAGGAGTTTGAGACCAGCTGGGGCAAAACAACATCTCTAGAAAAGAATTTTAAAAATTAGCCAGTGTTTGGTGGTGCACACCTGTAGTTCTAGCTACCCCAGAGGCTGAGATGGCAGGATAGCTTGAGCCCAGGAGTTAGTGGTTACAATGAGCTATGATAATGCCAAATGGAACTGACGGTGGCCTTTGGCCAACAGCAAAGAAGCTCCTCAGTCAAACAGCCCTTGAGGAACTGAGTTCTGCCAACAATCTAAGTAAAATTAGAAGTGAATCATTCGCCAGTTGAACTTTCGGATGAGATCATAGTCCCAGTTGACACCTTGATTGCAGCTTTGTGAGAAACCTTGAATCTGAGGACACACAGAAACTGTGAGATGGTAAATATGTGTTGTTCTAAGCTGCTGAGTGTGTAGTAATTTGCTCCATAGCAGTAGATAACCGTATGCCAAGAACTGAGTAGCAGAATAGAATATGTCATTGAACAAATCCCAGTGCTCTGCCCTCATAGAGCTGATGATCTAGTTCTAGCTCCCACAGAGGGGTTGGGGGCCCTGGCTTCTGTAAGGAACCCACACATCACCATTTTCCTTACACTGCTGCATCAGCTATCAAAAGGCAGTTTCCCTTCTTCTAGATGAGTTCTTGCCCCTCATGGACCTCAGCTGCTATGTCACTGTTTCTAGAGTTTGAAAAGAAGCAGTTTGTTTAGAATCCAAGTTCCAACCAAGAAAACTTAGCAAAAAGAATGAGCAAACCCCAAATGGAGCAAATAAACATCGATAATCAATTCTGGGATATAGAATTTTCGGTAGCTTTTATGTTTAAACAAATATAGAAAACCAATTAATTGCAGCACAGAACCTAAGTGAAAGGTGCCACTGAACAAGGCACAGGGTGTAATGCAGTGGTATGGGCAGCTGCTGCTTCATATCCACAGCAATGAAGTGCAAACTAATTACATACCCCAGTGTTTTTTTTTCTTTTAAGAGGGGGTAGTTTTACTCTGTGCTTCCTTAGAAGCACGGAATGATTGCTCTCACAATGTAGTCTCTGAAGACTGATTAAGTACCAATTCACTCTCCTAAGCAATACCTCACAGGTCTTCCCCTATTCCAAACCATGGGCTCACGGAAGGGGTTTGCTGCCTGATACTACAAGAGAAACTTTAGCTCCTTGTCATCATCCTCTAGGAAATAAACCTGCTAACTCATCTAAACATTGTACTTAATTCATAGACAAACCAGTGAAAATTGTGTTTAGGGGTCTACTGTTAAAGCCGTCGGAGCATGATTTAAGGGTCTCAGTTAAGCTACGTTTTTTTCTGGGTGTGGGGTTACAGATAGCTTGTTTAAGTGGACAAACATCTCAAAATCCACAAATTAGAGAAATTCCTTTCTAGTAAGAGGCAGTCTAAACAAAATCCAGCCCCATCTCGAGGTGGACATAGATTAATGCTAACTGAAGAGTTCGGCTTTGTATTTAACATGCACCTGAGTTCAACGGAGGATAAAATTGAACTGCAAGGAGGAAAGACAAAATCTTTCCCAGCAGGCCTTGATTGATAGAACGTGCCATTTGTAGCAGAACAAAATGGAAAACCAGAAAGTTTGTTCCCAGCAATCATTGCCTCACTGGGCCAACTCTCTCTCCTCTGAGAAAATAATATGATTTCTTCATAGAGCATGTAGTCTACTTATTTAAGCAACTGTGCTCAGGATCTTTCATTTCTTCCAGCAGTTCGGTTGGAAAAAAATGGTCCCAGTAGGGGAGAGGGTGGTGTAGGTAACATTTAGCCAGGAAGAGGCTTATCTTATGAAAACTGCCATTGACAGTAACCTGGGAATAAGTAACTCCATAGAAAACGCGCAGATGGATCCCCTGTAGGTGAACATGATGAGCTCATTTTAAACTGCAAGCTGGGTACGTAAGACAAGTGTAGTGGTTAAGTACAGGGTTTCTGAAACCCAATTCACAGCCCAGCTCTTCTACTTAGCAGTTGTTTGGGCACAGCAAAGTGAATTACAATCTAGTTGTGCCTCAACTTCCTCATATGTAATGTTGAGATCACCCCCCTAAAAAACCTCATAGGGTTGTTAAGAGGATTAAATGAGCATTTAGCACAGTTCCTAACACATCCAAGATCCTTAAAAACTGTAGCTATAAGCCATTCTTCCCCCCAAAGAGGCAGGCATGCCCTGCTGGTACCCAACCAGGAACACACAAAGTTCCAAAAATACTCCCACTTCTGATTACAGACAGATCAATTATTTTGGAGTCCTGAACTAAATTCGGCCAATCACAATCCTCTACCCACACCCCAATCTTTCATCTTCCAATCTTTTGAGACAGAGTCTTGCTGTCACCCAGGCTAGAGTGCAGTGGCACGATCTTGGCTCACTACAACTTCTGCCTGTGGGTTCAAGCAATTCTCCTGCCTCAGCCTCCCCAGTAGCTGGGATTACAGGTGCATGCCACCACACTTGGCTAATTTTTGTATTTTTAGTAGGGACGGGGTTTTGCCATGTTGGCCAGGCGAGTCTCGAACTCCTGACCTCAAGTGATCCACCCGCCTTGGCCTCCCAAAGCACTGGGATTGCAGGTGTGAGCCACCGCACCTGGCCTTCAATCTTTTATTTTAATACAATTTTAACATTTTTCCATCCAGCAGACTAAATCCCCAAACCTAGGAATTATTTTGATTCCACTCCTTTCTTGACCCACTCACTTCCTTTCTTGCCGCCCAGAAAGTCTGGAAGATTCTACCTCCTAAACGCATCTTGAATCTGACCACCACTTCTCTGCAGTACCTCTGGTCTAACCGCATCCTGGATCAACACCATCTCGTACCTAAACCACTTCCAGAAGCCTGACCTAACTGGGTTGCCTGCTTTCTCTGCTGTACCCTCCAATTCTTTCTCTGCCTAATAGACCAGTACTTGTTTTACCCTGGCTGCCCACTGGAATCATCTTCAATCAGCTTAAAAAAAAAAAAAAAAAAAACCCAAAAAACTAAAAACAAAAGTAGACTACAACAATGATGAAACACTATTCTGATTGACCTGAGGGTGTGGCCTGGGCATCTGGATGTTGAAAATCTCCCTGGATGATTCTGATGTGCAGGTAGGGATGAGAATCACTGAGTCAGAATGAGCTTTTAACAATAAATCTGGCTGGGCACAGTGGCTCACAACTGTAATCCCAGCACTTTGGGAGGCCAAGGTGGGCGGATCACAAGGTCAGGAGATCGAGACCATCCTGGCCAACACGGTGAAACCCCGCCTCTACTAAAATACACACACAAAAAAATTAGCCGGGCGTGGTGGTGCATGCCTATAGACCTAGCTACACCGGAGGCTGAGGCAGGAGAATTGCTTGAACCAGGAGGCGGAGTTTGCAATAAGCCAAGATTGTACCACTGCACTGCAGCCTGGGTGATGAAGTAAGACTCTGTCTCAAAAATAAATAAATAAATAAATCAATAAAATTTAAAAAATAAATAAAAAATAAAAATAAATAAATCTAATCATAACCCATGACAGCATAAAAGCTCTCCCAGATCTGGGCCCAGCAGACCTCTAGATTCTTCCAGGATTTCCACGGTTCCCTACAGGACTCCTGGGCCTCCTTCCTCTTCCTCAAATACTCTGAGCATTTCACTGCCTCCAGGCCTTTGTCCCTGTTGTTCCCACTGACTACGCTGCTCATTCCTTAGCTCTTTGCAGGGCAAGTTCTCAGTCGTCAGAGCTCAGCTCAATGTAGCTCCTATAGGAGGCCTTCCCTAGCTCATTCCAAATGTTTGCTAACTCAGTACTCCGGTTAGTTCCTTCCTGGCACCAGTCTCAGTTTGTCAATTCCTGAAGCTCAGGGTATGGCCCAACTGGTTGCGTCAGCTGAGGAAATCCAGGCTGGAGAGTCCTTGAAGTTTAAGCAGGTCAGAAATCCTCACACCCTCTGGGTATCATGGGAATAACATATCCTTTCTCCAGCACTTCCTACCCTTCATTGTAATTACCTGTTTAGACATCTGCTCCCTTGACTGGACTAGAAGCTCCCTGAGGGCAGGACTTACACTTTATTTAGTTTGTTTCATATTCCCAGCTCTATCTTAGTGCCAACAGAGAGCTGGTGCTAACAAGATGCTTGCTTCCTAGAAGTATAGAAGGTAGCTATTAAAGAGGTGAAGCAGGGAAAAGACGTAAGGGGGACGAAGCTAAAAGAAGACTTTAACCAGGGTATCTAGAGAGTTCAAAGAGTTCTGGGATTTATGTCCAAAAAAATGTGATCCAAGTCTTGGTTATGTGACCTGAGGTAAGTGACTTTAATCACTATGGGCAAGTGGACAACGACGCACACTTCCTGGGTGGTTCTGCAGGGGTGAAATGAAAAGATGCCTGTGACATAGGCATTATTTTTCCACTGTATACAGACCAGGGGATTATCACATTGTGGTGGGTTTTGTTTTTATTTTCTTTTAATCCATGACCGAAAAGTGGTATGGAATTAGGAGGAAAAGGCAAAAGCAAGAAACATAAAATTTAAAAAATAATAGTTATCATTATTAACGAGGACTTCTAACGCAAGTTTCAAGCCTTTTTCCTTTTTCTAGATCAGAATTTGCTCGTATCAATTCTTGGCCTTTTGGCTAAGATCAAGTGCAGAATTTGCTCCTAACTGGTTAAACACACAGTCTTCCAAGTCAGGTTACCTTGGTTCAAATTACACTTCTGCCACGGATGAGGTGTGACAAGGGCCAGCATGCCATGACCACCAAGGCAAATCCCACCCACAGACTGCATCTGTAAATAAACATTTATTGGAACACAGCCAGGTTCACTCATTTACGTATCATTGGTGGCTGTTTTTGTGTTACAAAACCACAATCAAGCAGTTGGAACAGAGATCTCGTGGCAAAGCCGAAAATATTACGATCTGGCCCTTTGGCCCTTTATAGAAAAAGTTTGCCAATTCCAGTTTTACACAAACAAATTACTTAACTGTCCTAAGCTTCAGATTCTTCAGTCTGGAACATGGAGATATTAACAATACTTCCCTCTTAGGGCTGTACTTTCCTTAGGGGGCTGAGAGAGGTCAATGGGACAATCCACATAAAATAATTCACACAATGCCAGGCACATGGGAAGAATTCAAGGATGAAATTACTGAACAGTAAACATTACTGTTAAAATGATCAGTGCTAAACTCCATCCATCCACCTATTCATTAATTTAATCACTAATTCAGACATTCAACAAATATTTACTAAGCACCTAATAAGTGCCAACAATTATACTAGGATGTATTGTACTGCAAATGTATCTATTAGACAAACAAAAGCACAGACAAAAGAAAATGATTTTTTCTGCCAATCAGGTGCTCAAACCCTGTGAATTGTGTAATTTTGATATTAGTAGACACAGTACTAAAACTATATCAACCAGACTATGAGTTTTGTTTTGTTTGAAGACATACTGCAATAGGAAACCCGATGCCTCTTCCTCAGTAAGCCTTCAAAATATCTTTGCAGAATGACTGATTGATAGTTGTTACCAACCAGAGAGGCTTCTAATGATGAAAAACTGCACAAGTTTTATGGCATAGTAAATGAACCACACCTGTAAACGTCACACGAAACTCTCCAAAAATTTAGAAACAGCTTTTTACAGGTATTGTGTTAATCAGATCTTGGTATCCCTGCAAATGTAATTTAAAAGACTAAGCATGCTCTGAGAAACATGAGAGTTATTTTAGAATGTTAAATATGCAAAGTTCAACATTTATATAAGGCACAGTGCACTGATTCTGTTGGTAGAACAAACTACAGAATTAAAGCAGTTTGTGAGCTAACTGGGAAAAGTCCCCTTTAAATTCTGAAACTTTATTCATACATTTTCAGGTGAAACCTTTGTGAAATATATTGCATGCTTCATTGCCTCCTTAAACATAATTTAAGCCTCTATAATGACTAAAGATGGTCCTTTTGAATAACAATTGGGTGACCAGGTTCTAATAAAGCAGAAGTCTCAGGGTACATGTTCTCATGCAAGTGTCACGGAAAGTAAAGACACACAGAACCCTGAAGAGCTCTCTAGTGAATGTAGTATGTGTGTTTTAGTGTATGGATATGGTGATATATAAATTGGTGCCTGTGAACCTTTAAAATTATTTTTAAATTATTGCCTGTGCATTAGCTCCTCAAGACTGTGAGGTAACTGACCCACTTGTAAGCTGGGTGACGTATAAGAAGTCTCATTAGGAAACAATTCTAAAACTCATAGGTCCTTAGTTTAAAATGGTCTTCCCATTAGACATTGAGGTCCCAGATGAAATGCATGTTGTGATTTGTTATCTTAATTTTTCATTGAGGTGTAACGTAAACCAGTAAGCTACACAAATGTTAAGTATATAGTTAGAAGCATTTTCACATCTGTATGCACCCATGCAACCTCAGCCAGATGAAGACAAAAATTTCCAGAACTCTTAGAAGGCTTCCTTAAGACCCTCCAGTTGATAGCCCCATATTCCATATGTATTAATGGAAACATACACCAGAATCTTGTCTCACCTTCTTTCACTCGTCATTGTATCTGTGAGATTCACCCATGTTTGTCCAAGTAGTAGGAGTTCATTTTTATTACTGTAGAGAATACCATTATGTGAAAATATCCAGATTGATTTATCCAACGATTTGCTGTGTTTATGGTACATTATTTCTCTTTCTGTTGCATAAAGCATCACCAACGTGATGCAGTTTATGGAAGGAAGATTTTCAGCCAATAAAGCACATCAGAGTAGGGTGTAACATTTCAGGAAAGGAGACACCACAGCAATCGTGTTGAATTTTAACTTTTTCCAAAGGATACTAAAAGGCCTACCTGATACTAGATGGATTTTCAATTTGTCCTATGACAATGGGAGTCAGCAGAACCTCATCGACAAGTGCAAGGACTTTAAGAGTTGGGCAGACCTTCCGGTTTGGGTTCTCGGCTCTGGCTACCTGGCTGACACTGGGCAAGTAACTTAACCTCGAGACTCAATTCCCCCAACTCTGAAATCAAGACAACATTGACAGTAAACCTCTTACAGCTGTCATGAGAGTTGCTACAATAATCCACTTATCGAATAAACATCCCCAAATCCTGGTTATTACTGTAATTGAAAAAGTTGCTTTCAATATACTGAAACCTTGACTGACAAATTAAAAACATCATAGTAAACTTATTTTTTGAGCAACCCTTGTAGTTATATTCTTTCCCACTATTAGAATGTGCTTTGGGGCCAGGAGTGGTGGCTCACACCTGTAATCCTAGCACTTTGGGAGGCCAAGGCAGGTGGATCCCTTGAGCCCAGGAGTTCAAGACCTGCCTGGGCAAAATGGCAAACCTTTGTCTCTGCAAAAAATACAAAAATTAGTGCCACTGTACTCCAGCTTAGATGAGAGGGTGAGACCCTGTCTCCAAAAAAAAAAAAAAAAAAAAAAAGAATGTGCCTTGGATCAATCTATATGGTGCCTGGCACAGTTATACTCTATAAGTTGAAATTCTGAGATAACAGATATTAATAATACTAACTTCAAGCAGATATAGAAGTGACATATTAATTCTCTTTGGGTTTGGCTGTCAGTAAAGAGCAAACATGAGTTTCACAGTCTTTTCTCCATTACCAATCACTTTTCACAGAGTGGTAACCTATCTGCTTATATTCCCTAACCCTTGAAAACCTCTTGATATATGTTAGGAAAAAAAATTTTAGTTGAGAGTCTGCACCAAAGATAAACACTGTTTAAACAACCCAAGGGAAAGGGATTTTTTCATGTGTGATTTCTAGTCATCTGCATTAATGTTGAGAAGATAAACCAATAGGAAGGTTACCTATGAATTTTAGATGCTCTGTACACCACCTTCCATGAAACCTGAGGGAGATGAAAACTCTCTCTGGTTGGTAGTCAGGTCACTCGGGTATGGATCAAGAGGTAGGAAGATAAGAGATGAGAAAAACGTGATGAGGCCCTGAAAATCTCTATTTTTCTGATAACCTGAAAATCTATAAGCTTTAACTGTGCCTCTGTAAAATTGCAACAGTCAGTTGAAGCCCAGTTTAGCAAAACTATGTCAATAAATACTAGCCCAAGAATGTAAATTACCATATTTGTTTGGGGCTTTAAAATCAGTTATTAATATTTTTATGGCTAGGTGTGGTGGCTTCTGCCTGTAATCCCAGCACATTGGGAGGCTGAGGTGGGAGGACTGCTTGAGGCCAGGAGTTCAAGACCAGCCTGGACAACATAGTGAGACCCTGTCGCTATAACAAATTAAAAATTAGTAGGGCAAGGTGGCATGTACCTGTCCTAGCTGTTCAGGAGGTTGGGATGGGAGGATTCCCTCAGCTCAGGAGTTCGAGATGGGAGGATTGCCTTAGCTCAGAAGTTCGAGGCTGCAGTGACTTATGATTGCACTAATGCACTCCAGCCTCAGAGACAGAGCAAGATCCTGTATCAAATACATAAGTAAACACATTTTAAAAATTATCTTAGTATGTTTAGAGGTTAACATTCTTTACTCTGCTTTTCACTGACTCTGTTACAGAACTCAAACAGCTGAAGTATATGAAGTACTTTGCCTACTACACGTAGGAAAGAGAAAGAATATCATAAAAGCACAAGAAACTTGTGAGTTAAAATAATGACTCCTAAACAGCAACAAGAAAATGCCCTGTTTAATGAGAATATGGTGAACTGATTACCTGTATACTTGGTTAAGGGAGTTACATGAACAACAGCCTTTCAAAATTAAAACTGAGTATACTTGTTATCCAACAAAATCTATGCTTTTTTTTTTTTTTTCTTCTCTTTTGAGACAAAGTCTCACTCGGTTGCCCAGGCTGGAGTGCAGTGGTGCGATCTCAGCTTACTGCAACCTCTGCCTCGCAAGTTCAAGTGATTCTCCTGCCTCAGCCTCCCAAGTAGCTGATATTATGGGCACGTGCCACTACATCCAAGTATTTTTAGTAGAGATGGAGTTTCACCATGTTGGCCAGGCTGGTCACGAACTCCTACCCTCAGGTGATCTGCCCACCTCGGCCTCCCAAAGTGCTGGCATTATGGGTGTGAGCCACCACACCCGGTCAGAAATCTACTTCTAAGACTTTTAAACAATAATGTGAACAAGTGGATATGCGCATAAATGTATCAATATAACATATCAGTATTGTTTATCAGAGGATGACCATCTGAAGTTATTCTAATAAATCCATGAATAGTTACCTACTTAAAATATGGCATCACCATTTAGTGTCACACTATGAAGTAGTTAAAAAGGTTAAGGAAAATCTATATCTTCTAACATCAAGATATGATTATTACATATGACTAGGGTCAAAATCACTTTAGAGTAGTTTCGTTTTATTCAGGTAACATATTTATACGTGTTTTTAAAACTTCTGACAGCAGAAAGGCAGACTTTAGTGGTTCCCTCCACACGGTCGGATCCCTTTTTCCTTAATAGACCCTCGTGTTGCTTGACATTTGTACAAGCATGATTATTTTTAGAACCAGAAAAAGTGATCTGCATTTTGAAAACACATTGTATTCAAATGTTGATATATGGCATATGTCAATTCTGATATATTTATATATAATTTGGTATGTGTATTTTATGATTTGGATCTGTGTATATATCAAATTTGGCATGTTTTTATCAGATATATAAATGATTAAATTATAAATAAGGATTTATATATATCACAGTAAGCATTTCAGCAAAGAGCAACCCAGGGTGAGTGGCAGGAACTAGATTCGTGCTGATCGGTTTCCAGCTGGCTGCTGTGTTTCTGACACAGTGTCAGATGCTGTCAGACCACAGCTGGACTCCTCTGTGGCGGGTAACAGGAACAGACCATATTCCCACACAGCTAATCTTTAATATGCTTCTCCTCCCATGTGGAGCTGGATGGGGTCAGGAGATGCCAATATGGAATTTCTCAGCAAACTTCTGGGAGCCTGGTCTCATCCTGACCTGGGTAAGGAGCACAAGAAGATGTTGCAATAAACCTAAGAAGCTGGTTTCCCAAATAGGCCCAAAGTTAAATCAACTCTCAGACGTGAATCATTTTTCCCCCATGAATTGTGATACATACGATTCTCTACAATCAACAGAACTTCAGGTGACGCTGTCTGCTCTGAAAGGTGAAAGAGACCTAAAGACCTATGTCCCAAAGTGACCTCCAAAGAAAGAGTCACAGAAGAATCAAGCATGGACATCTGACACCAAACTAGAGAAGTCACCTCAGGTTTGAGTTGCTGTTTTTCTTTCCCATTTCTTCAGGACCACTACTCACAGGCATAAATGCACATACATCTCATCTTAGGGACATGGTAATGTTTCCAGGTGTTACCCTGATATCAGTTGTGATCTCTTTCATTTCACCAACAGAACCTCTGAAAACTTAGCAAAAGTGACTGCAGTCCCTGCTTCTAATGCCCAGGTAGGACTCGCAAAGGTCTACCTCAAATGCTAGAAGCAATCTGTTCCTCAAATAATAACAGTTAATATCTACTGGGAGTTTATAAAGGAGCATTCACTATACTAGTGCTTTACATTCATTATTTCTCCTTATCTGCAACAACCTTAAGAGTTAGAGCAAACAATCATTCTCATGTAACAGCTCTGGCAATTAAGACTTTGAGAGAACAAATGTTTGCCTAAAGGCATAGCTAGAAAGTGGTAGTAACTGGCAGGGCGGGGTGGCTCAAGCCTGTAATCCCAGCACTTTGGGAGGCTGATGTGGGTGGATTGCTTGAGGTCAGGAGTTTAAGATCAGCCTGGACAACACAGTGAAACCCACCTCTACTAAAAATACAAAAATTAGCTGGGCATGGTGGTGCACACCTGCAATCCCAGCTACTCAGGAGGCTGAGGCAGGAGAATCACTTGAATCCGGGAGGCAGAGGTTGCAGTCGGTGAGCCAAGATCACACCACTGCACTCTAGCCTGGGTGACACAGTGATACTCCATCTCAAAAAAAAAAAAAAAAAAAAAAAGAAGAAGAAGAAAAAAGAAAGTGACTGGGCTTAAACCTGGGGCCATGGTGTTTCTTGGGTACAACCCAAGCCACCGCCTATTCATCATAATTCCTATAACTCACATGCATGGTTTTCTCTTTAGGCCTCACTTATTGAATCCTTCGAATCCTTAAGAATGGCAAGGAACACCAAAACAAAATTTTTTAAGTCCTACAGATTCATACATACATACACGTACATGAGGGCTTTGAGGACAGATATGCAAAATCAACATCCTCAATTTGCATACAGAAAACAATGTTTCTGTGGGACAACTGACATTTAAAGGAAAAAAGAATCCAGGGTGACAATGATATTTCCAGAATACTATGTTAGAAAATGGGCCAGGCGGTGGCTCATGCCTATAATCCCAGCCTCTGGGAAGCCAAGGCCAGAGGGTCACCTGAGGCCAGGAGTTCAAGACCAGCCTGAACCACATAGTGACACCCTGTCCCTACTAAAAATTTGAAAATGAGCCAGGCATGGTGATGCGTGCCTGTAGTCCCAGCTACTTGGAGGCTAAGATGAGAGAATTCCTTGAGCCTGGGAGGTTCCAGGCTGCAGTGAGCTATGATCATGACACCGCACTCCAGCCTGGGTGACAGAGAAAGACCTTGTCTCTAAAAAGAAAAGAAAAGAAAACCACAGATTCTTTTTACTTCAGTCCTTATCAGAGAGCCTTTATTATGTTAAAGCACACTGTCAGTCTCTAAGAGGAAGCTCTGCTAGACTAGACAGCACTTTCCAGGACTGGATCCAGGTCAAGCATCTTCCAGGAGTAGTGCTCCTCAAAGGATGTTCTGGGAAAGGCTGGCCTCGGGGATTCCAGAGTACCACCTTCAGCATCAGTTTCCAAGCTCCGCAGACACTGCCTGTTGATTTGACTTAACTTCTCCACAAGAACTACACAGAGAAGGGGACACAGTTCCACTCAAGGAACTCACTAGAACAATTCTGACATAGTAACATCTGAAATATTATTCCACATAGTGTACATGTATGAAGAGAAACCAGACTCCCTACATCTGACTCCAAGAATCTTGGCTGTGTAAAGCTTCCAAAGCTAGAATCACTTCACACGGAGCCCAACAATCTCTAAAACAATGACATTCCACAAGCTCTCCTGCTTCATCCCACACAGCTTGCTTCCAGGAATTTATACAGCCAAAGAGATGCTTCCTAAAGCCCCAAAGTGTGCATATTCAGACACCATTTCAAAGATCTAGTGTCAGAAACTATTTTCATTGATTACAGAGAACCTACCAACTTACAGCCCTCGCAATTTCCACCAGCAAGTATTGTGTATGCAGAGAAAATGAGAAACAATTGAAAAGACAAATGAACGCCCATGCTCTTAGAAATGTGAACGGATTGTATAGAACAGAATACTAGTGTTCTGCAACATTACTTAGCCTAGAAATATGAAGCAATACAAATGCTCATGGGACTGTATGCTGCCTTGCAAACTCTATTGCATTGTTGGTTAACTTTTCACACACACAAGTCCTGTCTCTCTGAAAAACTTGCAAGGTAGAGCACGAGAACCGTTCTTCTTTTTTTTTTTTTTTTATTTTTTATTTTTAAGCATCTACTCCAATGCCAAACCTGCAGACGTTACTGAATAAATCTCTGCTGAGTGGATAAATGCCTTCATATTATGGAAGCATAAGAGGGCATTTACTTATTTTGTACTCAATAAAGTCATGCTGGGGAAAATATTCAGCACCTGATTATGGAACGTCTGATGTAATCAGACTAAAATCAATTACTGAGCATGCTGAACAAAATAGCTGTTGGTCACAAGTTGGTAGTTTGGTGGCAATTCTTTTTGCCGGTAGCTTCTCTCTTAGCACATCTCTTTCAGTTAGGGTCCTGTCAGGAGACAGAAACTGTGTCAGTAATTTGAGCAGGGAAAATTTAATATATAAAGAATTGCTGACAAGTAAAAGATAGTTAACTACCAAAAATGGGGAGGGAGGTCTCTAAGGGGTACCGGAAAAGCTACTGCAAAAAAAAAAAAAAAAAAAAAAAGCCATTATTTCTAGAATAGAGAGCTACCGAACAAGGAAGAAACTAAGCACTCAGAAGAGGGCCCTCTGTGCAAAGGCTGATATTTAGACCTTGAGAGGGCATGAATGTCACAGGAACATGGAATTTGTGGCAAAGAAACTGCCAGAGGGTGTGCTGGTGATGTTTTATAGGAATGGCCCACTAGGTGATGAAGAAACTCTCTGGAGTGAAAGCCAACCAGAGTATACCCAGAAGAGTGGCTCACTGGGTTGTGGAAAAATTTACCAAAAAGTATAGGTCAGAAGGAGCAGCCCAGAAAGACATCTGCTGGGGGGTGTGGGCTACAGCTGTTTTGAGAGCTGCTGAGATGAGTGGCACTGGCTGGGCCTCCCTCTTGCTGATCAGCTGCCTACAGGGCCCTTAAGCAGCAAAGAGAGCAGGAGGGAAAGTCCCACCTCTGCTTCCCTCTGCAGTGCCCCCAGTGTCGTCTAGAGACACAACCCACTGCTGCACCAGCTATTAAAGGAAGAATGTGGAAAAAAACTACTTTAAACTTCATATGGAACAAAAAAAGAGCCTGCATAGCCAAGACAATCCTGGGCAAGAAGAACAAAGCTGGAGACATCACACTACCTGACTTCAAACTATACTACAAGGCTACAGTAACCAAAACAGCATGGTACTGGTACCAAAACAGATATATAGTCCAATAGAACTGAATGGAGCCTTCATAAATAACACCACACAGCTACAATCATCTGATCTTTGACAAACCTGACATACACAAGCAATGGGGAAAAGATTCCCTATTTAATACACGGTGTTGGGAAAACTGGCTAGCTATATGCAGAGAATTGAAACTGGACTGCTTCCTTACACCTTACACAAAAATCAACTCAAGATGGATCAAAGACTTCAATGTAAAACCTAGGACCATAAAAATCCTAGAAGAAAACTTTGGCAATACCATTCAGGACATAGGCATCGGCAAAGACTTCATGTATAAAACATCAAAAGCAATGGCAACAAAAGCCAAAATTGACAGATGGGATCTAATTAAACTAAAGAGCTTCTCACAGCAAAAGAAACTATCATCAGGGTGAACAGGCAACCTACAGAATGGGAGAAAATTTTTGCAATCTATCCATCTGATAAAGGGCTAATATCCAGAATCTACAAAGAAATTAAATTCACAAGAAAAAAACAACCCCATCAAAAAATGGGCAAAGGATACGAACAGACACTTCTCAAAAGAAGACATTTATGCAGCCAAGAGACATATGAAAAAAAGCTCATCATCACTGGTCATTAGAGAAATGCAAATCAAAATCATCATGAGATATTATCTCACGCCAGTTAGAATGGTGATCATTACAAAGTCAGGAAACAACAGATGCTGGAGAGGATGTGCAGAAATAGGAACACTTTTACACTGTTGGTGGGAGTGCAAATTAGTTCAACCATTGTGGAAGACAGTGTGACAATTCCTCAAGGATCTAGAACTAGAAATACCATTTAACCCAGCAATCCCATTACTGGGCACATACTGAAAGGATTATAAATCATTCTACAATAAAGACACATGCACACATAGTTTATTGAGGCACTATTCACAATGGCAAAGACTTGGAACCAACCCAAATGTCCATCAATGATAGACTGGATTTAGAAAATGTGGCACATATACACCATGGAATACTATGCAGCCATTAAAAAGGATGAGTTCATGTCCTTTGCAAGGACATGGATGAAGCTGGAAACCATCATTCTCAGCAAACTGAGACACAAGGACAGAAAACCAAACACTGCATGTTCTCGCTCATAAGTAGGAGCTGAACAATGAGGACACATGGACACAGCGAGGGGATATCACACACCGGGGCCTGTCGGGGGGTGGGGGCCTGGGGGAGGGATAACATTAGGAGAAATATCTAACGTAGGTGATGGATTGATTGGTGTAGCAAACCACCAGGGCACATGTATACCTATGTAACAAACCTGCATATTCTGCACATGTAACCCAGAACTTAAAGTATAATAAAAAAGAAGGAGGAGGAGGAGGAGGAGGAGGAGGAGGAAGAAGAGGAGGAGGAGGAAGAAGAGGAGGAGGAGGAGGAGGAAGAAGAGGAGGAGGAGGAGGAGGAAGAAGAGGAGGAGGAGGAGGAGGAAGAAGAGGAGGAAGAGGAGGAGGAAGAAGAGGAGGAGGAGGAGGAGGAAGAAAGAAGAAGAAGAAAGAAGAAAGAGAGAAGAAGAAGAAAGAGAAGAAGAAAAGAAGAAGAAGAAGAAGGAGGAGGAGGAGGAGGAGGAGGAGGAGGAGAAGGAGAAGAAAAGAAGAAAAGAAGAAAAGAAGAAAAGAAGAAGAAGAAGAAGAAGAAGAAGAAGAAGGAAGAAGGAAGAAGGAAGAAGGAAGAAGGAAGAAGGAAGAAGGAAGAAGGAAGAAGGAAGAAGGAAGAAGAAGAAGAAGAAGAAGAAGAAGAAGAAGAAGAAGAAGAAGAAGAGAGAAATGTTTCCAGGGTTCTACACCAGGATTACAAAGCTGGGCAAGAAAAGGCAAACTTGTAACTGAGGGTTAATAAATGATTAACTGGCATACTTTCCATTAGAGAGTCTGAGTGATAGCGCAGAGATTTCCATGGATTTATCATCAGCAGACGCTAAAAAGTCTGTAAGGCATTGATTAAAGCCTTTTTCTCTCAGTAACAGAAGAATGGGAATTTAGTAAGAAGTTAGTACACTGGCTAGCACAAGTAGGTGCTCAATAAATATGTAATGAATGAATGGATGAACAAATAAATATGAGTTTTTACTGTTTTATCTTTGACCATGACTCTAGTTAGTTTTCCAGTTTGAGAAAAGAGTATCAGTATTCAGACACCAAAATATGTATTTTGTACATTTTCTTTGTTACAAGATCAGTTAAGCAACTTTCACTATAGTATGTAATATATATTATTCAGAACTCAATTCACATGGAAAAAAATCTCCAGAGAGGTCTTAATCCATTTTATACACTGGTATTTACAGCAGAAATAAACATGTCTTCAAGTTAGCAGGTTATTGCCTGGGACTTAGAAACATTTTGTTTGAGTTATAAAAAGCTATCTTCTTTGTGTTATCTGTTATAGCAGTATTTCATGTACATTTATTATGCTATACGCCTATCAATGGATCTTTAATAACCCAGAAGCTTCCTTTTAAAGAAAACTTGGGGACACAAAAATCTCAAATTAGGAGGTGACTAATCATATTATAGAAGTATGCTTCATGGTATGAGTATTTGCCATATAGATCACTGGAACAGTTGGCTCCCATGATGTAACTACGAATCTGATTCTATTGACAAGATTTGGATGGAAACATAATTCTTAACAGGGATGCCAACTGTGAAAAGTGAGATATAACCAACCATATGACTGTCGTTTCTATTTCTATAACTGTTTCACATTTCTCTTAATTGGAACACCTCTAACTTACAGGTGAGAGAGATCCTCGTTCAAAATAGGAAATCAAGTTCTTAATGCTGAGAGTAGCCTGACACAGATATTGCCAGTGAAGGTAATCCAGAAAAGGCAGTTATCATTTTCCTCTTCAATAAGGCTCCTGTATCAATATCAATCATTATATTCTTCCTACGGAAACCATATGATTCCTTAGAAAAGAGACTGGATTTAAGTTATACATCCAAAGATAGTGCTACAGAAACAGATACAATTAAAATACTCTTAGGTATATGACTTCCATCAGAGGAAGCCAGGCCAGACGAAACACACGACTTGTCTATTTCTATTCCTAGAGGTGTGCACAGTTTCACCAAAGATATCAAGAGGACTTAGTGAAACCCCATCTCTACAACATATACAAAAGTTAGCAAGGTGTGGTGGCACACGCTTGTAGTCCCAGCTACTGGGGAGGCTGGGGTGGGAGGATTGCTAGAGCCTGGAGGAGGTCAAGGCTGTGGTGAACTGTGATTACGCCACTGCACCCCAGCCTGGGCAACAGAGTGAGACCCTGCCAAAGGAAAAAAAAAAAAAAAAAAGGAAAGCAAGCCTTTAAGAGTTTGCAGGGGACCAAAGAAATTCAGGACTAGGACTATAAGACAATTATCTATTAATGCCCCAGGACAGACACTTAGCTGTTGGGCTGTTGGATATCTGACAAGAGATCCCTCACTCTATCTCACTTTCCTGAGTTACGACTTTCAGCAATGCCCTGCTTAGTGTATGGTGTCTGCTGAGATATTCCACAAATGTGCTACCCAACTCTGATGTTCGAGTCCAGTAACAAAGAAAAATCACTCACTGTGAATTGGTGATGCCCTCCCCGACCTTCTCTAAGTTCTACCTCTGTTTCCATGATGGCAAAACTACAGATTTAGAAAACCTGCCCATATCACCTTCTTTTCATTTTCGCTATAGATAAAAGTTTTATCTGGGAGACACACATATATAGATTAGTAAGGTCACCATGAAAATAAAATTTAGGAACTTCATTTTTAGATGATGACTATAATGATCAGTTACTGTGATCCAGTCTTGATATTTATAAGAAAGGTAGAAAAAATCCCTAAATGTGTTAATGTTTCTACAAAAATAATTCTACCAGACATTCTTAAAGCATAGATTGCATCTGTCATATTCATTGTTGTTCCCTAGGCGCACAGTATAATGTTCATTAAACATTTATTTAATCACCTTGAGAAGACACCAAGAGATCCAGGTTGATACATGAATGCTGGGCAACTGACTAGCTCCTGATTCCCAAATTATACCTCAGAGACTCCGTATTATCTCTAAAAATTGAAGAATCTGTGATTTGTAGAACCTCAACTGCCCAAACTGAATAATACTAAATCCACCCGTATTGAGGCTCTAGCATATGTTCCCTTTAAGCTAATTTCTTATGCACCCAGAGGCAATTCCATCAGCCTCTCCTCCAGAGAGTCTTCAGGAAACCTTCTATTCTTAAATGCCTCTCTGGACAAGTAAACTAATCTTATCTGAAAGGAGGTGAAAATCAAAATGAGGTTTTCTATGCTATGTCTATACTAGGAGATCTTCACTCTCCCATTGACAGTATGGCTTTACAGTTGTTGATTTTAGTTGTCTACATTAGAAATTCATTTGCAGCAACATAATTAATACCAATCTTGAATTTTCTCAAGTTTTATTTGCTGGAAAAGAAATCATGTCAACGTCTAACAAAACTATGGCAGTAATTAACTCAAATCACACACCAGAACATTAATACAGCTATTTGGCTACTGCTGCTAATACAGATGCCCTGGAAATACAATGAATTTTCCCAGTGACAATGACTAAAACATGTTATTTGTCTTTGTGTAGCTCCATCCATAAATATCTGTGAACAATTGTTCCATTCCCCCAACATCACGCTATAGCAATGAAGTTTCCAGATCCATTAATAAAAAATACAGCAATTCACCATTCCAAAATGACCACAGTTCTTTAACTGAGGTGTTTCTCCCCTGAACTATATTGTTTAAGTAATGATGATTTCTTTATTGTATAATAAACTGCAAGAAATTAGGAAAGATGAATAGGCAAACTAAAAATAAAAATGTTTCCTATTACCTAGATATAAGCAATGTTATTGTTTTGATTACCAGACTTCTAGTCTTTTTTCAGTGCAATAGTCCTAGAACAATGCAATAATTCCAGCATAATGCAAGGTTAAAAAATCTGCAAAGCTCTGAAGTTTTTGACATATGATTGACATATGACCTTGCAGACCATCAATTCCAGCTTTTGTTCCTGCTAGTAGGAATGTACATGGGAAGGTCTTTTCCCAGTGAAATGTGTAAGTGAATTCTGTTCCTCATCAAAAGCAAGTCTAATGAAGAAGCAGAGAGTTAAGCTCAAGTCCACTATTTAAAAAAGTCCTTAACTGGCGTAAACACAAATACTAGTCTACATGTCTCCACTGGACATTGAAATTGCTATGAAATAGCCTATTAGTGCCTGTTGCATACAAGGTACTTCATCATAATTTACTAAGTGGATGACTGAATGAACAAGTAAATAAAGCCAAGATAATTATCCAGAGAAGGACAATTTCCAGATAACAAGGCAGGGGGCTGAAAGCCCTTTAGGTTGGATGTCTCAGTATTAGGTAGAATTGTACTGACTTTCAGGGATTAAAAAAGTATTCTGGAATTTCTAAAACTGTAGGATTTCATGCCCAAATATCATATTTGGCTGACAAAACAAAGCAAAAGAAGACAATAACCACAAATCATGGAAGGAGTACAAGATGGAAGGCCAGCAGGGCTATATACAATCATTTCACCATGACACTGTGCCTGAGTCCATGAGTTGTATAAAATAGTACCATAACAGTGTCCTTCTGCCATTGGCAATTAAAACAAAAAAAATCCCTAGAAGGTTCCAAATCAGTATTGCCATAAATGCATCTTGTGTTTTGGCAGGAAGTAAAGCAAGTAGAGCTCCCTCCCACGTAGCAGCAAGCTTAGGCTCCATAAAGTAACAAAAATATACCTGATACTCTAGACCCTGAGTTAACAACATTGGTTAATCAGAGGGATGCCACAGTGTTGACTGTGCTTTTATCTCATTTATGATTTTATTGCAACAGGATTCTGCACCTGATGGTGAGAATGTGAGTGAGAGGTTGAAATGATGAGCAACTCTTGGTAAAATGCAGGTTGCTTAAAGGTTTGGGTCTACCTGCAAAATTACATCAACACTCTATAAGCTGTTGACACCACGAAACAACTCCTCAGCTGGTGGGGTTTCTAGGCTACCCACCTCCTCTGCCTCGTCCATGGATGGTGCCCCAGTCTGTGTGCCTAGATTCTCTGATGACAGGTGTCATCAAAATGCAGACACAGATACTCTGCCACCTGGCCTGGGCTTGCTGTTTTTATTCACCATCTGTCACAAAATGATATCAGAATGAAAAGAGAATCTGTCTGTAGGAGAAGGCATCATAGGCTTGAAATTTCTTCATGAGAACCAAGGAGATGGAGCAAATTAGAAGATAATTATGTATTCTTTTCTAGGCACACCTCAGACAATGGAAACAGGAAAAAGTTTTTAAAACCGTGAGACCGGAATCCCAGGCACTGTAGATGGATAACTTTTATTTTGCTCCTAGTTTATTCTTTCAGAAGAATTCTAGTTAGACATGTGGGAAGAGAATGCAAAACCTTGCTTAGCACTGGTGGTGAGCTGGTGAGGGTTGAGAGTATTTCATTAAGACCTTCAATATTTTATTAAGACTTTCACTTAATGGCCTTTTTCCTAGAACAATGCAAAAGACAGGCTTGCGCATGCTATGAGTCCAAGCATGCCACAGAAAGATCACAATCTTGAGGCTGAATGTTCCAATAGCTGGAAACACAAAATAAAAAAAAAAAACTTGATGAGGAACAGCTGAGGGTTAGGAAAAAAATGTCTATTTAAAAAAGTGATTTTATAGGTTCAAAAATCTTCTTTCACAGGAAGAAAAGAAGAGAAGCCGGATGCCATAAAAGATGGGCTGGTAGGATATAACAAAAAGACTTGTGATTTAGCTCCTGATTTTTAGTACCAGTGGGGGAAAATGCCACTAAATAATCTAGAAGAACAAGCTAAAAAATGCCTTTTCAAAACTTGTTAACAATACTAAGTCTTCAATTTAGATGATGGCATGAATGCAAGAGAAATTACTGGTAGGTGCCCTGTAATATGAGCAACTTTTAAATTTCAGCATAATACACTTCTTTTTCCTAACCAATGCTCCTGATATGGGGAACAAAGCTTACAAATCAGAAGGACAATTATTCCTGTGTTGCAGCCACTGATCTCTCAGACCTCTCCAGAGGTCACTGGCAGAGTAGTGATGATTTATTCTGCGGGGGGGGGGGGGGGGGGGGCACCCACAGATTTCCTAGCAACCAGTATTACAGAAATTCCCACTCAAAATGGACACCACTCTATTCATTTTCATTTTTCAAAGAGAGGTGTGCAGGATGGACGTGTTGGCTCATGCCTGTAATCCCAGCACTCGGGGAGGCTGAGATGGGCAGATCATGAGGTCAGGAGTTTGAGATCAGCCTGGCCAATATGGTGAAACCCCATCTCTACTAAAAATACAAAAATTAGCCAGGCATGGAGGCATGCACCTATACTGTAGTCCCAGCTACTTGGGAGGCTGAGGCAGAAGAATCGCTTGAACCCAGGAGGCGGAGGTTGCAGTGACCCGAGATTGCATCACCACACTCCAGCCTGGGCGACAGATGAGACTCCATCTCAAAAAAAAAAACGTCCAAACACGTCAACAGTTACTTTAATATCCACATGGCACTAAGCTCTAGACCAGGCACTAAGGATGCAAAAATGGGTAAGAAACAAGACCCCCTCAGGAAGTTTACACGTGAGAACACACAATGAGCCTCTATCCTGCTACCAAAATATTACTAAAGAATACGATAATAATAGCGGAAGATATAAGCAAATACATTTTAAATAGGAAAGAGGAATGCCAATCAAAGCAGGAAAAAAAAGTCCATTCTCACTGATAACTTAAAAAAAAAGTGATACCTTTCCTTGGCTTATATCAGGAGAGATTTTTTGAAAGATAACAATGCCTGCTGTTTATTTGTGTTAGGCAAAATGGGCAGAGTTACATACTTGATGAGAGTGCAAATTGGTACAATTGTTTTTGAAGACTTTTGAAGTAAGTATCAAGAGTTTTTAAATAGTTCATTATTTTTGCTCTGTGTGGTTCCATTCCCAGGAAGTGGTTCACAGGACAAGAAATCAATCAGCAGGGGTAGGTTTGGGCCAAACTAAAACATCTGGATTTTATTCACAGGCCACTGGAGGCCACTGCCAAGTTCTACATGACTATAATGATGAAAGAAAAGTGCTCCTAGTTAGCATCAAGGGAGCCTGCAGGATGGCCTGGAAGGCTGAAAGTCTGCATTTCAGATACTTGTGTAGTAGTAAAGGGTAAGACAGTGAAGTGTTTACAAAGGGCTTAAAGCTCAAAAGTCATAATTAAGCATATTAAAACTGATTAATAATATTATCATAAAGTTAGTTAAGTTGAAATGAAGCATCAGTTATTCTTTGCCATGGTACAGATTCTGTATGCACATAATGTGATTGCCTATTGGAATTTTCCACATCTCAATTGTTTGTTTTGGTTTTTACAGACTAAAGCTCTATGTTGCTTTCCTGAAAATTACCCTTCCAAACTAAATTTGCTGCATCTCATGATGCAATAGAATTGTTGAGATACTAGTTAAGTGACTGCTTCATTTTTTTTAATGATGATAACTGTTCAACATAAACAAAAGCAGAAAGAACAAGTGTAACGAACTCCTAGGTACCCATCAGTCAGCTTCATGACCAGTCTTCTTCCAGCTACATCCTCACACTCCTCCAATTATGCTGAAGTAAACTCTCAATCATTTTTTATTAACAAATATTTTCATACATATTTCTAGAAGAAAGAGATTCTTCAAATGTTTTAACATGTTCCTTTAGCATTTTGGAAGCCACTTTATCATTGCAAGTTATACTTTACAGAATATTACATATAAAAGAAGATTTAGCAGAGAGGCAGAAAAAGAAGAAAAGAAGAAGCGTGGTTCTACTTCTCACCAGCAAAAGACCAAAACAAAATAAAATGAAACAAAACAAAAAAGGAGGCTGGATATGAAACAGCCTATAAACAACCCATCTGTCCACAGCTCAGTGGAAAGAGTGCACCATTTAAAAATGCTTCCCGCTACTTATTCCATAAAGTCTTTACTAGTATTTATTCCATGGCTAAAATGCCCAAACATTTAGCCAAACAATGAAAAAACTGAGAGATGGGAACTGAGAGATCCAGAATTTGAATCATACATTCCTGTGTGCTTCTTGTTTTTGTTTTTTGTTTTTTTGGCTTATGATTGGAAAGCAGAAAAACATCCAGGCAAATCTGGCCTGTGTCCAGATCCACTCTCTAACTGAAGGGATGCCAAATCCATGGTGAAGAAAGCCCCTCTCTGTGGTCTGACTGCACAGAAACTGAAAGACATAAATGACAGTGTAGGGATGGGTTTTCACTCGGCAACAAGGAAATCCCAGGAGGTGTAAAGACGGTTCCTGCTTATTTATGTAAAAATGCATTATGCTGTAATAACCAAAGTGTTGGTTTCCTGTTTGAGATATAGAAAAGACTAGAACAGGAATAAGTCACCCAAATTCCCACCACACAGGTCACCAGTGATGGGAATTGGGTCAAAGACCCTTCCACATTTTTCATACACAAAAACGCATTTTGTGTCATGATTTGTGGACCTTATTTGGGCAAAACAGCAGTCATGGCTGAGTTCAGGGGTTCAAATTCCTGATCCACCACTTACTAGGTATGTGAACTACTAGCTAGATTCCAGTTTCTTCATCTAAAAATTACATTATTAAAAGATTTATCCATTTTGGGAGGCCAAGGCAGGAAGATCATGAGATCAGGAGATCAAGACCATCCTGGCCAATATGGTGAAACCACGTCTCTACTAAAAATACAAAAATTAGCTGGGCATGGTGGTGCGCGCCTGTAGTCCCAGCTACTCTGGAGGCTGAGGCAGGAGAATCTCTTGAACCTGGGAGGCGAAGGCTGTGGTGAGTCGAGATCACGCCACTGCACTCCAGCCTGGGCAACAGAGTGAGACTCTGCCTCACAAAAAAAAAAAAAAAAAAAGATTTATCACTTAAATACTATGACTACTTACCTCAAAGTCACTTGATATATACATTAAATGTTTTGATGAGTGCCTCGTAATAAGAACCATATACTTGTTTGCTATTCTTAATTGCAGTGTTTGCTTATGGTATTAACATTTTATCAGTAACAGTATTAATTAATAACATGGCTCATGTCATTAAAAGTCTCTAAAAAACATATTTTTTTCTTTTTTTTCCCATCCACCTTTCTGTGTAAGAACATAAAGTGTCATTTTTAACGGTCATATAATTCCAGCTTCAGGATGGACCTAATATATTTAATAATTTCCAAAATGTTGGACATCTGTGTTTTTTTCTAACAATTTTCACTATCATATTAGTGGAATCAACACTTTTGTGGCCACAACTTTTCTAATATTTGAATTATTTTCTTAGAATTAATTTTCAGGCCTAAAATACCATTTTGAAAGACTAGGAAGTAGTGATGGTTAGTAAGGAATCAAAAAATGACATTCCACAGTAAGGGCTTGCTTACACCAGAATTAATGGTAAAGCAGAAATAGATGATTATGAGAATCTTCAACTACTGGACCGCCGGATTTTAGTGCTTTACTCTGAGTCACAAATTCAGGCAAATTTTCCTCATACCATCAAATCCCAGACAAGGGCCCCAGTTTTAGTGCCAATGGTGAAAATTCCTAAACATGGGAATTTCAAGAGCAAATAAGAAATGCAGCTATATGTGTAGGCAGGTGGGCATCAGGGACATATCCTGTTTCAAACCACTCTAAATTCTAAATTATAACAAAAATGCATCATCTCACAATGTGTCTGTCTAGTGGCACTAGGATATGCCTTTTGTTTCTAAGACATCCTACACTTCACACCCCTATCTCTGGAGTCAGAACATATTCTGTGGCCACAATCCTTCAAGTTTATGGATTCTCTTCAGTTCTACCATCTGTTAACAAGGAGACATAAGTAAGTATGAAAGGTTGGAAGATACCAGATTCTGCTAGCTTTCTAAGAGAAAATACAAACATACTTAGCATGTCTTCTACAATATTCACAGAACCTGTACACTCATAAAAACCAAGAAAAGGCCAATTACTACAGAAAAACCAGGTTTCCTGGAAGGCAGTAAAGAATACAGGAATAAAAGCTACAGGGTCTGGGTGCTAGTTCCAGCCATGCGACCTTGGGCAAGTTACCTAACCTCTCATTTTTCCCTCAACTCTATTTTTTTTTTTTTTTTCTGAGACGGAGTCTCGCTCTGTCGCCCAGGCTGGAGTGCAGTGGGCAATCTCTGCTCACTGCAAGCTCCGCCTCCCGGGTTCACGCCATTCTCCTGCCTCAGCCTCCCGAGTAGCTGCGACTACGGGCGCCCGCCACCACGCCCTGCTAATTTTTTCGTATTTTTAGTAGAGACGGGGTTTCACCATGTTGGCCAGGATGGTCTCGATCTCCTGACCTCGTGATCCGCCTGCCTCGGCCTCCCAAAGTGCTAGGATTACAGGCATGAGCCACCGCGCCCGGCAGTAATTTTTTTTAATGGCCAGAATAAAAGCTGGAGCCAAGGTGGAGGGTGGGATCAAATGGACAATGCCTTATTTGCCTACAGTTATCCCCAGTATCCACAGGGGATTGGTTCCAGGAACCCCACAGATACCCAAATCTACAGATGCGTAAGTCCCTTACATAAAATGGTGCAGTATTTCCATACAGCCTATACTCATCTTCTTGCTTACTTTAACTCATCTCTAGATTACTTATAATACCTAATACAATATAAATGATACACAGTGTATTATTTTTTCATTTGTATGATTTCATTTTTTAAAAAAATTTTTTCAAATAATTTCAATTCCCGGACTGAATTTATAAATGTAGGACCCAAGGATATGGAGGGCTTGTATTTGTCTTAAGGATCAAATCATATAATATAGGTAAAGGCACTAGATAAATTGTCAAGCCCTATAGGAAAATAAATTGATATTAAACTATTTTTTCTAATTCTTTTATTAGTCATGCAATCATTCAAAAGCTTAGTATTCATAATGCAGATAACCTCAAATTAGAATTATTAAATCTCTGTGATAGCAGCTATTCAAACCTGGGAAAGTATGATGGTAGTAGTTATTACTCTAACACACTTGCCACTTTAATAACTGAAGTTAATTTCTTAACATTATTTTGTGCATTTAAAAACATTTCACTGAAAGTGCTTTTGAGAATCTCAAATGCTTCCTCTTCTAAAAAGTGCTTCACGAGATACTGTTTGGCCATGCTTGTTGTCCCACTAAAATATTCCTAAAAACAAATAATATACTTTGTGTACCTTATAAAATAATAGAAAAGAAAAAGAGGACTGCATAGGTGGGAGCTGAACAATGAGATCACTTGGACACAGGAAGGGGAGCATCACACACCAGGTCCTATTGTGGGGAGAGGGTAGGGGGGAGGGATAGCATTAGGAGATATACCTAATGTAAATGATGAGTCAGTGGGTGTAGCACACCAACATGACACATGTATATATACGTAACAAACCTGCACGTTGTGCACATGTACCCCAGAACTTAAAAGTATAATAAAAAAAAAAAGAAAAAGAGGACTGAAGAAGAAAATCAACACCATGTCTCTTTATTAAAAATGCACACTTTGTTGTATTTTATAAGTATGCTAGATACAGATGGTACAAAAGACTGAGTGAAGTTTATTTCATATGCAGGATATCATCTAGAAATTTGTTTTTTGAACAGATTCCCATTATGCTATGGCATTTTGTAACTCGGGGAAGGGTGAATGAGGAGTCCTCTCTTGCCCCCAAAAATATGCCCCCCACCACCAATCATGTTCATATACCTGTCACATGATCATGTTGAAAATGCACTATTACTTATGAATGTTAGTTTATTTTACGTGAAAATGTCAGCCCACAGTCCTTTAGAGAACACTCAGTGCTGCTGTGGGGCTTATTTAGGTTTGCATTTGCTGGAACGGACACAGGTCTGGAGTAATATCACCCTTGGCAGAACATCCTGAACTGCACTTAATAGGAGTCATATTCTCACTTCTCAGCTGGAAGATTACACGAGCAAGATCTGAAAGAACTGAAAAGGCTGTCCTTTACCAAGCCTATCTTATACCATTAGGTTTTACAGCCAATATCTCCTCTATGATACTAAGTGGAACAAAGGCAATCGGTTCCAAAGAGACTCTGAGTTTGCCCTTTGCTTAAGTGCGTGATAATAGTAATGGCTGGCTGGGGGCATCTTTGTGTTTCTGACAGTGGGTTGCTAACGTTGTCAACTTAAGCCAGCTTAGCCCATAATTTCACTTTTAAGATGGGTGGATTTTTGCTTTGTGTTTCTAAGATGGGCTAGTAAACTGTGTACATGTAAAAATCCTTCTGTACTACAAATGAAACCCAAACGGGAGGTCTTTGGAACTGCAAATTATAACTGAGTATAAAATGTGATTGACATTAAAGCCCAATGCAGCTAGGAACCATCCACCTAATTTGTTCTTTTATTTGGATAATTATAATCAGGTTTCAGCCTGGTCATCAATCTGTCCTAAAACTGAGGGTGGAGAGAATCATATGATACTATATGAATGCTGACTGTCATTTTTATATATTAGACATCTATGAACTATTTGCAGAAATACACTAACGAGATCCCCTAAGAAGTTCAATCTATGGATTTACAGGTTTTGCAATATGGCTGCAACATTAACATTTACGATAGAAAGCAGTTAGTTGTATTTGCAGAGATAACACATGGCAAAACATACACACAAGCTGATCATCATAATCACGCCCTTGTCCAGCTCTCCAAAATTAAAATAGAACCGGAAGAAAGCAGAAAGTCGACTCAATACACTCACATAACACACATAAAACAAGAAATAAAGACAAGAGGAGAAAATATCAAATGAGAAAAGCAGCAAAAAGCGAGCTCAGAAAAATTGCCAGTATCAAAACAACAGTAAGAATGTTTCTATAAACCTGATCGTGAGCAGCATTTCTAAAGCCCCTTCTGACCTGCTTTCATCCTCCAGAAGTGTTCTTTTCATAAGTAACCAAGTTGGTTCAAACGCATGCTCTCAGAGCCTGAAACTAATTTCCTTCCTCCTACATAAGAACATAAAATCCTTACAATCTTGGTAATAGAAAGATATCATTTTTCCCGAGGCCTAAGCCACCACCATCTCTCCTTTTTTTTGACAAAGGGGTGCCCATGTGTCCTCCCCTGCTCCTCTCCAGCTAAGCTCTCTCAGTAGTGCTCCTGATCTGCTCAAAATGCCAACCAAGTTAGTCCCCTTGCTCTGCCAGTTTTTCATTGGCTTCCCAAGGAAAGTCCAGGGCTGATGGCCTTCAAGACTCTTTGTGGTCTAGTGAAGTCCATGCTCTAGCTTGAGCCCTGGGGGCTTTCTCTCTGGTCCTTGAGCACTCAGTTCTCCTGCATGGGGCCATTGCTCATGCTACTGCTAGCAGCTGAGAATCTCCTCTGCTCAGCCTCTAATTACCCACTCTAGTTAACTTCAGCTGAATCCTGTCTTCTCCCAGCGAGCCTTTCTTGATCCCCAAACCTGGACCTGATCCTCATCACATGCTCTCAAAGCAATCAATGTCTTTTTCCTTTACTAGACTTCACACATATTGAATCACATGTCCATTGGCACATTTACATGATAAACTTCTATTCTCCCAACAGCCTGTGATATCCACAAAGATCAAGACTACACAGGTATTTTCTAATCAGGGCAGCCTCAGTGCCTAGCACAGTGCCTAGCATACAGTTGTCTACAAGAAATATCTGATGAATGAACACTGAAGGAGGCCAGGTTATACTATACCAGGTTATACTATATGTATAAGCTAGACAGGCCGAGACAGTAACACTCTTCTTTCATTGAGAACGCAGGATGGTATGTGATCTCCTGTACTGATGTAACCTCTAACTGCTGCCATTTATATCCCAGAGAGCCTCCTGAGTCCACAGCGAGGCTGCAACCATACCAAGTCACAAAAATCTCCTTGTAGACATTCTTCCTTTGCCTCACTGAAGGTCACACAGGGGATGCAGCTTTGACATTCTCCATAACTGATAGCATCACTGTGTAAAAGAGTCCCCTCTGACATCAAGACTGTCTGCTTAACAACTGGTGATGGTACACCATGCTCTCTCTTCGCTTTATGATCCAAGAATTTTTAAATGAAGCTTTCATAACAAGGATGTAATGGAAGGCGTGGTACTTTGCTGGGTATCCAGGCTGATTTTACATGTGTGCCTGACAGAAAGCCCTGTGCAACATTTCATCATTTATAAAGCCAGAGAGAAGACTATGATGTTGCTGCCCTGGAAGATAAAGGCACAGAAGGTAGATTACCATTCTGCATGGCACAGTCGGCCCGCGGATACAACGGCTCCTTTGCGGCAGGTTGCAGCCTTCCTGATGTGGGAAAGTCTGAAAGCGCCTCTTGGCAGAACACAGCCAGGCATGAGCAGAACTGCTTCGGGGCTTCCAAAAAGTTTCAGCAGCAGCTGAGGGGTCCATCCGCCTCCCCAGCCTCCCCAGTCTCATAAGACGAGCATCTTTCCTGGTCCAGTGCAGAAATAAATTCTCAGCACAGGCCCTGGATAGCCTCAGTGGGGATGTTGGACTGGAAGAGACCTGGCTCTGGGTAATGAGCAACTCAGCAGGTGCTGCCAGTGCCTGGAACATCCTAGCACAGAACATCCAAAATATTTTACTGAAGCAATGGGACCAGGGGAGCTGCATGGCAATAACCGTCAAAAACCAATTTGTATGAGCTTGAAGTGAGATTCCATAGGTACTCACTGGAATGTCTGGAGGCAGACTAGTGGAAAACGCGAAGCTCTCAAACCATAGCAACATCCAAATTTCAGGAGAGAGCAACCTGCAGAAGAAGTGGTTCCAAAAGACAAGATCTCTGCTGAAAAAAAGACTTTTCCTCAAAGTCCTAATTGTCTTAGGTCCTAAGTATTGTCACAAGGGCACCTGCACCAAGGGATGACCAGACACATACTGGAGTGGCTGACCCTACCCTAGATCTACACTCCTTGGAAGGAAAAGGTGGGTAGGGAGTTTCCAGGAGGGTAGGAGGCAGCCTAATGTTGAGGTTGAGAAGAGGGA
The DNA here is from genome assembly GCF_002776525.5 of Piliocolobus tephrosceles. Taxonomy (NCBI): domain Eukaryota; kingdom Metazoa; phylum Chordata; class Mammalia; order Primates; family Cercopithecidae; genus Piliocolobus; species Piliocolobus tephrosceles. Next base: position 74,293,717 of record NC_045435.1, read on the forward strand.
AAGAGCCTCCAGAGTAAGAACGACATGGCTTCAAATCCTACCATTTTCTAGTTGAGCGGCCTTGGGCAAATCATTGAATATCTCTGTTCCTTGGTTTCATTTGTCAACTGGGGATAGAAGTTCCTACTTTAAAGGTTTGAAGTGTCAAAGCAGATAATGGATATGAACTGGCACACAGAAAGTTTTCTTCCTGAATATTACTGGTAATCGGAGAAGCAGGAGGAAAAGGAAGAGAGAAGGTAAGAACTTGCCCTTCCACTCTCACCAGAAGTGGGAATTTGCAGCAAAACTGATTTATTCCAAAGTGCTTGGAAAAGAGCTGTCTCTCTTCCCTCCAACTCTCTACCCCCAGCTACCTCTCCCCAAGGTAAGGATAGGTCCATCTTAATGCAGGGCCACTCAAAGGAAAAGCAAGCTCAGCCCTTTTCTGTGGAGCTGTCTTCCCAGGCACCAGCCAGAGAGGATGATCTTACTTCCAGTCACCAGTATATGCAGGTCCATGGGCCAACCATGTCCCTGCTCCTAATCCCTTATACCTGAGTCGATAGGCCAGGCAGGCCTTGTTCCACACGCTCATCTCCAAGGGAGGAAGCATGAAGAGGTATACCGTCCTCTGGTGCCAGTCATATCCTCCAATCCACCTTATCTTGAGCAAATCTCATACCTGGGTTTCTTTTGGCTCCAATGAGGTGGGACAAATGACCATGCTCCCCTCCACCTGTTCTCACAGGTTCAGTACTACTTTTTATAATAAACCAAGGGGGGAAACCAACAGACAATGGCACGTCTGATCACTTGGCTTCCGCCGTTCACTATGAAATGAGAAGAGAATTCAAGTCTGACTGGTGTGACTCTGGGAAGTGGAGGGCGGGAGGATCTCAGGAGTTGAGAACGTGCTCTTTAAGAAGACTAGAGTCTCAGAGTATGGCCTAGATGAATCATCAACTGCCTAAGCGGCAAGCTGGCATGACAGGAGCCGGGGTGGAGGGCAATTAAGGGAACCCAAGGGATCTCTGATGAGCTCTGCTAGTTCTCAACCTGTGTGCACTATTTAGAATCATGCAAGCAGCTATTAAAAATACTGATGTTCAGGCCATCTCCCGGACCAATTACATCTAAATCCCAGGGGTGGAACCCAAGCATTGGCATTATTTAAAGCTTGCTCAGTAATTCCAGTGTGCAGCCACGATGGAGGAAAGCTGTTTTACACTTTCTTGGCCCACTGAGTTTGGAGAGGAAGAAACAGAAAATAGTAACACATCACAAACCTGTTAGGTGAGAACGCCTTTCCTCTCTCACACATGCAGGTTAACGACCCTTCCCACCGCACAACTGTTGTACATGGTAACTCATGTTTATCACTACACATATGACAGGCACATGCTATTGTTTAAATTATGATGAGAGCTAGTATTTACTGAGGACTTACTATGTACCAATCACATGTCGATTTCACCTGTACTAACTAATACAAACCCCACAATGACCCTCCAAGGTAGGTCTCTTATTACTGGTCCTATTTTCCAAATGAGGAAACTGAGACACAGAAAGGTTAAGTGGACTTGACTGAATTTTACTCCTACTAATGGGCAGAACTGAGATTTAATTGAGTAATGTGGATTTAGAGTTCATTTTCTTCATCAAGCTCACTCTCAAGTAATGTCTTATTTTCATTCATTATCTCTCTGTGATAGGCATTGAGGATATTAACCCCAAACAAGCGAAGGTCCCTGTCTTTTTCTTTATCTTTATCTTTTTTTTTTTTTTTTCAGATGGAATCTTGCTCTGCTGCCCAGGCTGGAGTGCAGTGGTACAATCTCGGCTCACTGAAACCTCTGCCTCCTGGGTTCAAGCGATTCTGCTGCCTTAGCCTCCCGAGTAGCGGGGATTACAGGCGCCCACCACCACGCCCGGCTAAATTTTGTATTTTTAGTAGAGATGGGGTTTCACCATATTGGCCAGGCTGGTCACGAACTCATGACCTCAGGTGATCCACCTGCCTCGGCCTCCCAAAGTGCTGGGATTACAGGCATGAGCCGCTGTGCCCGGCCGGTCCTTGTCTTAAGGAATTTACAGATTATGTGTGTGTGTATGTGTGTGTGTGTGTGTGTGTGTGACCCCATATATTAGGGGTAACCTCCCTAATGATAGGGACCACGTTTTATTCAGTTCTCTGAACAGCAGCTGAACCACCATATATGGGACACCATAGTGATTCCACAACATTGCAAAGGAAATGAACAAAGAAGGCAAGAGAGGGGACACAAGAGAGAAGGTAGGTGGGATGCTGTATGGGGGTGATCTCGTCGCTTTAGACCATGGGGTACTCAAGAGTCAAAACTGCCCCATAAAGAAGAGAATGGCATCTCCCACTCAACTCCCACCTCCCCTCCAGGGCAAACACTGGGACTAATGAAATAAATTGCCAGAACAGGTAATAATTCACATGCCCTAGTATTCTAAAATCTCCAACGATCACATCCTTATTGCTGGCATTGTATCTAACCAACCAGACACTAATAAGGAAGCTCACAGGAAAAGATACATTTCCAGCACAGATAGGGCCACATAAAGGATCGCCGTTTTATGACTTTGACCCTGGAGCGGAAATCACTGCTGGGAATTATGCAGTTCCTTGGGGTCCAGGGGAAAATCTTATGGGGCCCTTTCACCTTCTAATGGCCTCACCACCATCTGGAGGCATCTGGGTCCATATCAATGTATGACTTATCTCTCTCTCTCAGCCAACGTGGCTGCTCCAATTAAATATCATTTCTTTTACCATCCAAGGTGTTAAGACTAATTACGTTAGCTCCTCTTTAAAGTAGTAAGAGAGACATGCAGATGCTCCTTGAGGAAATTTGAATTTGGTTACCTCCTCCTGAATTACTGAGTTACAGCACCAATAACAACTACTTAAGACTTTGTCTCACAGCCAATTGCAATCAGATCTGAAGCACCCTCCACGAATATGCAAGTAGGCTAGGAGGATGTGTATATTTGACATACTGAAGCAATATATGTCCTGGGACAGACTACAGCGTATGCGGAAGTAATGGTTCAAAGTATTTCCTTCTATTTTGGCATTTTTAACCCTAGTCATTGCTAATTATCATCATCAGCATTGTTATTTTCACTATTTTTATCATCAAAATTTTTTTGGGTCAAAGACCTCTCCACAATACTTTCATAGACATTATCTCATTTGAAGTTCACAGCAAATCAATCAGATACTGGTTATTTTCATTTTATGGACAAAGGGATTGAAGTGGCAAGGGATTAAACAGACTTGTCCAAAGGAACAAGCCAGTGAGTGGCAAGTTGGAATTTATACATAGACGCCTCACTCCAAAACCTTAGACATGGATTTCAGAATCAAAGGGACTCTTAGCATCTGGGGAAGGTTCCAGAATCAGAATCTCCTTCTCAGAGGGCTGTTATGAGCATGAAATGGGATAATGCACATAGAATGCTTGGCAGAAATATAAGAAGCGCTGACACATGAGCAGAGTCCATAAATATCACCTACTGTTATTTTTGCTATTGTTAATATTCAAAGAGAATCAGACACTGTAAGTCTCTTTTCAGAAGACTTGGGATTTTACCTGTCTGACCTGTTTTAGTGGGATGAGGACATTTTTCACTTATAAAATTCAAAATAGAGAGAAACCACAAAACTTTGGTCTGACAGCCATAAAAAAGGGCAGCGGGGGAGTAGCTGAGCTACTAAGTTCAGATATGACCCTAAACATTAATCTCTTTTCCTAAAAGATTTAGGAATTGGCTTTGTGTTAGTTAGCTGCTTGCATTTCTGAAGCATCTGGCACTAAACCCTATAATCGGTTCAGTTAAAAAAAAAAAAAAAAAACTAGAACCAGTGCCTGGCAGCCACCTTTGAAGAGTGCCTAAAAATAGAAATAATTCACTGAAACCTCATTAGAATGGTGTTCAGGGATGCCAAGCTACCAGGGAATATGCTGTACAGTGTTGAGTAAGACCTCAGTAATATGGATGGAGGAGTCCCTGGAAGTGAATTATCAGAGTCAGAATTGAGTATTGTTTCATATACAGAACATTTTATTATATGTGGTGCAAACAAATTACCAATACTGTAATTTTAGAAGTATTTCTCACCAAATCCATTTGTGTGAACACGTAAGAGTCCTCTGTTATAACCAAAGAGCTATATTAAATTAATATACCCACATAAAATGGGTTGACAATGGCCAGTTGATATATGGAGTAAGCAACTCCTCCCATTGCAATTTTATTTATAGTCCTGATGTGTCTAATAAAATGCTTTCTTAAAAATGCGTAAGTAATTCTTGGCTTATTTGGACAAATCCAAATTCTAAATAAGCAACACCTAAATTAGCTCTCTTCTATCATTTTTACACAGCTACCTAGGAATTTGCACAGACACAAAAAAATCATGTAACTTAATACATACTCAGAGAACACAATGAGCTAAGAAAAATAGAATTTGCTGTACCAGTGTGTCGAGGTGAGTCGAGGTGAGTCAATGCGCAGGTATGCTCATAGCTCCTAACAGACCCCAAACGGGGATTTGATGCTAAAAATTTTCTCAAAAGACACCTGTGCAATCATAATAAAGAGATGATATGAGCACCAACTACTGTGTCTTTTACTATATCACATTGAGACTGTGACCTATGGCAAGTTAAAAAGCAGGAAGGATACAATATTTCTATAATGGACGTTCTTGCAATAGACTGTCGCCTAATCCTTTACAAACCACTGGAGTTGCGTTCTTGAAAAATATCACAATCAGCAAAACAGTATTACCAAGATCAAGATGTTAACAGAAAAAGAGGAACATGGGGAAAATCATAAAAAGTCTCACATGGATAAATAAAATTAAGTTTCTTCCAAGTTTGCCATCACATCATGTAAAAATGGTTGAATGTATTTCCATAAAATCAGAAAGATCTGTGCAAACTGGTCTGTCTTAAAATATAACCTATGTGATGTACATGACATCTGCTTTGGGAATGTGGGTCACAGGGACACTCAAGAGACAGGCGGGCATTATCCAGAAAAGACAAAGAACAAAAGTTCTGGGCTTCGGATGGGTTCAGACATATCATAAATGTTAAGATGCTGTAGATAGAGAAAAGAGTAGCTTCAGTGTAAACCCTGAACAACAAAATCAAAAGAGAAATGCCAAGGTTCTTCTCAAATGGGCACAGGTGAGTAGCATCTGGATGCATACAGTTAAAGATGGTTAATAATCCTAGCCCTCAATGCCTAGATGGCCATATAGTAAAAAGATTTCACAGGAGACAATAGTAACCCTCTAAAATAAGCCAGCGTTAATCATTTTAAAACCCTGTCCTGGGAAAATCCTTCTATAATGCTAAGGAAACTGTGTAGTGCTGTAATTTACAGAAGCAGGTTCTCCAACAACCTCCGCAAGGGAGTTTCATTGATCTTCCTATGAGATTTTTAAACTAGTTCTCGCTGATTTCAAGTTCAAAAGCATTTGTACATGCTCTTAGCTTCTTACCTCTGTTTACTTTTCTATATCTAAGTCAATGTTCTATTAAATTGGTGCTTGTTTCGAAAATCACTGCAGCGTCTGGATACAAATATACTCATGTGGGTGCTTTAACAGGGCAGAGGTAAACCTAGGATATGTAGGAATAGGGCAGATTTAAATATTTTGGCATGCAAGTTTTGCACCTTATGTTGGAATCCCAGTTGTCCAAGTCTCGGGTAGCCAGGGACTATTGGAATTCTTGGGACTGGGATTATTAGTTATTCGTATGGACTTTGGCCTGCAGAAAATAACCCAAACAGCCCTAACTGACCCCTTCTACCAAGATGAAGACATTCTGATAGCTTCAGTCACTTAGTTAATTGATGACCATATAGCTGAGTTTCTTGACCTCAGCTAGCACAGACATTTTGGGCTGCTAACTGTTGGTTGTGGAGGACTCTCCTGTGCATTGCAGGATATTCAGCAGCATCCCCGGGCACTATCCGTGAGATGCCAGTAGTGCCTCTGCCCTGACACACCTAAAGTATTTCCAGACATGGCTACATTGCCCATGGGACGAAAGCCCCATTCCCTCCCTCCCCACTTCAGAACTGCTCCATTAAAAAATTAATACATGCAATTCAAAGTTCAAATCTTAACCCCATTCACTCACGCTACGCTTACACATAACCATCGCATTTATTCTATACTCTTTGTAGCCTTTTTATAAAAGGGAGGAAACTAACGAAAAAAGTTGGCATCAAATCTATAAAATAATTATAGACACAGAGCCTAAGATAATTTAGGATCAAAGGTTTTAACCACGGACAAAAAGAAGAAGAACATAATTTTAAGTTACAAGAAAATACCTCTTCAGCTATCAGGAAAACTGAGAGGCCTGAAAGCAATGATATGCACATGACAATAACTGGGACCAATAGTATATACTTCTCCCTCTAGCACCCTCTTCAACAGAAAACTCAACTTTTCCCATTCAGTTCTTCACTGAGAGCACAGACCCTGGAGTTACACGGTTGCTGTTGAAATGCTGGCTCCAACACTTATTGGCCTGTGTAATTTTGAGTAACTTATCCCGAAAAAAGCTCCTTGTCTCAGCTTCCACATCTATAAAATGGAGGTAATAATACCTTGAGGGGCCCCAGTGAAGATTACGTGAGATATTGTACAGTAGTTGTCATTAGCATTTTACATGAGTGAAGTCGTCAGCAAATGTTAACTTTTATTAGTGGTGTTTGTATTCTATTTAGAAACATCTTGCAACTAATTTATCTGGGGGAGAAGAGAGAGGTAAGAACGGGTGTGAATATAATGTGCTTTATGTCAGGAGTTCTCTCGATAAATCTAATCAGCTAAAGCCTCCTACTAGGTCATATTCCAGGAAGACCAAATCTAGGAAAGAACAAAGTAGCTGGATTGGGAGTCACACAACTCAAATTCTCGGCTTGGCAGACTGCAAAGAGCTAGGGGACCATGGTCAATCACTTAACCTTTCAAAGGGCCAGGCCTCTCATCCGTCATAGTAAGGTTACTACAGAGTGCCTAAGATCTTCTCTGAGTTTATGAAAATCAGATTCTGTGACTTATATTACAACTAATGGCCAAAACAATTTTTAACTATCATTCAATGATGTACAAAAGCAAAGTACTCGGTAACGTCCTTGAAGTGCAATGATTTAATTAAAATAGATTTTCACATGGTCACATTCAAAGGATTCAAAGTCTCTTAATTAAGTAATGCTTCGCCAATAATTAAATAGTCCTCTGTAATGTCCACTAAGAGGAAATTTGAATTACAGGCCATTTGCAGACAAGAGATATGCTGAAAACACCTGATAGGCTATAAATTCAATGTTGTACATCCACAAATCTATTCCAAAATTGCAATTGAACATTAAGAATGACTCTGGCCTTCACTTAATGGTAAGTCCTATGAAATCAATTAGCTGTTAAAATAGTTTAATTGGAACATATGTATTTTAATTTTTGTGTGTGTATTAAAAAAAGTCTTCTTAACCCAAAACATTCTGAAATTGCACTTCTAGGTAATGTAGTGAAAGAATTGAACTTATATCTGGATAAAACCAAGGATGTGGAAAATGTCAGAAGGACAATATTCAAACAGCAGCAACTGGAAAGGAATAAATTAGGAATCATATTAGTTTACTGCCATTATCCTGTAAAGCAGTCTAAGAAGGAAGTTCTAAATAATCTACCACCATTCTCCAACACAAACTCAATTTTGTCAGACCCAAAAATAGTTTTTTTCTTTTTTTTTTTTGGGAGGGGTCGGGAGTGAGGGTGGGAATTTGGCAGATGGGTAAAATTACTAATTTATCCCTTTTCTCTCTCTGTCTCTCTGCCCAGAGTTAAAGGCCCTTGTTTCACTCTGCCATCAGAGTCATGAAAAGAAAAAAACAATTAAAACTAAAACACGACAGAAAATTTATTCTTTGTCAAAAAAAGAAAAAGACTCTTTGGGGACAGTTAAAAAGAATAAAAAGATCAATTTAGGTCACCATAAATAAAAGGAATGAATTCTACTTTAACAGTGGTGTTCTGCTCTATACCAGAATAGAAGAAAAATGGATAAAAAAGAGTCCAATTCTAAAATTTACAACTAGAAACTTCATACTCTCAAAATGAAATATTTATCATTTTAAAAATATACCCAAGATATAATTCTTGTATTATCCTCTTGAGATTTTATCTGCCTGACTTGATCTGTCCTCTCCTAGCTCCCAATGATAAAATGAAGCTACTTGTGAAGAAAGAATTCTAAGGCCCTTCTGAAAACTTACTGTCCGTCCCTCAATTACTTTGAGGGCAGGACACAATTCTAAGGATACCTCATGATTTCCATGGAGCATGGCACAGAGAAGGTGCTTAACAAATATTGCAGAGTGAACAAATGAGTTAGCAAATGAATGCAAGAATGAATACATAAGCAAGAAAATCTTACATTCTGTTTGCTTAGAAAATCTGAAGGAGAAGGGGGGAAAGAGGCAGAAAAACATAGACGTGTAAAGAATAGCAAGAGCAAGAAAAAGTAAACAGATGCAATGAAACGCACAGAAACTAACTCATCAACTATCACAGACAAACCCAACTAAAGAAAAATGCAAGAAAGAGGCAGAGACAACGGGAAAGAAAATTAGCAAAATAATCCAAAAAACCCTCTTCACTCATCACCTACTGAGATAAATGCATTTTGGTGGGAAACCTTATAAAAGATACATCCAGAAACGCTTTACAGTAAAACACTCCTTTAAGGTCTCTGAACGCACTATGGAATGGAGATGCATCCTTTTAACATGTTTGACCCAGTGGAGCCCAGGTAAGACAGTTACCATCCTCAATGAATCGTCACAGTCTTCATGTTCAATGTCCTTACCAGCTCAAGAATCTTACACTTCTGACATAAACAACATCCTTTTTGGGTGAAGCTTACACAGCCATCTAGATATATGCTTTTCAAAAACCCAAATAATTTATAATGTGATAAAACACAAAGGTTTCCTTTAACTCACTTTTACTTAGTATATACTTCCTGAGCAATAATTGAGGTCAAGGCACTGCTGTGAGGGCTAGGGAAAGGTGGGTGGGTGGTATACAAAAATAAAGAGGAACAAGACACAGACTTCAACTTCAAAGAGTTTATACTCTAGTAGTCTCAGGTTCTACACCCCCTAACACCTATTTTTTATAATTGGTAGCTAATAAGCTATTACGCTTTCCCTTTCCAATCTAGACAATGGAGCCTAAATGTGTTTCCATGAAATTCAGCTAAGTATTTACACAATCAAGCCACAGTATTCGCCTTGTGCAAGAGATATAATGATGAATAAAGACTCTCAGGCCTCAATGATCTCACAGTATTAAGGCAGGAGAAAGCAAGTAAAATAACAGCTTTAATACAAGATGGAATGCTACGAGTCACAGCGGGTCAAAGGAAGGACAGATCATATCTACCCATGGTGGGGAAGGAGGGGGAAGGTGAAATGCAGGGAAGTGGAGAGAAAGGCTTCCTCGCCGGCCCTGGATGGATGAGTCATCAAGAACTCCTCCTGCCTTCTCAACGTCTATAAATAATCCCAGGTGCTGCATTTCATTTAATTACTAAGCCTCTCCAGATGGAGAAAAATAATTAAGCAGTCTGTAACACCGACATGATATAAAGAATGGGTTAGCAACTTGCAAAGTATTTGAGTTCTGAAGTTTCCTTTCAACTATGAAAGAAGGGCAGAAATGAAAAGGGGGCAAATGACTCTACAGAGCTTAGGGAAAAACCAAAGGACTACAGTCATATTCTGGGTAGAATTTAAATAAAAATGAAAAAGTACTGGTACAAAGGCAGGCAACTCAACTCTCCCAGTAGAAGCAGAACATTAAATGAGGAAACTGCAGTAGAGTTGGTGACGATAGTTTGTCAAAAAGAAACTTTAAGAATGATGAATAAATCAGATGCAATTCACTTATTTCTTAAATGTCTACCTATTGACTAGATCTCTGGATACAGACATGACAATAATTTTATATCTTTGTTTCTGATGCAAAGTTTCAGAACTGACCACAGCCATGAAAGAGGCTGGAAACAGTGTCACATAAGAAACGTTTCTAAACGCCGACACTCTTGAAGAATCATGTGTTTATGTTTCCAAAGTTCAATGGAATTAATGAAATATAAATGAAATTCCAAGCATTCATATGACAACGGCAACTGGGTAATGAAATGAATGATACGTTCCCCTCAAGATAATAAATTCAGTAACAATATACTTCATGAAAAAAACACAATCAAAGCTAACAGGAATACCACACTTCTATGGGCATCTGACGGAAATCTACTAAGAAGGTTGCATGGTTAAAAGACAAATCGGTCCTAGTGAGAAAGTAGATGAAAGCATTTAATGGTGAAGAAACAGATGGAAGCCCAGGGAAAAACACCAGAACCCAATTCTGAGGGTGACAATAAAAGATTCTTGGCCTCAATAAAATAGGACTACTTAAAGATAAGGTCATTCTGAGTATTGGGTATTCTCTCTTCTATCAACTTAAAAAGAAACCAATGAAGGCCGGGCGCAGTGGCTCAAGCCTGTAATCCCAGCACTTTGGGAGGCCGAGACGGGCGGATCACGAGGTCAGGAGATCGAGACCATCCTGGCTAACACGGTGAAACCCCGTTTCTACTAAAAACTACAAAAAACTAGCCGGCCGAGGTGGTGGCGCCTGTGGTCCCAGGTACCCGGGAGGCTGAGGCAGGAGAATGGCGTGAACCCGGGAGGCGGAGCTTGCAGTGAGCTGAGATCCGGCCACAGCACTCCAGCCTGGGTGACAGAGCGAGACTCCGTCTCAAAAAAAAAAAAAAAAGAAAGAAAGAAAGAAAGAAACCAATGAAATCGTTCTGTGAATTACAGTTTTTTAAAAGCAAAGTATCCTTCCACAAATTGCCTAATCATTCCACTGATTCTATTTCATGTAAACCTGGGTTTTTATATTTATTTGTTTCACCAGATAAACCATGTAGGGTGTTATCATAATAATACAATATTTTGAAAGAGCATTTTAGGTTGTTGCAAAAGTAATTGTGGTTTTTGCTTTTAAAAGTAATGGCAAAGCCAGGCATGATGGCTCATGCCTCTAATCCCAGCTCTTAGGGAGGCAGAGGCAGGAGGATAGCTTGAGCCCAGGAGTTCAAGACCTGCCTGGGCAATATAGTGAGACCCCATTCTCCACAAAAAGGAAAAAAAAAAAACAAAAAACTAATGGCAAAAACCGCAATTACTATTGCACCAACGAAATAATAACTTCTGATATTTTATATTTTCACAGGCATTAAAATTAGGTTAACAGTAGAGAAGTTTTACTTTAACAAATAAAAAATAATTATTTTAGTTTTTGTACCTACATCAATTAACTAAACAAGTATTTATTCTCTTGAGTGTTTTAACAACAAATACCTCTATACCTTGACAATTTTTTAAATTTTAAATTTATGTTTTAAATCCTTCAAAAGTGAATTTCACTCTTGCCTGTTCCCCTATGCTTTCGATAGGGAACAAGCCCAAAGGTGATCCACGTGATCTAGAAAAAGGTGATCCTTCCTCCAGACACATTACTACCATGTGTTGGAAAGTTACAATATTCCACTTACCAGTGGCTACAAAGGGAGCACACCTTCTAGAGCTGTCTGGGCCAAGATGCGTCTGCCCTGATTCACCGTCTTCCACACATGGAGGTGGTTCTTCCTTCCTTCAATTCACCCGTGCTCAAGGGCAGACCTGGCTCACCATCTTTTAGCACTGAGACTGACCTTCAACTCTTATCTGTTACCAAAATATATCAGCTGCCATTCAGAGCTACTGGGATCCAGGCCAGGCATCATGATCTTAAGATCATGTTGATGTGAACGCTTGATGATTTTGTTGCAATGGGAATGTGCACCCCCTCCAAAGCAGCCACTAGACAGATCTCAATTACTGCAACATCATCAAGACATTTTGTGTAAAACCTTCCATACTTAACTGAATAAAAGAATCATAAACACTGTGTAGATTCAACAAATCATGCCTGTAAGCCACAATAGGGCAAAGTGCAATTAACCGCCAGTGCAGGCCAATGTAAGGGTTCATTGGACAACCAGATGTCTGCCAGGTTTGTGTCTATTTGGGTGCCTTTTAGAGGGCAACATTATGAACTTCATCGTATCTAAGCACAGCAAAGGCAGAGAGAAAGCCAAAATTACCAGGAATGATGGGCACATGTTGAGAACAAAAAAAGCAGCACAGATAGTGAAAAACTGAAATGGTAAAAAAAAAAAATTATTCTAGTATATGAAGTAAATCAGCATGTGAACTACTGGTATTTCTGCAGAACTTGGTCTTGCCTAGGCCTGGGCTTTTGGGTCATTCCCTTTGTGTCACTCTGAATAATGAATATGTGGGTTCATAAGCACCAAGTCAGAGTATAGCTTTTTTACAAGTGGAGGAGTTCAACTCTTTTTGGCTGTTATTTGTGGGACCATGACACTGAGGTTCTAGTGCACAGGAGAAGACTGTGTTTATTATGTTTAACATAGCAACTAGTACCATTCCTGGCATCGAATAGATGTTGAATAGATAGATGACAAACCCTTCTTCAATACCAAAATGTAAGATGCCAGGTTTGAATTTGGAAATATATACCAAGATTTCTCTATTTTGGGAGGAAATATCAAACTCAAATTTATCATTCTTATAGAAAGCAAAAAGATCAAAAAATGAGATCTAACTAGAATGCCAAATTCAAATAACAATTTTTTTTATTTGCATTGCATGACATAGTGAGAATTCAAGCATATAAGCACATGCGTGCTTACAAGAATGACAAAGGGGCTGGGCGCAGTGGCTGACGCCTATAATCCTAGCACTTTAGAAGGCTGAGGCAGGAGGATCACTTGAGCCCAGGAGTTCCAGACGAGGCTGGGCCACAAAGCAAGACCTCATCTCCACAAAAAAATAAGAAAATTAGCCAGACGTGGTGGTCTGCACCTGTAGTCCCTGCTACTCGAGAGGCTCTTGCAGGAGGATCCCCTTGAGCCCAGGAGTTGGAGGCTGTAGCGAGCCATAACCGTACCACTATACTTCCGCCTGGCCAACAGGGAGACTTGTCTCTAAATAAACAAGAAAGACAAAGGAAGCAGCTTAATACAGCTGCTATCTATGTAAAATTATGTTCTGTTTTTTTATCATCTGACCTCCAATTTGTGTCTATAGGATAGCAAGCCAAATGTAGAAAAGAACCTAAGAAATGAAGTGCACATTAAATATCTTTATATGCAAACTAGTAGTCGTGTCCTCGAAATACTTTAAAAATTCAAAACCTAGATTTCACAGTGAGGTATTTTGTTGATTTGCACACCAATGTGTCTTGCCTGCCTAAAATTCTAATTGGTCTTATATTTAACAAGAGTTTATAGAGCTGAAAAAAATAGAAAGTGTCTGGGTAGAGCATGCTGTAAACTGTCCATACAGTACTCATAAAAACGTTAAAAAGTGTTTTTTTAAATTTTCTTTTAAGAAAGGTTCCCGATGAAGTAGAATCTTGTAGGTCTGGGCATAGGTGGGCGCAACACAGAAGGAAGTGAGGGTGGATCTGATGGCAGGGCCACAGGAGCAGAGGTCCAGCTGCATGAAAAGCAGCACACCAAGGGAACAATGACAGAAAACCAGGTGTTAGCCAGGCAAGTGGAAATTGTTTAAGAGCAGTTTGTATGGTCCCAGTGCTACCAAATGCAAACCAATCACAGTTTAAGAACAGAAGGGGGCTGGGTATGGTGGCTCACACCTGTAATCCCAGCACTTTCGGAGGCCGAGGCAGGCAGATCACATGAGGTTGGGAGTTTAAGACCAGCCTGACCAACATGAAGAAACCCTGCCTCTACTAAAAATACAAAAAAAAAAAAAAAAAAAAAAAAATTAGCCAGGCATGGTAGCACATACCTGTAATCCCAGCTACTCGGGAGGCTGAGGCAGGAGAAATGCTTGAACCTGGGAGGCGGAGGTTGTGGTGAGCTGAGATCGCGCCATTGCACTTCAGCCTGGGCACAACAAGAGCAAAACTCTATCTCAAAAAAAAAGAAAAAGAAAAGAAACAGAAGAGGTCCAGACAGAACTCAAGTCATCTGCCAACAGGGCAGTGTCCAGAACATATGTCTGTTCATAAAAAGATAGTATGTATACCGGGGTCTCCATCCCACAGAAACATGGAGGGCTACAGATGCATATTATTGGGCAATTTCCAAGTGTCCGCTACGTTCCAGGAGCACACTAGGAACTCCTCTAATCACCACTACAATCTACATGATGTATTAGCTGTTTGCTCTACTTCACAGATAAGGATACTGAGATTGAAAAGTTTAAATAACTACATTACCATTATGCAGTAGAAATCGTGGAATTCAAAAGCAAGTATCTTGACTCTGAATAAGCTCTTAAAACATTGTGCTCTATTGTGTTCATGAAAAGTAATCAGGAAAAAGAGATGTGCTGGAGAACAATGGTCAAATTAGGCCAATACATAGCACAAACAGACAACTTCCAAAATACTTGACCACGACGCACAGTAAGCAATATACATTATATCATGATCCAGCACACACCCAGTATGTTTACTGTGCATAAACAAATTCTATAAATATATTTACCTGTACTATATTTTACTGGTATTTTCTGATTTATGCCCTATTCTATATAATTCTATGTCATTGTTTTTAAAATGCTGATCAGAACTTACTGAAATCATTTCATGGCTCAACAGTAAGATAGAACCCACTGTTTGAAAAGCAGTGCCATAATCAACAATGACAACCATTGTTCTTATTCTAGGTAGAATATCAAGCTTTCCAAATTTTCGTATCTGATCTCTCACTGGAGCCTTTACCTATCTTGAGAAAAGGGAGAAAGGTAGTTAAAAGGGAGAAAACTGTTACTCATGTGTCGCCCATTGAAAAGGGTGGTGAAATTAACATACTCCAAACAAGAATGGCTCCACTTCAATGACAAACTTGCTCAAAAAGGCAGATGTTAAAGACGTGCTGGAGAAGGCTCTTATGTCTTTAACATTCCTTTAGTTGTCAAAAAGACATCCAACAACCAACAGAGACTCACTGGTGAAATGAACACCTTTATGTAGTCGCTAGGTCAACTTTAAGATTGAAAGACAATTCAGATGCCTACTACTCAGACGACCTTCCACACTAAAAAGCACCAAGGTCTCCTACAGGCAAGTTGGTCAAGGCACTCACTGATCAACACTACTTTGATTTGACTTATTAAAAAGTCTGAACAGCATTATTTTATCGAAGGATGCAACGCTGGGATTCTAGGTGCAGAATCAACACTGAGTTATGAGCATTCATTAACACAGTCATATTAAAAGAGAGGACGGAAGGATAAGAGTTCATAAATATACCAACACAGAGATAGTTGCAACAAACACTTTAGTTACTATGGGGATTTCTGAGAGGGAAAGAGAGGGGGTCTCTTTAGAAAAGTGACTGATGCTATTTATTAACCTACTTGCAAGTAATGTCAAATTTTAAAGTTGCTCAAAAAAACCCACCTTTTTTTTATATCAGTCTCTTAATATGCTGAAAGAACCTGTTCAAAATGCTTCAGCGGCAAAGTAACTTAGATGATAAATGTGTTCTTCAATCTGTGCACCAGTCAAGTAGCAATAAAATCAGAATAATTCATGCAAAAATTTTCATTATGTTTCTAAACATACTTATTTACATTTTAAATCACACATTAGACAATATGAAATATCTCTCATTTGGACAGGTGTGAACTAGAAAACAGATGCATTCATTAAACATGGAACAATTCGGTGAATTAAAAAAAAATACTCAAAGAATTCTTTGGTTGAAGTACTTCAGCCACTGTTAACTTACTTGAAAAAATATGGCCATGGCTCCGATTATTCTGTTCTCAGAAATTGCGGTTTGAAAGCTGTCAAAGTCATCTGGATTGTAAAAGAAAATCTGCATCTGTAAGAACAATTAAAAAATGTATTAGGAAAATTTTCAAACATAAATAAAAAGTTGAGAGAATAGTACCATAAATGTATATTCCCTAGTTGCTAAGATTTTGCCGAATATATTCACCTATCCATATTTTTCCTTTGCTAACTTTTTTTTTTTTAAGATAAAGTATCACTCTGTTGCCCAGGCTGGACTGCAGTGATGAGATCTCAGCTCACAACAACCTCCGCCTCCCAGATTCAAGCAATTCTCCTGCCTCAGCTGAGTAGCTGGGATTACAGGCACCTGCCATCATGCTCAGCTAATTTTTGTATTTTTGTAGAGCTAGGCTTTCACCATATTGGCCAGGCTAGTCTTGAACTCTTGACCTAAAGTGATCTGCCCACTTTGGCCTTCCAAAGTGCTGGGATTACAGGCACGAGCCACCACACCCGGCCCTTTGCTAACATATTTTAGAATGAACCTAGACATCATGTCATTTTACCCCTAGATACTTCAGAATGTATTCCATCTTTTCACATAACTACAACGTATTCATACCACCCAAACTAAGTAAAACCAACACCTTCTAATTTTCTAATACCCAGGTCATGGTGTAATTTCCCTATTAAGAAGCAAAATTTTAATGGAGTTAACCACCTGTTTGTAAAAAGCTAACCCACACATTATTTTGCTTAATCCTCTTATCAAGCCCTGTAAAAAAAATTAGGGCAGTGGCCAGGTGCAGTGGTTCACGCTTGTAATCCCAGCACTTTGGGAGGCCGAGGCGGGTGGATCACAAGGTCAGGAGATCGAGACCATCCCGGCTCACACAGTGAAACCCCCCCCCCCCGTCTCTACTAAAAATACAAAAAATTAGCCGGGCGTGGTGGCAGGTGCCTGTAGTCCCAGCTACTTGGGAGGCTGAGGTAGGAGAATAGTGTGAACCCGGGAGGCGGAGCTTGCAGTAAGCCGAGATCTCGCCAGTGCACTCCAGCCTGGGCGACAGAGCAAGACTCTGTCTCAAAAAAAAAAAAAAAAAATTAGGGCAGAAATTACTATACTCAGCTATAGATGAGAAAATAATGCTTCAGAAATTTGATGTTAATTTACCTAATATTATACATCAGAGAGAATCCAAAATCTATGTGCTTTCATCCCAACCTTAAATATCTTCTCTTACATTTGGCTAGCATTACGTTTTGTTTTGTTTTGTTTTTTGAGACAAACAAAAAAAATCACTCTCACTCTGAGGCCGAGGCAGGAATGGAGTGGCCGCCATCATGGCTCACTGCGGCCTTCATCTCCTAGGCTCAATAGATCCTCCCACCTCAGCCCCCTGAGTAGCTGGGACTACAGGTGCATGCCACAATACCCAGCTAATTTGTGTATTTTCTGTAAGGACAGGGTTTTGCGTTGGTGTCCAGGCTGGTTTCAAACTCCTGGCCTCAAGCAGTCTGCATGCCTCAGCCTCTCAAAGCACTGGGATTACAAGTGTGAGCCACTGGGCCTGACTAGAATTTCTTATTCGAAAAGCAGAACACAGGTAAGTCAACTCAGGATCATTATACAACTTTAATGCTTGCACACACTTTGACATTTAACAAGATGCAGAGAACAGTTGGGTGCAGTGGCTCACGCCTGTAATCCCAGCACTTTGGAAGGCCGAGGCGGCGGATCACCTGAGGTCGGGAGTTTGAGACCAGCCTGACCAACATGGAGAAACTCCGTCTCAACTAAAAATACAAAATTAGCTGGGCATGGTGGTGCATGCCTGCAGTCCCAGCTACTCATGAGGCTGAGGCAGGAGAATCACTTGAACCTGTGAGGCGGAGGTTGCGGTGAGACGAGGTCGCACTGTTGAACTCCAGCCTGAGCAACAAGAGCGAAACTCTGTCTCAAAAAAAAAAAAAAAAAAAAAAAAAAAAAAAAGATATAGACAACAAAAAGAACCATTGGGTATCCCCCAAAAGCCTCCATACTGATAAGAAAAAAAAAAAAAGACCTGGGTTCCGGTTCCAGCTTCCTCATTTACTTGCAAGCACCAGTTTTCTTAGGCATAAAGTCAAGTATTTCCACTTACTGGGGTAACTCTGAGGCTCAAATAAGTTAACGTAGTGTGTAACATGAAGCAGCATGGTTAGACCTTATCAATGCTCAACAAATCACCATCATCACCATATATGCATATATATATTTTTCTGAGATAGGGTCTCATTTTGTCACCCAGGCTGGAGTGCAGTGGCATGATCATGGCTCACTGCAGCCTTGACCTCAAGGGCTCAAACGATCCTCCCACCTCAGCCTCCTAAGCAGCTAGGACTACGGGTGTACACTACCATATCGGGCTAATTTTTATACATATTTTTAGAGGTGGGGTCTCACTATGCTGCCCAGGCTGGTCTAGAACAACTGAGCTCAAGCAATCCGCCCACCTTGGCCTCCCAAAGTGTTGAGATTACAGGCATGAACCACTGCGCCTGGTCGTCGTCGTCATCATCATCATCATATGTTAAGATTAACATGTGGCAAACATCTTAAAATTTCTAGTAAGGGTATGATTCCACTGAATCATCTAGAATGATGCTACTCCTTACAGAAAATTCTATCTTCTATATAATTAGTTCTTTCATGACCTCTATTTCCCCACTTTTCCAAAAGGCATGATGCTATTTTCTGCAATAGACTGAACAACCACACCCCAGGGAGACTGAGAAATTTGACATTGAACAATAAAGTCCCAGCAGGAAAAGTTAAGTATAGGTCAAAGGTAAACAGAGTTCTGATGACTGAATTAACTCAAATGCTAAGAATACAAATGGCATTCCTTTTGTGAAGAGCGAAATCAGGTAGCCCAAATCAGGACACTTCCTAGAAAAATTCTGACACCTAAGTACACGGGAGAAGGATGGATAGTTTCTTTTGGAGAATTTTCTTTCTTAAAGATAATTCTTTTTCTTAAGACTGTGAATTTGCACCAATTCTGGCAGTTTCTTACAAATGTGTTGTCTTACGGTTTGGACAGCTTTAGACATCATGAATTTTTAGAGAAAAATCCATTCAATAAGGTGCAGATTAGAATGGTTTAATATTAGGTGAATTGCTTTGGGTACAATACTACTAACCCAAGAAAGAAACTTCACACAGGTGTATTCAGAAAATTACACTTCACTTTCTTTTAAAAACTCAGGCTCTCAAATTAATTAGGTTCACAGAAGGCTTTCTTATACTTCAGCCCACGTGCAGGGGCAGCATTGTTTAATGCATCACCTGAATAGTGTGTGATACAAAATACTTTAAGACTTCTTCAAGGGCATTTTCATTTACAAGTGGGTAAAAAAAAAATGCAATTTTAGAAAATGTGTTTGAGTCCTGGCTCCACCCATCTGGATAATAAAATGTCTCATAAAAAGGACAGTAGCACAGGTCTGAAATATCTATTTTTCTCAAGTTGTAGCCTACTGAATTATGGTAATATCTGAAGCCGTCTAAAATATAACAGTAAGTAGATGAGGTTTTGCTGAATGAATTGGACTTGCGTGAACTGAAACATATTTTGTCAGCGGTGGTGATGGCTAAGTTTGGACAGAGGCTGGAAACATCTTGGAAGGTATTTGGGGTAGTTAACATCAATTTTTTCCTCAAAATGAGCTGTGGCCAGAGCCCTTCCTTCAACATTCTGGGCTCTAGATCCCAGAGCCCTCCCTTCAATATTCCCCCAAGTGTGTTCTTTCTAGTAATGTTAATCTAAATGATGCTCACTCTACAGCAATCCTTCTATGAAGAAACGTGGTGTACATAAGCTGAAGAAAAGATCTGGGGCTAGGCGCAATGTGGCTCATGCATGTAACCCTAGCACTTTGGGAGGTCCAGGTGGGAGGACTGCTTGACAACAGGAGTTTGAGGCCAGCCTGGGCAACAAAGTGAGACCTCATCTCTACAAAAAGTTAGCCAGGAGTGGTAACTGTAATCCCAGCTATTCAGGAGACTGAGGTGAGAGGATTGCTAGAGCCCAGGAGGCTGAGGCTATTGAGGCTACTGATGGCTCCACTGAACTCCAGCCTGAGCAACAGAGCAAGATCCTGTCTCAAAAAAAAAAAAAAAAAGAAAAAAGAAAAAAGAAAAAAGAAACAAGAAAAAAAAAATCTGGAAAAATCCAGTAATAAAGGGATTAACTGTTCCCTATCTCCTTTACCCAGTATCACCAATTATTTATACTATACCTCATTTGCTCTCTTTCTGTACACACACACACACACACACACACACACTTTTTTTCCTCAATCATTTGGGAGCAAATGGGAGATAATAGCCCCCTTTACCACTAAATACTTAAGTGTATAATTTCTAAGAATAAGGACATTCTCTTACATAATCACAGAATAATCATTAGAATTAGCAAACTTCACATTAATACAATACTATTATCTAATTCACAGACCATTTTCAAGTTTTGGCAAGTGCCCAAATAAAGTCCATTACAGATCATTTTCTGGTTCTCAGTCCAGAATTCAATCTAGGACCAAACTCTGTATTTAGTTCTCATGTCTTTTTTACACTGACCTCTTCCAACCCCATCTTCATCTGGAACAGTTACTCAGCCTCTTTCTTTACTCAGACAATTTGAAGTGTACAGAGCAGAAAATTCATAGAATTGAGGTCTCTTGGCTGGGTGCGGTGGCTCACGCCTGTAATCCCAGCACTTTGTGGGACCAAGGCGGGTGGATCACTTGAGGTCAGGAGTTTGAGACCAACCTGGCCAACATGGTGAAACCCCATCTCTACAAAAATACAAAAATTAGCTGGGTGTGGTGGCAGGTGCCTGTAATCCCAGCTACTTGGGAGGCTGAGGCAGGAGAATCACTTGAACCCAGAAGGCGAAGGTTGCAATGAACCGAGATTGTGCCACTGCACTCCAGTCTGGGCAACAGAGTGAGACTCCGTCTCAAAAAAAAAATTATATCTTCTCAGTGCATTATATCAGCAGCACATTTATATGGGTTTGTCCCGCTATTAGAGTTATTTATCTTGATCATGTAGCTCAGGTGCTATCTATTGAGTTTGTCCACTATAAAGTTATTAATTTTCCTTTCATAATTAAAAAGTACTTTAGAGAGAGATATTTTAACATGAGATAAAAATCCTGCTCCTCATTTAATGTTGACTCACTAGCTTGGTATCCTTTGTGACTTTCTAACTCCACCATTCCTTCTATATTCATTAATGGCATTCTAGAGTAAGGAATCGCTTTCCCTGCACTGCGGTTTATTCACTTATTCATGCATTCATTTACACCCATATGGACTTGTTTATTTTTGTTTCTATTTATTCAATCCATTATCAGATTCCATTACTAACATTATGTATTTTGATGCTCAGATTGTCCCAGATTTGCCCAGTAGGAGACCCTTCAAAAGAATGTCCCTGTCAGTCTGCCACGTTCTCCTAATTCTTTATTTTTTAGCACTTCCTATCAGGCACAGATGTTTTGGGCTCATCCTGTATTTTCCCTACCCTAGCCCTAGAATTGGCCATTTAAGTTCTGGTTCAAAGGTTATTTGAAGACTTAATAACGTTAACTCAACATTTTCCAAACACAGTTGAAATAGAATACTTTAGGCATGATTCTTTAAGAAAACTATATAGCTTAAAGGTCGATCAATCTATTCCAATCAGGCCTCTCTTTTTTGCAAGGGAAGGAAAGTTGAATCAACCCTCTATAAGCAGATATTCCTTCCTCATGTAGAGTTCCATGAGATAGGAGATAATATATATTATATATAAAATACACACACACACACACACACATACACACACACACACATATATCCTCAAGCACAGAAACAAACTATATGAAACTCAATTAAAATACACTGATGGACTGCTTGCACCAGGGCACAATCATGGGACCAGTTCTGCTAAATTTTTCAAAGTCGTAAGTGAGAGTCATTAGCCCAAATGGATCATTCAACTCTACCTGTGGAACAGCTTGACTGCAAAACCCTCCAGGCGTTTTTCTAGCCAGATCAAGGTGATGGATAACCTAGAGTATCATATAGCATAACTTGACATTTGGAAAATGGAATTTTACAGGGGCAAAACAAATCACATTAAAAGCATCATCATCGACCAGGAAGCATATTCTAAAATACATATATGGCAAATGCCTCCATGAATCCCAATACTACCAAGTCATGGGAGGGAGGTGAAAAGGACATTGTGAGTACAGGATTGACAATAGTCAATGCTCCACTGTTGTAGGGTACTAGTGTAATACATACAAAGTCACAACAAAATGCCCACCTAGCTTCCCTTTTTGCCTGCCTTGTGCAACTTTTCCCTTACATTTAAAATAACGCCAGTTGCAATTTGACTTTACAAATGTGTATATGTCTGGTTTCCAATATGTATCACTGTCCATGTTAAGCTGAATGAACAGAAAGCAACAAATCTGAAATCCTCAGCCTTTGATACTATTATTGTTGTTCAAATATTAATTTTAATCATAGTAAAACATTATTAATGTTTTTCAAACTTTCAGTAAGTGCTTACTATCTGCCAGGTACTGTACTATGTATGATTCATTGACACTCAGTGAGGTAGGTACTAGTACGATTCTCATTTTATAGGCAAGGAAACCAAGGATTTACAAAACTCATAATTTCAAATTTACAAAGTTCCTAAGGAAGGAAAGTGGGGTTGGGACAGAAAAATTATCTTTCAAAATTGTCTTTCCAATGTCAGAGTTCAAGGTCTTAATCACTGTGCTTCCTTCCAACTGGCAGGAGTATTGCTTAATGCCTGTTCTCTGTACGGCACCATGACAGATGAAGACACAGTCTGTACTTAGGAAGACTAAAATATCATTAATGAGACAAGGTTAACTTTATTTCTGAGTGCCAAAGTTGAGGGAGTATATCACGAAATAAAAGCATAAGGCAATGAATGGCTCATGGTCAAGTGAGGCATCTATTAAACAAATCCTACATTTATACAGGCAATGGGCAGGAGGGGGCATTTTCCAGAAGGTGAACTTTTTATTGTCTAATGTTATAGTTGTGAGCCTAAGTCAGCTCCCTGGTTGCTGTGATCATGGAAGCAAAAGGAAATGATCCCAACATGAGAGTAGAAAACCCAACAGTAACTTCCATGCAGATTTAGAAAGCTCTACATTTTATTTCCTCTAAAAAAGCTATTTCTCCCACATGCCCCCTACACATGCCCCCCCCCCCCCCCAAAAAAAATCATGATGGAGTAAGAAAGGAAACAGCACGCAGATAGCTCAGGGGGAAGGCAATCTACTGAAAGACTCAGTAGAAATTTCCAGGATACTGCTGGGGATTTTTATTAAAATGGAAGAACACACAGGCAAAAGCTACAGAAAAGAACAGATGGAGATGAGACGTAAACAGGACGAGATAAGGAGGGTAACCAAAAAGGCAAGAGCAGAATTAAAAATCACATAGGAGGCAGCAGACAACAGAACTGGAAATGTATTTTTCTAATCAAGCTTGGTGTTAACCTGCCATTTGGGAACGTGGTAGTGGACAAGAAACAGCTGCCTAAGAATAAAGATGTGAAGTGAAGGTAAAGTAAACATCCAAACACAGTGAATCTGCCAGTTCTGCTTTTTTGACAATATGCATAGTATGATGACAGAATTAAGGTTTTTGTAAAATAAGCTCTTAATCTAACATGATTTTTAAATTATTTCGTAACGGCTAGTATTAAGGAGGCCAGGATGCACACACTCAACCCTCTAATTCTGCCATTGCCTGTAGACAGAAAGATGTATGCATGCAGGACATAAGTCTGTGCAGTGCAAGGCTGTGTCCCTAGCACAGTGCTGCCCATTGTAAATACTAGTAATTTATTTCTGGAATGAATAAGATGAGTGGGAGCTCTAAGTGGCTTGAAGCAAGGACAGCCAAATGATAAAGCCACAAACACTAACAAAGTCCATGCCATCTCTTGGAATAAATAACAAAATCAGTGGCAAGGAGGCTCAAGATATTGAAAGAATGAAGGAATTTAAACTGCTGGAGTACATGCTCAGAAAGGTACAAATACAAGCCAAAATCACTGTGAAACAGCCAAGTGACTCCAGGTATGGTTCTACTAAATACAGATTATATTACTTGCTCTTTAATCTATAAGAAAGTCAAACCATTGTCTAAGTAACTCTGGCCTAAAATTTTAATATTCCAACAAAAGAAGATCTATTCATTTAAATTATGGAGAAAAATGATAAATACACATTACATATATTACATTAAAATATGTAACACAAACATTCTGGGTATTTTGTTTTCTCCTATTGAACGAAGTTTTTATTCCTAGTTACTTTTTAAAAGGATCATTGTTACTTTTTGTGAAAGTATTTTTTACATGTGATTAACATTTAAATCAGTAGACCTTAGAACTAAAGCTGATTACCCTCTATAATGTGGGTGGGTCTCAAGCAATCAGCTGAAGACCTGAGGTCTTTTTAAGAGGAAGGAATTCTGCCTCTACACTGCAACACAGATTGGGCTCAGGTTTCTAGCCTTTGAACTCAACACTGCAATATCAACTCAGCTAGAGTAACTTAGCTAAAATTAATGAATTATAGGCCAGAGTTTGTGTGTGTGTGTGTTTGTGTGTGTGTGTGTGTGTGTGTGAGAGAGAGAGAGAGAGAGAGAAAGAGAGAGACATCGATCCTATGGGGTCTCTTTCTCTGGAGAACCCTGACTAATATACCCCCTAAAATCATTACTGGTTTTAAGCAAACATACACAGGTATGTGTGTCTGCGTATCACATTATAAAACCATTTTGCAGCTTAATTACTTTTTGGGCTTCTTTGAGCTCTGAACTCTATCATCTTTTCTCACTTCTTCCTAACAAGCTTCTACCCTGGAGAATGTAGCCCATGTCACAAACCAGTTCACACTCTTACAGCATACGGAAAAATATCCATAAAGTTGGCAGTATTAGATGAAGATCTAAGAGTATTTGCTATAGAATAAGAACGGATTTGTATATTGAAGAGCCTGGAGATCTCTAAGGCCCAATGTCCCCTTCTGTGAAACAGAGGTAATACTCACACCTCACAGGGCTGTTGTAATACATTTTCACTAAGCGCTTGCTTTGGAAAAGTAAAAACTGATGAAACAGCTCTCATTTTTCTCTGACAGTATATCCTGATGACTTCCTTTATGACCAGAAGGGATACTTAAAGTAAGGTTCAAATAAACCATTTCCACAGGCCAGCCAACATCCCAGTAAGTCATGCCACAGGATGTGGCAAAGAAACCAGTGTGTGGCGTTCATTGAAAGAATATTTTTAGAAGAACTAAGCTCTGAAGAAGAACAGGTAGTAAGTATCTTTGCAGGGAAGGTGGCATTTAAATAAACATTCTGAAACATTTCCTTTATACAATATCATTAATCACAGAGTACACAAATCCTTAATTATTTCCTGTTTTCATTTGCCCTGTAACAGGGAATTATCTTCAACTACTTTACAGCAGGAATCCCAAGATTTGGAGCAGAAGAAACTAAGGTGCACACTAGGGCTATGAGGCATACACTCGGGTGCCAGGATGTTTTTGAGATCTCTCTTAAAAGTCTCTGTGTGTAACTTGTTTGTTCTGTTATATGTCTATTTATTAGCTGATTTTCAGGATTTCTGGTTCAGTGATGCATCTGATTAATCAAATAAATATTCCATGTTTGCACTTTTCCCTTGATAGGGAAGAGTTCAGGCTCTTGGTTGCGGTAGTAAGCTAAGTTTTTCAGTGATTTACTATGCATGATTCATGAGTTATTTCTTACAGCTCAGCATAAGTTTGGGCACAAATGAAGTAGGCTGAGTCTGGCTATAGCTTGTCTGGATACCTTCGTCGTGTACTCAGAAAGGAAGGCAGTAAGCTATAGCTTTCTTATTTAATAGTTATGTGACTTGATTGAAGTCAGTTACCCCCTCACTGAGCCTTAACATCTCCATGAGTAAACTGAATTAAAAATATGTTACTGGGTTACACTGAGGATTAAATAAAATAACTTGAGTAAAGCACCTTCCACTATGTCTGGCACAGTCAGAACCACTGATTTACTTAACATGTCTAAATATTAAAGGGGGAAAACAAGAAAGAAAAACCACCACCACGTAAATTAGTGAAAGGGCTATTTGCAATATCCCCAAATTGGAACTTGCCTAAACACTAATCAATAATGGAATGGATAGGCAAATTGTGACACACAAAATGAAATACCTAGTGGAATGCACTACAACCACAGATAACAATATAGGCAAATCTCACAAACAAAGCTGAACCAGGTAAACCAGATTCAAACAAACAAAACAAACAGTGCGATTCCATTGGAATGAAGTACAAAAACAGGAAAAACTAAAGCACTTAGAAGCCAACACAGTGGTTACCCAGAGGCGGCAGTAACTGGACAAGGACATCTGTAGGTGCTAATACGTTATCTTGCAGATGTGGGCACTGGTTACAAGCATATGAAATTCGTCAGCTGTACACTTTTTTTTTGTGATTTTTCTCCTTTACATATGGTACTTCAACAATGGATAAACAGAAATAGCAAAATACCTGTGCCGTTGAAACCAAGAGGAACAGAAGTATAACCTCACATAGTTACAGGGCTGAAGCAGGAGGATTCCTGGAACCAAGGAGTTTGAGACCAGCCTGAGAAACATAGCGTTCAAAAAATAAAAAAATAAAAAATTAGCTGGGCATGATGGCATACATCAGTAGTTCTGGCTACTCGGGAGGCTGAGGCAGGAGGATCGCTTGAGCCCAGGAGTTCAAGGCTGCAGTGAGCTATGATTGCATCACTGCACTCCAACCTGGGTGACACAGTGAGACTCTGCTTCAATTAAAAACAAACAAGCCGAAACAGAGCAGGGCCGAGTTTACTGCCCTGTTTTGCGCTCATTCCATTGAATATAAGCTACTTTAAACCTGACATTATGGTCAGATTGAACTTATCTGCTTGATGGAGCAAGTTCCAGTGACTGGCCTTAATATAGAGAATCCCTACAGCCTAAGACCCAAAAACTATTACAAGAGCCAACCAAGCACTGCCCCTGCCTACCCTTTCACAAGGCAGCCGCAAGCATAAAGCACTCAGGAGGGTTGCTTAAATGTACCTGATTCTGAATACTTTACATCAATTAATTCCTTAAATCAATACTACTATTTTCTAGGGGCGATACTCTTATTTCTCCTATTTTATACAAAAGGAAATTAAGGCTGAGATAGTAGGTCTTGTCTAAGAAGTAGTTAACTCTGGAACTCAAATCTAGGCATTTGCTTGTGAAGCCCATATACTTAAAGCTGTTCTACCATACAACATCCTGACCAGAATTCCCATCAGCAATGAACTCTACCTGTTAGTTCTCTCTAGGGTCCTAGTACAAAGCTTCCAGAGCAGTGTTCTTAAGCTGGGGTGATTCTGTACCCCAGTGGAAATATGGCCACGTCCAGAGACATGTTTGGTTGTCACTCTTTGAGGGGTGATAGGCATCTAGTGCAGAGGTCCCCAACCCCCTCATCTGTATTTACAGCTGCTCCTCATAGCTCACATTACTGACTGAGCTCTGCCTCCTGTCAGATCAGTGGTGCCATTAGATTCTCATAGGAGCATAAACCCTATTATGAACTGCGCATGTGAGGAATCCAGGTTGCACACTCCTAATGAGAATCTAATGCCTGATAATCTGTCACTGTCTCCCATCACCCCTGGCTGGGACCATCTAGTTGCAAGAAAACACACTCAGGGCTCCCACTGATTCTACATTATACAACTATACATTGTAAAATTATTTCATTATATATTACAATGTAATAATAATAGAAATAAAGTGCACAATAAATATAATGCAACTGACTCATCCTGAAACCATCGCCACCCCCGACATGGTCCGTGGAAAAACTGTCTTCCACAAAACCGGTCCCTTGTGCCAAAAAGGTTGGGGACCACTGATCTAGCAGGTAGAGGCCAGGGGTGTGCCTAAACACCCCAAAATGCATAGAAAAGTGCCCCACATCATGGGAGTTTCTCTGCGCCTACTCAGGCTCTGGAGGTTGACAGAAAGAAAAAAAAAAAAAAAGAATTATCCGCCCAAAATGTCCATAGCGCTGAGATGCAGAAACCCTGTCCCACACCCACTGTCAACATGACACATTATCAGTGGGCACGGTAAAGCACTTTGTTTTTCTTTCCCTTTCACACTACTACTGAACTTTGAGGGGGAGGATCAAGTCTGCTGTGAGGGAGATTGAAACTGGAAGAGCAGTTGATTTTCTTTTTTTTTTTTTTTTTGAGCCGGAGTCTCGCTCTGTCACCAAGCTGGAGTGCAGCGGCCCGATCTCAGCTCACTGCAACCTCCGCCTCCTGAGTCCAAGTGATTCTCCTGCCTCTGCCTCCTGAGTAGCTGGGATTACAGGAATGCGCCATCACGCCCAACTAATTATAGTAATTTTTAGTAGAGATGGGTTTCACCATGTGGAGCAGGATGGTCTCAATCTCCTGACCTCATGAACTGCCCACCTCAGCCTCCCAAAGTGCTGGGATTACAGGCGTGAGCCACTGTGCCCAGCCAGGAGAGCACTTTTGTCCCTATGCATAAACCAGTAACTTCAACTACTCTTGAGGTGACTGAAATGGCTTTTTTTTTTTTTTTCTAATGAAACAACGTTTCCTTGCTGGCATGGCTATTTTATATACAAAGCTGGTTCTGAAATGCAGTGGAGCTTAACGCCTTGGACACAGTGGAGGGGGAGGGGTCCCTAGGTGCATGTGGAACTCATTTGTATTTCAAAAACACAAAAATCACTACCACGGTGTTTGTGCTCTTTGTAATATGAAACTTTTTAGAAATTGCTTTGTACTTGGGAGTAACAGCCACATGATTCACCATGAAATGAAGTCTGGAAAATCATTTTGGATAAATGGACCTATAAATTCAATAGAATTTCCATGACAACATAGACTGCAACACTCAGCCACAAATAAAAGGTTATAAATCATTCAAAACCAACTAGGAATCAGCAATATGTCTCCCACTTCAAAATACAAGAAACCTGAAATATAGTTTGTTACTTACTCAACCAAAGTTCACATTAGAGTTCTTTCCTCATTTCTGATATTGTCATAAGTTTTGGGGGAAATGATGATGTCATGAATTTGCAATTAAACTAAACAAAATTAACACAGGTGTAGAGTTGGTTGTATTCCCTCCGCTTCTCCCAGCCAGAGACCTCCAAGAAAGCTTGTCACAAAAACAAGTTATGCTCTTTTATCTGGAAAACTGCAGCTTGCACTATACAGCTGAATGTTGCCACATCACGTTTCTCCATGAGAAAAAGGTTGGTGCAAAACATTTCTGAGAACACACATCCAAGACAACTGGAGGCTTCCAAATGCTTCTGAGCTCTATAAATCCAAACCACACCCTTTAGTGTCCTTGGGAAAACCTCCGCAGTAAAGTATTTTTAAGGTTAGCTGGATGAACTGGTCTAGAACATCTGTTCTTTGAAACAGCTCTTCTGTTCCTGAGGTCATCTTGTCATTTCTGCTGGAGATCCCCTTACAAGAGGCACTTCTGGATATTGTATCATGACCTCTCCCACTGGGAGGGCCCTTACAGAGCTAAGCACATAGTAGGCACTCATTAAATGACTGTGGAATGAATGAATGAGTCGTTTCTCACACAGAAGAAAAGATGTCGCATTGCTCCACTGGGATTTTTTTTTTCTTATTATTCAGTATCCCTTAAAATAATCAACAGCTTTGGTCAGATGACTGATGAAAGGGGAAAAACAAATTTATGGAACTATGAATCTGGCTTCCAGCAGGGCTGCAAGCCCCCTGAAAGACTGCCGAGGGTGGTACATGTATTCACTGAACAGTGTCCATCACTTTTCAACAGTTCATAGAGCAGACAGACTTCTATGGTTCCATCTACAATCACGTGCTGAAAGACCCATTTTCAGCCCTGGTCTCATGCGGTATGCAACCACAGACTTCACTGGACTCTTCAAGGGCTCCACAAGCCAGAAAGGTTAAAAATCACTACCTCTAAAAAAATATGTAAGCATGCCTCAATGAGCAAAAAGTCCCCTCTCTAAGACAGGTATCTAGAAGCAGTCCAAGCCAAACCATCCCCTGAAAAGATTACACACATTTTTTTGTTCTAATCAACAGTGCAGAAGAACACCAATTTTCCTATACCATTCGTAACACTGGATTTATGGATCCTTATTTTTTACCATTGGATGGATACTTCTATTCTCATTTAAAAATTTTCAAACAAGGCTGGGTGTGGTGGCTCACACCTATAATCCCAGCACTTTGGGGGGCCAAGTTGGGAGGATCAGGAGGTCAGGAAATCAAGGCCACCCTGGCTAACATGGTGAAAGCCCATCTTCATTAAAAAATACAAAAAATTAGCGGGGGCAGTGGCACACGCCTGTAATCTCACTACTCGGGAAGCTGAGGCAGGAGAATCGCTTGAACAGGGGAGCCGGATGTTGCAGTGAGCCGAGATCGCACCATTACACTCCAGCCTGGGCAAGAAGAGTGAAACTCCATCTCAAAAAAAAAAAAAAAAAAATCCAAATAACCAATAAGAATAAGAATCTTTACCTAGTTTTTTTCTAATGATTTCCTGTTTTATTATTTAAGGAGATCTTTATTCAGAATATTAATACTTTGCCACAAGTGCTGCAAATACAAAAACAAATACACAAGTATCTTTGCCCCACCATTGATGGTATCAGGGGAAGAAAAACTTGATATGCGTAATACATAGAATGGTAAAAGAACCTACGGAGGGGGAAGGAAGAAATTAGGCACTAATTTGGGAGGCTGAGGCAGAAGGATTGCTTCAGGCCAGGAGTTCAAGACCAGCCTTGAAAGTTCTCAGATATATTGTTAGAGGAGAAAATGAAGTTGCAAAACAAATACGCTGTGATCACATTTGACTTTTAAAACGTCATACAACTCAGTAGTATATGTGTTCTGTGCGTATATGCACAAATATATAGATCTAAGGCAAAGGAAAGCTCATGTCTAGAAAAATAACACAAACAAATTGTAGTTTTCTCTGGGGAGAAGACTTGTATTGATTTGGGGCCAATAAAGGTGGTTTATCACAACTGTTTAAAACACTTGCTGGCTCTAAAAATATAGCTCATCTAGAAAAACGTCTTCCTTGAAATGGGCAGAAAAAGAAAAATCAAGAAAGAAAAGAACAAAACCCAAACCCCACCGCTGCTATAAGAAGAGGGTGAATCGAACAGATCCATTCAGGGACCCAACTCAGAAGACAGCCTCATCAGCAAAGTGCTCGAAAGGAATGCATCCATCAGCCCCTAGCAACAGATAGCTCCACATCACGCAGGGTGTAATCTTCCTTTATTCCTGATCCCACTGTAACACAATTCACTCTTCATGTATTTTTTACCACAATGAAACGCACAACTACTCAAGCTTACATTCCAAAGGCAACAAAGAAATCAAGAAAAGATTGAGGTCAGGTGAGGTGACTCACACCTAGAATCCCAGCATTTTGGGAGGATGAGGCAGGAGGATTGCTCGAGGCCAGCAGTTCAAGACCAGCCTGGGCAACATAGTGATACTAGTTCTCTACAAAAAATATAAATAAATAAAAACGAAAATCGAGGTACTGTTTCAGATTCATGCAGAATTTAATTTACTTAACACAGCTGGTCTACTAAAAAGTGTATTTGTTTAGACTAATAATTTCCCACCTACCTAGCCATAAAATTACAGTGCGCCCTATAATTTTACTTTATATAAACACAAAGTATTAACATTAATTCTCTCAGACCGTATCTTTGGTCAGAAGGACACCAGAGAATCAGAGAGCAAAACAAGGCTGCCCAAAGCTCGGCAAAGCACTGTCTTCCTGATATATTGGTTAAAACCCAACAGGAATGATTTAGAGAGAGGCATTTTAGGAATTGGTTAAAGGCTTTAGCAGTAAAAAAGAATGGTGGGCTGCTACCATTGTAGCTTTGATCATAGTTCAAAATCCTTGGCTTAATGATCTTTCTGTCAATTCTCTGGAAAATGTGGGTTTCAGAATCTCATAATCAGAGAAAACATATGATGGAGTGGAAAAGATAATAATTAGATAATGAACGTTCAAGTTCAAGCTCTGCCTCATCTGGTGCTAAGATCAGGGGTAAATCATTTAATTATTCTGGGCCCCCATTTCCAAATATGCAAAATTGAGATGATGCTTTTAAATATATTTGAATGGTGATGACTTAAAATGAAGTTTGATGATTGAATATAACCTTATACTGGTTTGGGATTAGTATTCTACACCACAGAGCAAATAAGAATGCCACAAAATTGGTTGGGCTGGGTGGCTCATGCCT
Organism: Piliocolobus tephrosceles; assembly: GCF_002776525.5. Taxonomy (NCBI): domain Eukaryota; kingdom Metazoa; phylum Chordata; class Mammalia; order Primates; family Cercopithecidae; genus Piliocolobus; species Piliocolobus tephrosceles. The sequence goes on from NC_045435.1 coordinate 74,326,153, forward strand.
ATAATCCCAGCACTTTGGGAGGCTGAGGCAGGCGGACAGCTTGAGTTCAGAAGTTCGAGACCAGCCTGAGCAACATGGTGAAACCTTATTTCTACAAAAATTAACTGGGCATGGTGGCACATGCCTGTGGTCCATGCTACTTGGGAAGCTGAAGTAGGCGGATCACTTGGGCCCAGCAGGAAGTCAGGCTGCAGTGAGCCATGATTGCACACCAGCCTAAGTAACACAATGAGATCCTGTCTTTAAAAAAAAAAAAATGCCATAAAATCTATGAGATGAGATCAACATTAGCTTCTTACTCATTATTAGTATAATTATAATTTCTATAAAACTTCTTTTCAAAAAATAGATGTCTCTGTTGAATTGTTTACTTGATAGGGAATTCATTTACTGTATGACTCAGATCAAGTCCCTTGTTAATTAGATTTTCCCATTTTCTTATTCCGTTTCATATGCTTCCCCCCCAACATTTTATTATGAAAAAGTATTAAATATATGCACAAAGCTGAAAGAATTTTGCTGTGAACACCTGTATACAACCCACCTAGATACCTCCCTTAACATTTAAATGTACCTGCTTTATCATACAACAGCTCATCCTGCTATCCATTCATTTAATCCCATACTAAATTTTCTTTTCTTTTCTTTTTTTTGAGACGGAGGTTCACTCTTGTTGCCTGGGCTGGAGTGCAATGGCACAATCTCGGCTCACAGCAATCTTTGCCTCCCAGGTTCAAGCAATTCTCCTGCCTCAGCCTCCTGAGTAGCTGGGATTACAGGCACACACCACCACGCGTGGCTACTTTTGTATTTTTAGTAGAGACAGGGTTTCTCCATGTTGGTCAGGCTGGTCTCGAACACCTGACCTCAGGTTATTCACCTGCCTCGGCCTCCCAAAGTGCTGGGATTACAGGTGTGAGCCAACACGTCTAGCCTCCATCCTAAATTTTAACAAAAAATGCCATCAGCACTCTCCAACAGCCAGCCATTGTAAAAGCAGTTAACTTTGGCATCAAGAGAAAGCCAGGTAGCTGGGCACAGTGGCTCATGTCTGTAATCCTAACACTTTGGGTGGCCGAGGTGGGCACATCACTTGAGGTCATGAGTTCCAGACCAGCCCAGCCAACATGGTGAAACCCCATCTCTACTAAAAATACAAAAATTAACTGGGTGTGGTAGCGTGCACCTATAATCCCAGCTACCCAGGAGGCTGAGGCAGGAGAATCGCTGAAACCCGGAGGCAGAGGTTGCAGTGAGCTGAGATGGCTCCACTACCTCTGGCCTGGGCGATAGAGAGAGACTCCATCGAAAGAGGAAGAGAGAGAGAAAGAGAAGGAGAAGAAAAAAGAAAGCCAAGCAATGTTTTCCAGGCTTTGGGTCCTGCTGGTTTGCAAAGGAGTTAATAACTTTATTAATGAGAGCATCTTGAGATTCTGATAGATAAATCTCAGCAGGGAACTGTTAGTAATTTGGGATAAAAATGGAGTTTAAAGGAGGGGATAAAAACAGCAAAATATCAAAACCATGACTTTATAAAGCCAAAAGTCTATCGGAGATAGTGTCAACCAATAATCAGGTTACAGAGTGGCTCTGTTCATGACCTATCTTGTTAGTAGATATAGAAAACATCCAGAGAGACTATTCTTTAAATACAATCCTGCTGAAACATTTGTTTTTCTTATTTGTCTTGAATTTATAATACATAACAGTGAACACACTCAGAAGTCTGCCCAGGAAGTCTGGTTTGTAATTCCCAAATTTGAGATTTCAGCCACAATAGAGAGCTGTGCCCATTAAAGACTCCAGGACAAAAGCTTACTTTCAGAGAAGGTATTTTAAATCAAAGGATGCTAAAACAGGCTACCTTTGTTGGGATTTGATCAGTGTCACAAATGCCACAAGGGAGATTCAGGGAGCTCAAGAAGCATTATTTATAATAGCAGAAGGATGCAGACACATTCATTGACAATTTAGGAGAATAACAAAATAAATTAGGGTGCATCCATACTATGAAATATTATGCAGGTATTAGAAAGAACTATGTTGATTCTGTATCTGATATGCAAAAAAGCCAATGATAAGGCAAGTTATGGAACTCCATATATAATCATCCCATATTTCAGATAAAGGAATGATAAGGCAAGTTATGGAACTCCGATATATAATCATCCCATATTTCAAGGAAAGGAAAAAGCAGAGAAACACATACAGAGGGGGAAAACCTTAAACAATCTGTAAAACAGTTAACTTTGGTTACCTCTGAGAATTGAAAATGCAGGCAAGAATAGAGATAAAACAATGACTTCAATTTCTACTCAATGTCTTCAGTATTGTTTAAAGATTTATCAGGGAGAAGAATTTCTTTTGTAAGTATTTGAAACAAGTACAAGACAACAACAACAAAGAAAGACTAAAACAAGAACTAAACAGCACAGGATGACAAGATTTCCTTTCAAACTTTACTAAATACTGATATATAGACAAAACAGTGCATAGCTGTGAAGTGCAGTTGTGAGAGATCTCAATGAAGTCTCAGAGTGAGCACATCCATGTAACTGGCATCCCGATGAAGAAACAGAACGCTTCTTGCTCCTCCAGAAGCCCTGTGCAATCTCATCTGGTCATTACCCTCCAACCAAGAGTAACCATCTACTGACTTTCTATTTACCTATTACTGCTTGCAGGAAGTGTAACAGTAGCCAGTAGCCATCAAATTATAGTTCTTCAGTTTCCTTCTTAGGCTACAGCCATTAAGGGTGCAATTCATTCTCATCAAGATCCAGGAAACCAGCAGGAAGCGTTTTCTTTCCTTTTTTTTTTTTTTTTCTTTCTTTTGTTTTGAGACAGGGTCTTACTCTGTTGCCCAGGCTGGAGTGTCATGGTGTGACCATGGCTCACTGCAGCCTCGACCTCCTGGGCTCAAACAATCCTTCTGCCTGGGGAACAGCTGGGACTATAGGCTTGTGCCATCATGCCCAGCTAATTTTTCTGTTCTTTGTAGAGATGGTGTGTATTAATCTGTCCTCATGCTGCTAATAAAGACATACCCAAAGACTGGTAATTTATAAAGGAAAGAGGTTTAATTGACTCACAGTTCAGCATGGCTGGGGAGGCCTCAGGAAACTTACAATCATGGTGGAGTGGGAAGCAAACACATCCTTCTTCACATGGCAGCAGCAAGAAGTGCCAAGCAAAAGTGGGAAAAGCCCCTTATGAAACCAGATCTCGTGAAAACTCATTCACTATCACGAGAACAGCAGCATGGGGGTAACCGCCCCCATAATTCAACTACCTCCTACCAGATTCCTCCCACAACACGTGGGGATTATGGGAACTACAATTCAAGATAAGATTTGGGTGGGGATAAAGTCAAACCATATCACGGGGTTTTGCCACGTTGCCCAGGCCGGTCTTGAACTCCTGGGCTCATGCAATCTGTCCACCTTGGCCTCCCAGAGAGCTGGGATTACAGGTGTGAGCCACGGCGCCCCGCCAACTCCTGACTTTCAACAGCAGAGATCTGTTTTCCTGACTAGATGGTTTTTAAGCTTATTCTAAACATGAGATTCTATGATGCTTTAAAACAAATCTCTTCCATACCAAGCGTTGGTCCACATTTCTTCAAAGGTAAGATCAAAAGCTGAATTCTCATTCCTGATCTGTTTTATGCACAATGAGGGTTTGCGGTAATGAGATCAGTCTTCAGAGGGCAAGCTTTAGAGCTGTTTTCAAGTTGACTGCTAGTAGGGGAATGGAATGGGGTTCTGAGGAACCAGAATTGGAGAGCGTCCAAGTCTAAGAATCATCTATAATTTTGTGAGTTCCACTTATGAAGGAGTCCCCTGGGACACGTGCTTTGTGAAAATTAGGAAATTTTATCTTCATGACAATTCTACATAGCGGGTGTTACTATTATCCCCATTTTAAAGACTGGGAAAGGGAATTTTAGGAAGGTTAAGAAACTGCTTCAAGAACATAGCTGGTGTGCAGTTAGGGACCCAGTGACTCTACAATCTGTGCCCCTTCACAGCAGACCGGACACCTGGGGCTGGCGCTCCATCAGGCCAGACACTGGAGGATCATTCCCTTCTGCCTACCAAAAGCAGAGTTCTGTGGTAGAGTCCCCATCGCCTTCTGGTGTGACAATTGCTCATAAGCAAAGGGCAAGACACAGCAGGGATCGTAATGCAGTTTAGGGAAGAAAAGAGCCCTTCCCTTGGGATTAGAGCTCAATTTCAGTGGGTTCAGATCACTGGGGCTCTGTTTTCTTTCTTCTTGGACCTAGTTTGACTCAACAACTGCCTTGATAAGAATTTAAGCCTAGTCCTATCTGCCAGATGCTGTTATCAACACTGAATTCAACCCGGTCCTTACTGCCTACTCGGGTTATGCTAACAGCAGCACCTATACGTGCACTGCTTCCTGGGACAGACCAACGGCCTACATACTCAGGACATAAACTCCCCAGACTCATAAACACAAGGCAAGAATGAAGGTTGGCAGAATCCATAGGCGACTTTCTGTAGATACTGACAAAAAGGGGTGTATGCGGGGGAGGTGGATGACAAGCTTTAGCATAAAAGGACTGATGCACTTAAAATGAACATCCAGCTGGGCGCAGTGGCTCACGCCTGTAATCCCAACACTTACAGAGACTGAGGTGGGAAGATCACTTGAGGTTAGGAGTTTCAGACAACCCTGGTCAACATAGCAAAACCCAGTCTCTAAATAAATAAATAAATAAATAAATAAGCATCCAAACGTCATCACATCAGCAAGTTTCTTTCTCACCGTAAGGCAATTTATGCTCCCTTATAAGATTATTGAGGCGAAGTTAGGAATTAGGTTGTATTAGACACCACACAATAAAGATAGCTTGGGCTAGGTACACACAATTTTCTATCCTGCTTTCTGAATTGTACAGGCAAACGCAATAAGGCTGGATCCATAGGCAATTGCATGCTAGGGGAAACACATCCATACATGCATTGCTGTGTTTTCAAAGCGGTCTCTGGTAGGGGTTATAGTTTTATTCAAAGCATTGTATTCTATCTGTAGTCCCAAGTTCTTGTCTAAGGGTTACAGTATTGGGTTTTATTATTTCTTGAAATGCCTACACCTGAAGTATTTTTAACATGCTAGCCCAATAATTCCTACCCACTGATTCCTGCATACAATCATCTATTTGTACTTCACGGAAATACCCTGTTTTTGTTCCCAGTCTGGGAGTAGAGAGTGGTGTAGAACTTAGAGCTCTCTGAGATTTCTGAGTCTTAAACAGCACATTAGGACCCATTTGGAGTTCTTGGGCATTATCTTTTTGGAATGTTAATGGCACAGCAGATGGATTTTTTTCCTATTTTTTTCTTTCTTTTTAAGCATTCTACTGGACTCCCAGACATCAGCACTGTAGCTCTCAGAGCTGCAAACCTGTCCAGGGCACTGCTTTTGCAGAGTTATTTTTGTTAGCTGGCATTCTTTGCAGCAAAGCTCAGAGTTCGTTTTTCAGTTTTTTGAGCTGTGACCAGTGTACACAACCACATTACTGGCCTGGGGCCAAGAGAAAATGAACTGACTGATGTGTGGACATGATAACACCACCGTCTTAAGATGCAGATACTTGACGTGTCTCGGGAAACGGCATCTTTTGGGAGTCCCACAAGGCAGCTTACAGAAAAGCACTTCTTTTGAAACAAAAAAAGATGTACTTCTCCATCTTTGTGGACAACAGAAAACAGTGTAAACTGGAAGATGAAGAATGGATGTGCGTAAGTCTTACGTCAGAATTTCCAGACAATGTTCAATGGTTGGCTGAGATTGGCTGTGGCTTCTCACCATAAGCACCAGGGTTAAAAACCCAAAGGTGTAGCCAGGGTTAACTATCCCTGCCTTTCCTTCTCAGGTAAGTCCCATTAAAACTCTGATTTCAATTGCAAATACCTCCCAAAATAGTTAAGTCAAAACATTGACTTTCAGTCTGCCATCAGAATCATTTGCCTTTCTCTGGAAACATGGATAATCCTTGTTGTTCGGATGAAAGATCTTTACTTTTATCTCATGTTTATTCCAAAGCCACTATCTTGCTTTGTAAAAGTCAAGTTACGCAGACAGCATGCATAATGCACTTTCAGTCTTCAACTCTACATTCCATCTGTGGACCTCCTTCTTGTGTCCATGAATGACACAGAGCCTCAAGGGAAGTTCAACAAAAACAGTCTGTCTTCCTCACACGTTGCCAGCAACCATCCTAAATAGACACAAAGTCTAGGCAAAGCACAGCAAGTGCCAGGCTGGCACAGTTTAGCCACATGCCATTCCTCCCTTTCTAAACCAGTGGTTCTCAAACTGCAGTGATCGTAATTACCCCAGGGGACATTTGGTAATGTCGGGGAATATTTCTGGTTGTCACAACTGTGTTGGGGTGCCACTGGCATCTATTACATCTTAGATATTTTAGGCCAAGAATACTATTTTACATCCTACAATGCACATGACATAACAAAGGCTTAATAAGCCCAAAATGCTGAGGTTGAGATACAATGTTTTGTATTTAGACCAGCGGTGTCCAATCTTTTGGCTTCCCTAGGCCATGATGTTTAAAGAACTGTCTTGGGCTGGTGCTAATGATGTGCTAAAAAATCACAAAAAATCTCGTAATGTGTTAAGAAAGTTTACGAATTTGTGTTGGGCCACATTCAAAGCCCTCATGGGCTGCATGTGGTCCGTGGGCCACAGACTGGACAAACTTGATTTAGACTAAATAGAAGACCACTCCTGTACCCTTTGTACACAGAATGAGGTACATAACACATATCTCAGTGGACAGCAAACACCTACAATTCAGTGACAACTGGACTAACGCTTCTTACCAGGGCATATTCGAAGTCAATCCTGTCTGGATGAGATGTTCATATCCTGATATTTGCCGACTCACTGCTGAATTTAAAAACGCACAATATTCTTGGACATGAACGTATTTCCCTAATGTATAATGGCACAGTTGTCAGAGCCTTGGGTTATAGAGTCACACGTACTTGGATTTGAATTTTCTCTACTGCTTACTAGCTGAGTAAGCTTGGGCAATGTTATGGTTTGAATTGTATCTTCCCAAAAGATTTTGAAGTCCTTATCCTCTGTATACCTATGACTGTCACCTTATTTGGAGAATTTAGAAACAGGGTCTTGATGCAGATGATCAAATTAAGATGACGCCGTTAGAATGAATCCCAATCCAACATGACTATATTCTTTAAAAATGAGGAAATGTGGATGCAGAGAAAGACAGGGAGAATGCCACACAAAGATGAAGGCAAATGATGCATCTACAAGCCAAGAAATGTCCAAGATTGCCTGCAAACCACCAGAAACTAAGAGCAAAAGCCCAAAAGACATTCCTTCCCACAGCCCTCAGAAGGAACCAACCCTACCGACACCTTGATCTCAGACTTGTAGCCTCCAGAACTATAAGACAACAAATATCTGCTGTTCTAAGCCACTCAGCTTGTGACAATTTGTCAAGGCAACCCTAGGAAACGAATACAGGGAACTTCACCTATGTCTCGGTTTTTTATAACTGAAACACAGGATTAGATCTAACAAGCACCTAGTTATTGAGGTTGCTACGAAAAGCAATTTTGATAGAATAAAGCAGAGTGACTAGTCTGTGTTACAAGCTCAACAAACAGTAGCTGTTCTCTCATTAGCATGCCCAGCCTCAGTGATTTAAGCCTTATTAGCAATATTTCTGTGTTGCCTTTACCTTTTTTTCTAACACATTTTGCAACTTTAATCCAAAACGTAGAAAACTAAGTATGGTATCATCTTTAAAATGATGGTATAATAATTATAATGGTATAATAACAGTCCTATATTAATTACTGCTTTAAATTTTGCAATGCAGTGAAAGCGTGGACTCAATTCCACTGATACTTGAAACATAATTGGACCTTAATTACAATATTAACTACAATAGCAATTTATGATGTGAGTGTATCAATTCAAAACAACCAGAAGCAAGAAAGCTTGAGATATAATTCTACCTGAAAAACTCCTACTCATCATCTTTCAAGATTCAAATTAAGTGCTACTTGCTACATGAATTATTTCCTGATTCCAATGAGCAATCACTCCCCTGACCCATTTCCCCATGGAACCCTGAAAGTGGTGTCTACTTTTTGCTCCCAATAGAGCCTATATTTTCATCTTTATACCTCATCCATAAACTCATTCAGCAGAATACATGCCTCTCACATAAGTACTGTATAGTGTGAAACCACATCTTTGAATTCCGTCACACACTACCGTACACTTCATAAATGAAGGAGCAGTGCAGTTCTTTGAAGACTGCAAAACATAACTCAAAAAAGGTACAAAAACAAACATTTCCACTTCTGCTTCCATACCCAAATACCTGGAAGAATTCAAATGTCCCAAAGAGACACATGATTGGGCAGCTGCCTCAACCTCTATTGCTAACTTGCCTCTTGTTCCTTACAGCCTACTCTGGCAACCAGGTGAAGTCAGGTGACACTCAGAAGAACCACTGACTTTCCTGATTTTTTCCCTCTCTATCAAATTACCTGGCCCATGTTTCTCTCCCTGGAGGTTCCATCCAGTGTTAGAAAACAGCAAGCTACTCAGACCAATGGATCCTTACAAATGGATCTATAGACACTAAAATAACCAGTTATTCCAAACAGGTGACATACACATTAAAGACCAACTGGAGAGAAGACCAAATAGAAGAAAAAAACCATTATTCAAAATAGTAGCTAACAAATAATGAACACCCTGTATATTACGTAAGGCCTACCAGGAGATTCTGAAGGCAGACAGCCCTTTTCCTCCTATTGACGCAATAGAAATTTTAGAATTGTCCTGTAAGAGTCCCGAGAATAACTCTGAGTCTAACAATCAGGACTACAACAGCAGCAGCGATCATTGTTGGTCACAAATAGACAAAAAGGGACAGAAGAGGCCTAAAGTCAGCATGATCATAGACGTGCAGTGAGGGTGAGGTTAAGACTGAGAAGGTCCACTAGGAAGCCTTTCAGAGTGATGGGCATGTTCCATATCCTGACCCAGACAGAGGCTACAGAGTGTATACACATGTACAGTCCATCATGCAGCACCCTTCGTATCTGAACATTTCATTGTACGTAGGCTATACCTCAATAGAAAGTTTAAAAAATTTTGCACTGCATAAACAGCTGGGCTTGGCAGAGCTAGGAAGTCAAATTATCTAACCACCAGTTTGAGTCTTGTAACTCTAAAAGCTCTCATGGGGAGAGGAAATCTATATTTTAGTTTACATTTAGATGAGAAAAAATCCCAGAACTGAGGCCATTCCCTGAAGATCCTGCAATAGTTCCTCAATATAACTTACTGCATACCCTTTATCCCCAACACCACAGGTGTGAAGCAGATGCCATGCTTATCTTTCTTACAGCAAACAAATTCATCCCTTCAGAATATTTAGCACTAACTAGAGAAGTTTCAAATGTATTAACAGCAAGGCCGGACATGGTGGCTCATGCCTGTAATCCCAGAACTTTGGGAGGCCGAGGCAGGTGGATTATCTGAGGTCAGGAGTTCAAGACCAGTCTGGCCAATGTGGAGAAACCCCGTCTCTACTAAAAATACAAAAATTAGTCAGGTGTGATGGCAGATGCCTGTAATCCCAGCTATTCGGGAGGCTGAGGCAGGAGAATCGCTTGAGCCTGGGAGGTGGAGGTTGCAGTGAGCTGAGATAGCGCCACTGCACTCCAGCCTGGGCAACAGAAAGAGACTCCGTCTCAAAAAAAAAAAAAAAGGCAAAGCAGTGAAGTTCAAAATACAGATAATTGCTTGCAAATTACCGATTTCCTTTGAAGAGCAATTACATTTATAAATATAAATACAGTCTATATTAAACCATAAAAAATGAAACTCAAATATCTGTCAAGAGTTTGATGTATCCTTAGGAAAAAAAAAAATCAAAGCCAGAGGAATGCACACGAACGCATTCCTTTTGTCAAACACTATTGAAACTGGAAAAGCGAATGGATTCAAGAGGCTCTGCGATCTAACGAATGGTTTAAAAATTAATGCGTGGTATGGGCTGTGCTTCCTGGCTATTCTGGGTATCTCCCTCTTTTCTATCAACAAAGCGATATGCATATGTATCTCATGGAAAGAAGGCAATTATCAACATGTAAATAAATACAGATAAGGTGTTTTTCTTATGGTTGAAATCTAACAATAAATGGCAGTTTATTTTTTTCTTCTTCTCTTTTGTCTTTTTAAAGTCAAGTAACAAGGAAATGAAAGGCTAACCAAATGTACCAGAATGTGAGCAAGAGAGCTCCAAGGACTGGCCATTTCTTTTTTCTTTTTCTTTTCTCTTTTTAAGATACAGGGTCTCATTGTCACCCAGGCTGGAGTGCAGTGGTATAATCACAGCTCACTGCAGCCTGGAACTCCCGGGCTCAGGTGATGCTCTTGCCTCAACCTCCTGAGTAGCTGGGACCACAGGTGTATGCCACCATGCCTAGTTACGTTTTAAAATTTTTTGTAGAGATGCAAACTCGGCTATCTTGCCCAGGCTGGTTTCAAACTCCTGGCCTCCTTATCCTCCTGCCTTGGCTTCCCAAAGCACTGGGATTATAGGCATCAGCCACTATGCCTGGCCCCATTTTTGACACAGCAGTGGTCACTGCATTTTTTAGATCATGTAGTACCCAAATGGTATAACTTCTGTGTATGTGGATAAGTTCCCACTATTTTGTTTACCCATAAACTATACATCCGGATTATTGTACTAACACAATATATTCATCCTAAAACAATCACAAAAGAAGAAAAAAATCAATGTGGTGAAAATGAAAGAAACATTATTTTAAAAGATCATGCTAATCTTTAACATTTGGAAATAATTCACAAAATTATTGCAAATGAGGCTTACGGTTAATGAGAGAAGACATATATAAAAGCATATATCAAAAAAGCATATACCAAATTGTCTTGATAATTTATAATTTCCATGCCCAGCTCCATGTCAGATCTGATTAGATCCTTTTTTAACTCAGAAGATGGGTGACAGAGAACATGTTGATTAAGCCATTTGTCTATTCTGGGAGAGGTGGTTTAGTTACAAAGGTATATTAACACATAAAATGCAATTGATTGCAATATGTTGAAAGCAATTGAATTCTCATGTACACTGGTATTCCCATTCTTTCCATTGGATACCTGCCAAATAAGACATGTAACCACCTGGCACACAGACCACATGAGGGTGCCAGCTGCAACATATATATCAAATATTAATAAAGCTTTCTTCTAATTGACAAAACATAAAACTAGTATTCTAACACCTTCCTCTGAGCCACCATGATTCAACATTTTATATCCCACTTTGGAGAATAATGTATCATGTATCAGAATTCACCTGGATAGATTAAAGAAAATGTAGATTCCTAGGAACAAGATTAGAAATCTGAATAGGTCTCAAGGGGGTCCTGGAATCTGAATTTAACATAATTATTCCAAATCAGGAACTTCATGCCTCCTAAGATTTGAGAAACTCCAACTATGAGAGAAATAAGCTGCAAATGGCTTTTATAAAGACATTTATACATGTTCAAAGCACTCTTTTCTTGCACAGTAGCTCCTCAACCTTGTTGCACAACTGTGTCACTGGGAGGCTTGTTGAAAGCGCAGATTTCTGGGTTTCCATGCCAGGAATGCTGATCCAGTGGGTCCAGGGCAGTTGTGCCAAATGATGCTCATAGCAGCTGGCTTTGAAATTAGTAACCAGAGCAATCCAAATTGAAATCAATTTGACAGCGAGACTCTTATTACTTTCTATATTTTGCTCATGGATGACACTCAATATCTGTTTGTTGGATTGATGGTCCCAGTGGGAAGAATGGCAGCCCGATGAGGTAGACCAGGAAACCTGGAGATATGCCTCACCTATGCCCCAAAGTGGCTTTCTGCACTCTGTAAGAGACATCTGTTGACTTGACCCCTACCTAGTAACCAACTTCTGATTTCCTTTGGATAACAATTCTTTCCCCTCCCTTAGAAGAAAAGCTTCCTGTAGAGCCTTGGAGTACAGGGATGGAAATGGGATCCACTTAGACAAAGTCGGAGTATTAAAATAAGAACTTTCTGGAAATATTTAGAGAGGTATTCTCTTTTCCACTGAATTTGAACCTACGGGGATGTAAGATGGAGCTGTTTTACGTAACCCTAAAAAGACAGCTTGCTTGGGAATGAAGGTCATCCAGGAAAACAGGAGCCCACTAGAAAAACAGATTCCTGATACCTTGTCTTTATGGCCAGAAACCAATGATACCTCCGAACTTTTCAGTTATGTGGGTCATTAAATTCTCGCATTTTTCTTCAGCTAGATTGGGATAGATTAGATAGTTTACAACCAAAACCATACAATGAACAAAACTGTATCTGGCACTTGATATCTCTGTTTCTCAACTTCCTTATTTACAAAACATGGCCACTCGGCCATCTCTCAAGCCCCTTTCAAATCTAGACAGTCAAGTGTCACTCAACAACAGGGATATGTTCTGAGAAGTGCACCGTTAGGCAATTTCATTGTTGCTGAATACATCAGAGTGTACTTACATAAACCTAGACACTATAGCCCGCTATCCACCTAAGCTATGTGGGATGGCCTACTGCTCCTAGGTTACAAATCTGTAAAACTATATGACCGTATTGAATACTGTAGGCAACTGTAACATGATGGTAAGTATTTCGGTAACTAAACATATCTAGACATAACAGGTATAGTAAATATATACACAGTAATATACACAGTAATATAATCTTCTGAAACCACTGTAATATATGTGATCCACTGTTGACCAAAACATTATGTGGTGTAGAACTGTATTTCTATTATTCTCCACACCAGTCAAGAGTCTCTATATCCTATTTTCTTTCATATAATGGATTAACAGTATTCTGTTTTACCTACTGCACCTCTTTTAACAATTTCTCTACTTAGAGACACTATCCTTTTTCTGATACTGCTAACATCCACTGAAATACTCAACAAGCTTAATTTTCCAATCCATGGGTAGCTTTTGAGAACTTCCTTGGCATCACTTTAATCATACGTTCAATTATTTCTAATATTTCTCCAGTTTAACACCATTTTTTCATGTTTTTCAAAGTCTAGCAAAAAAACGAAGTATGAGAAAGTCTATAGAAAGCCACGTGAAAATTACTTCCTAACACTGCTTTATTTCAACCAAGTAGTTTTTGTGTCCTCCAGAATGTAGCTCAACAGCTCAGTAATATCTTCCTTCCCTACTCTGAATTCCCTTCGACCTACCACGCAGGGTGAGTACTGCAGAACTCGTAAGATGCATATGTAAGTTTCCCCAGAAATGTTCTCATCAACATATTCTGGTATTTGGACCTATGCAAGTTCAAAAACAAATTACCTCCCAGCATCTTTTGTGACTTATCTAGCCATTCCACTCCAGTTGATGATTTCACTGGGTGCAAGATAATGAAAATCCTACCCACCACTTGGAAAGTTACTGAGTAAAAGATGCATTTGATTACGTGAAACAGCGAGCATCATTCAGAGCAAACTTTCATTATATGCACAATGCGACTGAAATGTTTCCAATGGGAAAGATACTTTGAGACTGAGATTTTCAAAATTACTTCTGAATAAACCCTTCTCTACCCAGTACACCAAGTGGCTAAACATCTCATTAACTTATTAGAAAATGGAGATTCCTACAAACTAAAACCCATTTTCCCAGTGAAAAGTGGCAGGCATCATCTGTGGTGCAACCTTCAAACAGTGAACATGCTGCTCGCATTACACAGATCTCACGTGGACAGGGAACAGCTTGAGTACTAAGTCAGCCGAAGGATACGAAAGAGGGACCATGAGATATGTTTCTCCCCTGGCTTCTGTTTGTTTTTTCTTTCTTTTACTTTTTGGGATCTTCGCCTTCTTACTCCATTCCAAGGTTATCAACTTCAAATCTGTGTCAAAGTCGTTTCTTCTATTTTATATTTCCTCATCCCATTCACAAAATATTCAGTTATATATTGTATCCCTTTTGAAAAGGCCAGAGAAACAGGCAGTAGTCTACTTGTTCAAGCTTATCTCAAACTCCCTTTACTCAGCACCTTTAATTGAATGAGAGTTATGTGCCTTCACTGGACCAATTTTTGAATTATAAATATTCTCCAGCTTTGTTCCTCACAGGAGGGGAAAAAGAACATGTTCACCTTTTCAGATCAAATGAAATGTGATGACACAGCAATTATGTAATGCAGGAAACTTGTATGATTCTAGATGGAGAATAAAGGACCACTAGGATTTTCTGAAGACAGTAATAGTTTGCTAATAGCACCGTTTACTCCAATCTCCGTATACAAGTGTTCATGGGGACTCCCAGTCACTGAAAACAACTGGGAGATATATTAAAAAGGTGGTAAGAAGACATAAGTTTATATAAAAAAGGTTGCCCTTCCAGGGGATAACCCTACAACGTTTTCCTACATCCTGATTTTATAAGAGGTAAAGGTATTACACATAGTGATTGCAGTTTTCCACTGCCCAGACAGAAGGATTTACTTTCTATCCATTTTTGTCTATACTTAGAGGTCACAAAATACCTATCTTGGGAGAAATAAAGATATACTCTAAACTGTTTTGTTTTTTCTTCCACCCCAAAGACTCAACAGCTAGTAGGAGGAAAGTTATAAACCGCCAAGCAAGCCGGTTACAATACCCATTACCCACCTGGACCTGTTTTTGGCTTGTGTAGACACTGCCTCATGTGGATATATTTTCTCTAATTCTAGGAAAGAGCAACATTCATTACCTCCTTGTTTTCTTTCTTTTTTTTTAAGTGGGCTTTTTATGATCAGTACACAATTCATCCTCTTTTCTCCATAAAACAGCATTATTATGTTAACATGTTATATTAAATATGAAACACTCAGAGGTAGCTTGCAGAGGTAATTGTCTGACTTTCAGCAGGTTTCCAAGAAAAGCAAGTTTAGCTTCCCAATATGAAATACTGTAATTAATGGAGTGCCAGGTTACTAATGCACATTAAAAAAATATGAGTGAAATTAGCTAAGCATCCCACTGTTTTAACTGCAGACTGGAGCTAAATAACTGTGCTGGCTTTTTTGCGATCCTGTAAATCTAAACCTGAAATCCGTTTTTAAAAGGCTGGGGGAGGGAATGGTAAGCAAAGAAAGGGAAAAGCTTATTGCATTTATGAACTCAAAGGCCCCTGCTGGAATGATTTATATCTAGGACGAAGGGGTCCTATCATCCTGAGGCATGTACTATCTCTGAGAAGCTCAGCATTGACATCCAGCATTAAATGAGAGGGGAAAATGCATATTACATAAGGTGACAGCTGAATGGGTTAGAGAACTCTTATATAAAATTTGAACTTCATGCAAGTCTGGAACTGTGAGCAAGGCATTCAAGGATACTATTTAATAGGAAGCTGGTCCTGGGCATGGTGGTTCACGCCTGTAATCCTAGCACTTTGGGAGGCCGGGGAAGGCAGATCACCTGAGGTCAGGAGTTCAAAACTAGCCTGGCCAACGTGGCGAAACCCTATCTCTACTAAAAATACAAAAAAACTAGCCAGGCGTGGTGGCACACGCTTGTAGTCTCAGCTACTTGGGAGGCTGAAGCACGAGAATTGCTTGAACCCAGGCAGCAGAGGTTGCAGCAAGCTGAGATCATGCCACTGCACTCCGGCCTGGGCGACAGAGCAAGACTCTGCCTCAATATAAACAAACAAACAAATAAACAGATGGAAGCTTGGCATGTGAACCAAAGAATCCAAAGAATCCCTGCATTCTAGAAGCTACTTTCAAATACAGCATAATGGAAGAATACTGAAATAAATGGGGTTATGTCACACAGCATGTTTTAACCAGAAAGACTATGATTGAAATTTGAAATGAAGCTTGCAAACTTAGAAAATGTGGGTTCTAATTCTGGGTTCCACTTATTGCTCTGCACTAATACCCATGGGCAAATTACCCTCTCTAAGCCCCACTTACGTCATCCATAATATGGGATGCTAATATTACCTACTTAGCACATTGAGAGAATGGCATAATGTTCATAATTAGCTCAGCACACAATCTTGCATCCTATAAGTGCCCCATAAGTGGTAGTAGTTCTTACTAGCATGCTTTTCTCCACACATACTGCAGGTCTAAAACATCTTTCCACATAAGGAAGACTCGAAACAATCCAGATAAATAACAAACATCTACCTTTAAACTTAAGGACGTCTTCCCAAAGGCTTTTTCATACAAAAATCTTTGGGACTAGTTCAGATAGTACGTAATACATGAATTCTGAAAGTTTGATTTAAAAAAAAAAAAAAATCAGCACCTAATGATAAGAGAAAGAAAGTCCCCCAGACTAAATGCAGGAAAGAAAGACTGACTTAAAATGAAGGCAGCAAATAGGTTTAATGTAGCATGCTAATGCTGACTAACTGGTGGTGGCTGCTTGGCTCCCTTCTTTGAGCAGAATTAAGAAGTTCTATCACACTTGGGAAAAAAATTCTATGATCAGTTAGTGAGGTTTGGCACAGGCTCAGGAAGTATATACATAAGGTACTCGTCATACCTCCATTATGCACTGCTATTATCGTCTCTAAAGAAAGAAAAGGTCAATGAAAGGTAGACAGTCACACAGAAGGGAGAAAAACAGAAGAAATCCTGGAGGCTCCATCCCCACATACATAACTTCAAAGTATGGATGGATGGAGTGGATGAGAGAATGCAAGGATATGCTTTGGGGGAAATGAACTGGTATCACCAATCAAATCATCAACATCATGCCATTTCAGTGTTTCTCCAATTCCATTCTTGCCTAACAGGTTATAACTGGCCTTCTGTGGAAGATGTATAGAGGGGAGAGGGTGCCCTGGTAAGGTAGCTAGAGCATCCCAAAGTTTGTCAGTCATAGCCCTCACATAACAACCAAGAGAGGGGGATGCTGCTTTATGTGACTACCTCACATGGGGAAGAGAAGGGACAGAGCCCATCTGGGAGAGATCATATTGATGAATCTAGACCATGGTGCCCCAGCTGGAGCACTGTCATTGAGACATCCTGGCTGAATGGTCACTGGGTTCTGTCTGGCCCTATCACTTTGCCTCACTTTTGCCTATGCAAAGATAACTAGTCTCATTTCAAATATGGTGTTTATGAATTAATGCAAAACTTTATCTTTTGTAATGCATTACAAAAGGTAAAGTTTGAGTGCCATTTTCAATTAGTGGGAAGGAGATGCTCAGAACCTTGTGTTCAGGTCATGACCTGTTAAGAGAAGACCTAACACATTTTATTCAAGGTACTGACTGGCACTGGTGACTGTCACCATTCTACGTATATTCAACTATTTTAACAAATTACTAAAGGCATCTGACAGGTACAGAGAACAGCAGCTTTGAGGGCAAGAAAATCTACTTCCCTGTGCCATTTATAAGCTTCTGATTTAAATCTAAGAGCTGGACAAAATGAGGTTTGACTCTACATAATTCAAGTCTGTTAAAGAATTAAAAGGGAAAAAAGAATGTACAGCGAGGAGAAAACTGCATTGGTTTCCTTCGCTGTTTCTTGGCTAAGGGCAGTACAGCTAACTCGACACCAGCTTTGTAGCCTCCAAGTGGGTAAATTTAAATTTCCTTCAGATAAATGTTTTCCCAAATGAGAAAATGCTATTTTTAATGAAACCAAATAGCCTTAATTGGTTGTGATGGGAAGTAAACTCAGAGATAAACACTGCATAAATAATTCAAGGCTTTCCATCTGGGGAAACTTCTTCCTGAATTGAAGAGCGAATATTCAACCTAAGACAGTGTTTGCATCATCTGAAAAGCAACAATTGACATCTAAGCTACCTTCCAATTGCAAAGCTAAAACAAGGTAGCATTCTGAGACAACTATCGAGAATTTCATGAAATGGCTGCCCTCACCCCACACCAACAACCCTTCCCCATTCTTAAAATGAATGCAAATTAAAACATTCAGCCAGGTCACACTCTTTTGTCCTCTCCTCTACCACAACACTGTTTAATTTAAAACAATTACTATGCTCAGTCTTGATTAAAAGGATGAGTAAGGAATGCTCCCAAGTTTCCAGGACATACATAATAAAATCCATCAACTATTAAGGGCTATAATAAACATCCAGGACAAAGTAAGTAAGAATACAGAAGGGTAATTAATTCCAATGGGTAAGAAGGGAAAGCTTAATGGAAGAGTTGGCATTTGGGCTGAGCAATGACATATCTGAGATTAGAAGGATATTAATAATAATGACAATATGGCTGTACAATATATGTTATTGATTATTTTTATTTTTATTAATCGCCACAGCTCAGATTTCAGGAGCAGTTACTATGTGTATTAAATGCTTTAAATACAATAGCTCATTTAGTCCTACAATAATCTCATGAGGTAAACATTCCTAAGACATTTTCTTTTCTTTTTTTTTTTTTTGAGACAGAGTCTGGCTCTATCACCCAGGCTAGAGTGCAGTGGCGTGATATCAGCTCACTGCAACCTCCGCCTTCCGGATTCTCCTGCCTCAGCCTCCTGAGTAGCTGGGACTACAGGCACGTGACACCATGCCCGGCTAATTTTTGTATTTTTAGTAGAGATGGGGTTTCACCATATTGGTCAGGCTGGTCTTAAACTTCTGACCTCAGGTGATCCATCTGCCTCAGCCTCCCAAAGTGCTGGGATTACAGGCATGAGCCATCACACCTGGCCAAAAGCCATTTTCAAGATAGAGAACCTGAGCAGAGAGAGGTTAAGTGACATGTTCAGTAGTGTTCAGCTAGTAAAGGCCAAAGCTGAGAAGCTGCACTCTTAATCAGATTCCTGCACTCTAGCCTCTGGCCAATGCCAAACATTTGATTGTAGCAGTACAGAGGAAAGGTTCTGAAGAGAAAGGAAGGAGAAAAGAAGTTAAGAGAGAGTGCTCATGGCTCCAAAGAGGGTGCTGACGCCATTATCACCGGGAGCAAAAATTATCCTCCAAATACCCTACTGAGAAAACTGAAAATTTTCACCAGGGTCTTTCATGTTGCTTCTAGCTCCCTGTACATACTAACTATCTGCACTAGGCCCCTATGATATTGATAACCTGTCCTGTTTTCTAATGGCCTCTGATGAAGATTTCAAAACTTTCTTCTATTGACAACTCTGCTTCTTCATTCACGTATTTTCTTCCTAATTGACTAGATTATACCACCCCTTAGACAAGGGTTGAGTTGTCTACTGTTTAGGAACTCAAGAGTCTATCCTTTAACAATCATAAACCTGGCAGAACTAAAAATAAACAAACAAACAAACCTTAAATTCACGACCGAAGCTTGTTCTTCTACATCTAAAACCAAGATGACCTAACCGAGTATATGATCTACTTCCCTGAATTGCCGGATATTCAACAGAGAGCCAAAAAAGGCCTTTTGCAACAGAGGATATTTTATCTGCCCTTTTAAAATAAAAATATTTCCTTCTTATTGTCTTTGCTTATTCTCTTATGAGAAGGGCTCTACAGTGATCACATAAAGGTAAAAAAAAAAAAATTCTAATTGCATTATCCCAAGGGAAATATAAAAATTCTTTAATAAAATAAACATGACCGCATTAAAATCATTCTGAAATAGGCAGAAAAGTCATTTAGTGATAATTGAATGTTGATTTAAAAAGTCTTGATGTGTGCAGCTGGAGAGAGAAAATAGGATATGAAAATAAACAAAATTACGTTTTTGAGAACAAAGCACTAAAGGTGTATCTATAGAGTTGATTCTACAAGATAAATATAGAAACCTAATGGAAAAACATATTGGGCTTCTTTGTATTTGTTGAGATAATTTTATATGATCAAATTAAACAGCATAGGAAAACGAGTTTTGACTTTCTTATGCCTTCTGTTAAAAATGCAAATTTTAAACTGATGAACTTACCCCAACTTAGCCCAATAAACTTAACACGTGTCACTTAATAAAAAAATTGTACCATAAACAGTATCTTCCAGTTGGAAATTTATTTTTACTCTGTGTGCTTAATTGTACGTAAGTAAAAGATTTGACCCTTTTTAAGATGTGGGTCAAAGGATAAAGGTCACAACCTTAATTCCTATCCTGTGCTCCTTGATGTGTTTCTGGGACACAAACATGACATGAATTCAATGAATTCATTCAAGCAGGGAATTAATTTTTACCGAACACCCAATGCTAAGCACACACTGATTCGTAGGGCCTAAAGAGTTAGCATCTCAAAGTCTCACAAGAAAGACAACTGAGAAAGCAAGCACTAACAGCACAGAATTATAGAAGCTATATGAAAAGAGACGCTGCCACAGGAACACCTAGCAGAGAAACTGGAGTGGAGGCTGGAGGAGACCCTGAAGCCTTCTAAGATGAAGCAGCTAAGCTGAGACCCAAAGGAAAAGAGACAATAACAAATGGTCATGCAGGGTGGGGGTCGAGAGGAAGAAAGTTTCAGGCAAAAGAACATCATGCTTAAAAATACATGATACAGAAAGAAAAGGTAAGGCCTGGATTCAGAGGAGAGTAATAAATACCTGAAATAAGACTGTCAGAAGATCAGAAAATCTGAATTCAAAAGGGGCATAATGAAGACACGTTGTAGAAATCTCTGGTCTTTAAAATATGGACAATGGGCCACCCAGGGACTTACTCCAAAGGCACAGGGTCACTTGGATCCTACCAGTGAAACCCAGGCTTACTCCATATCTGTCGCTGGGCACAGCTTTATGACAGGCCAGGGCAAGACTGGAAATACTACTGTCCACATCTCTAACTCCATAACTGGTGTGGAAGCTCCAGGTTATACTTGTGCATCTCTGAGCTTGCCCCACATCCTAGAGCTCCAGAAGCAACTCGCATGTCAACAGTGCAAGATTTTCTGTGACCCTCTGAAAGGCAACATGCAAAGCAGTTAAGAGGTGAGGCAGGTCTGGGTTCTGACCTCATTTCACCATTCTCTGGGTATGACCCTGGGTAAACTAAATCCTGGGTGTTTAATGGATGCTTAGTCATCCATTAAACGAGGATGATCAGGATGCAGAATTCAGAGGCGATGGGGTTAAATGAGATCATGCAGGCACAGCACTCAGTAGTGTGTTAGTCACACGGTCACAGTCAATACAAGGAAGCCACCAGCATTAAAGTCACTGTAATCACCACAACCACCCCCACCACCATCATCAAAGTCCGTATCAGCACCATCATCACTATGACTGTCATCTCCATCACCACCATCACAATCATTACCACCGTCATATCTGGGTATATGACATCTAATAGAAGATTCTGCAGGTGGAAATGAGAAGTTCCTTTTAGTCACCACTTTAATCCTGTATAATCTCCCACAATGTCAGATGTGAAAGGGGGCAGGGGTCGTGGAGAAGCCAAAAGGTGATTTCTAAGCACAATGGGAGAAATCTAAAATTCAGAATTAGGAGTGGCAGGTTGTATGTGAAGGCAGAGTTTGGCAGAATCTCCTCACATTACAAAAAAGGAGACATTCAAGGACATGCTCAATCCTTGGTTAATTTCAGACTAAAAGTCTTGTCCTCTGTGTTTCTAGAATTCCTAGATGGTATCATCTCAACCTTTTGACAACAATCTGCTCACCCATGAAAAAGGATGCCAGTATTCTTCAAGTACTATGAGGGAAGAAACAACGTTCTGTGTCCTGGATTTATTAAATTTGGCATTCGAAGAGGCTTCTAAGTCTCCAAATCAATCCTTCTCTAAAGCATGGGCTGCAAGGAATTTACTCTGCTAGTCAATTACATACACACACACAATAGAGTAACTGTAAATGTTCAATAAATACTGAATATATTGTAAGTGCTGAGAATAGAAAACTTGAGTATGTATCAACTCCTTTAATTCTCACAACCACCACAAACATCAGATATTACTACCCACGTTTTACAGAGGAAGACACTGAGACACTGAACGGTGAAGTCTTGACTCAGATTCACAGAGAAAAGTGGGCAGAGGCAGGACTCAAAGTTTGGTCTGTTCAACTGCATCCCAGAGGCCGGACCTCTATGTCTGTCTCCTGCGTTGCCTCTCCAGTGCATAGCCTAAGTCAGTCACCCAAAGATGGCAAAACTGAAACTCTTCTATATATGCAGAGGCCATACCCAGGCTCAAAACAGAAATCAAAGTGTGTTCCCAGCTAGCCCCGACGTCCCTGACCAGGCTCTGACAAGTGCCTATACTCCAGTGCTCTGTTTTCTACTTAAAAGCTGGACTCAGCTGGGCACAGTGGCTCACACCAGTAATCCCAGCACTTAGGGAGGCCAAGGCGGGCAGATCACAAGGTCAAGAGATGGAGACCATCCTGGTCAACACGGTGAAACTCCATCTCTACTAAAAATACAAAAAAAGTAGCTGGGCATGGTGGTGCACGCCTGTAGTCCCAGCTACTTGGGAGGCTGAGGCAGGAGAATCGCTTGAACCCTGGAGGCAGAGGCTGCAGTGAGCTGAGATCGCACCAATGCACTCCAGTCTGGTGACAGTGAGAGACTCTGTCTAAAAAAAGAAAAGAAAAGAAAAGAAAGAAAAAAGCTGGACTCATGTGCAACTTCGAATAAATTCTGTGAAGACAGTCGAAATTTTCTGTACTGTCTTAGAGAACTTCAGTGGAAAACAATATTACATGTCTTCATTACCCACAGCACATTTTTCTGTAGGTGCTCAATGCCAGATAAGTACATTTCAAGTGTGCCTTTGTTTCTGCCATCTTACAAGATGTTAAAACTGATATTTGGGCGGAAATCGTCTCCAATTTGTGAAACTTGGAAGGTACTTTGGTATGTGAAATATAAATATGCTTAGAAAATGAAAATGCTTTCTTCTTACGTTCATTAGGAGGAGTCTTTTGAAATTTAGAGGCAACCCTCATGCTATATTTTATACACAGATGCACCAGGCAGCTATAAAAGCAACTTTTTAAATATTAAAGACTTAGAGCTGGTTGTCGGCTGGAAAAGTAACTACCTATAAAAAATACTTAACACTGAAAACCATCAGAAACTAACAATTTCTTATTAAATCTATTTAATGTCAAGAGTGTCTCACTGAGTGGGACAAGTTTTTAAAATATTTAATACATAGACTCACTTGGAGGCTGAGAAGATATTTTTTATTAAACATACTTAATGATTAGCACTGCTCTACGGCTTGGAGGGGAGAAAGGCAAGTGCTGTAACTGTTACAAAGCAAAGGCGCCAAGTGTTTACAGCTGTGCTGGCAGCAGACAGGAATCTTTATAAAGCATATTTAAGGTTCACCAGCTGCAGGAGTCGCTACATCGCTAATCACCCCAAATGCATTCTTAAATCAAATTTAAAACACGGTCACATTTGTTTAAATGATCTATCTATGAAATTAACTTCTCGGGATGGCAAACAATAGTTCTGTACATAAACTCTCTTCAGATCTACCAAAAATTGAGACCTGAAGTTCGTATTTTTGTACAAGCCTATGATTGGTCTTGAGAGAAGGAAAATGTGGAATAAACACCCATCAGAGTATTTGGAAAACATTCTGTGCTTTCGTGTAGTAATTACTTATCTTGTTTCCACAGTTTTATTAGAAAAAAAGATATTTTCTCCCTGTTGCATGAAAACACTTAATTCTTACCAGAGATGGTAAGGAACTTCCCAGAAATTTCTTACTAGCTTAAAAAAAAAAATTTTTTTTTAACTTAAATTGTACATATGTGTTAGAAGAGTAGATATACAACACTTCTCTTAAAAAATAAAATAAAATAAAATAAAAAATGAAAAAAACCTCTCTCTTGGCTAGGTGCGGTGGCTTACGTCTGCAACCCTAGCACTTTGGGAGGCCAAGGCAGGCAAATCACTTAACATCAGGAGTTCAAGAGCAGCCTGGCCAACATAGTGAAATTTCATCTCTACTAAAAATAGAAAAATTAGTCAGTGGTGATGGCACGCGCCTGTAGTTCTGACTACTCCGGAGGCTGAAGCAAGAGAATTGCTTGAACCTGGGAGGCAGAAGTTGCAGTGAACCGAGATCATGCCACTGTACTTCAGCCTGGGTGACAGAGCAATACTCTGTCTCAAAAACTAAATCTCTCTCCGATCAGGAAAAATAACTAATGGGTACTAGGCTTAATACCTGAGTGACTAAATAATCTATACAACAAACTACCATGATCCAAGTTTAGCTATATAACAAACCTGCACATGTACCCCTGAAGTTAAAATAAATTTAAAAATAGAGGAAGTTGGAAAAAATCTCTCTCTATATATCTCCATACATGTACGTAGGCTCATTTGGGGGGGCTGTAACAACTGTGGTCATTAAGAAACAAAGCATGGCCGGGCACGGTGGCTCACACCTGTAATGCCAGCACTTTGGAAGGCCAAGTCAGGAAGATTACTTGAGCCCAGGAGTCAAGACCAGCCTAGCCAACATGGCAAACCCTCTCTACAAAAATATAAAAACTAGCTGAGTTTGGTAGCATGGGCCTGTGGTCCCAGCTACTGGAGAGTCTGAGGTGGGAGGATTGCTTGAGCCTGGGAGGTTGAGGTGGCAGTGACCTGAGACTGCACCACGGCACTCCAGCCTGGGTGACAGAGCAAGACCCTGTCTCCAAAAAAGAAAGGAAAGAAAGGAAAGAAAGAAGGAAAGAAAGGAAAGAAAGGAAAGAAAGGAAGAAGGGAAGAAAAGGAAGGAAGGAAGGAAGGAAGGAAGGAAGGAAGGAAGGAAGGAAGGAAGGAAGGAAGGAAGGAAAGAAAGGAAGAAAGAAAGGAAGAAAAAAAGAAAGGAAGAAAGGAAGAAAAGCAAGAAAGAAAGAAAGCAAGAAAGAAAGAAAGAAAGAAAGAAAAGCATAACTATTCATTAGATAAACAACAATATGCTTAATCAAACGCTCTGCAAAGACCACACCAGGAGCTACAAACTCTCATTTACTATGATTTTTCAACTTTGAAGGTGGGCCTGCATTACCAACTTAGGGTACATGTGGAGAGATTGTGCGAACAAAAAGAACAAAAATGAGTTTCCTGATAAAAATTACACATCTTGGGATCAATCATTTCATTTAATTTCCAAAACCCCAGACCAAACTAGTTTTATCCCCCTTTTAGTAGGTCAGAAAATAGGTGAAGAAAGATTAAGTAACTTGCCCAAATAATAGAGCTGGGACATGCACCAGCTCTGGCCTATTTGACTTGACGACACTCCTTCTGTATGTCCTTCTAACATATCAAGGTTCAGTGTTAAGGATTAAATGTTTGCCCACTCCTACTCCCCTGAAATTTGTAGACTGAAGCCCTACATCTCAGTGTAATGATATTGGAAGATGAGACCTTCAGGAAGTAATTAGGGTTAGATGAGGTCATGCCAGTGGGGCCCTCACGATGGGATTAGCGCCTTTATAAGAAAAGGCACCAAAGAACTTGCTCTCTCCCCAGGAATGCACAAAGAAGAGGTGAGGCCTAATGAAACCTTGCCTGCATTTTGACCTTGGCCTTTTCAGCCTTCAGAACTGAGAAATTAATTTCCTATTTAAGCCATCTAGTCTATCGTATGTTGTCACGGCAGTAGGAGCAGATTAATACACTCGGCCACAGTCAAAGAGTTCCTAGATGGATTCGAAATTTGACTATTGATGAAGAGTTTGATTTTGGCACACAAGAGCAGGTCTATGTAACCTGAACATTTGAACCAGAAGTTCTCAAATGGAGACAATTTTGCTCCCCCAGGGGATATTTGCTAATGCCTGCAGACATTCCAATTGTCACAACTTATAGGGGGCTGCTACCTGTTACTGGCCATCTGTTGGATAGAGGCCAGGGATGCTGCTAAACATCCTATAATGCAAAGAACACAGGGGCAGGGAGAGGTAGATTAAAGGTAAGAAATGAGGATTGGAGATATCAATTGAGCCAATCAGAAAGTATGACATCAAGAGACAAATTCCACCAACCCGGTGATCTGGCACCATGTCAATAAAAATGACTTGTTTCCATATGAGCAAATGTATCCTTATATGATCTATGTGGCCAGAACGCCTGGGCTGCCAGCTATTCCTATCACTGAACTAGCTGTGTGTGCTGGGCATCAGTAATTTAACCACTCCTAGCTCCAGGTTTCATATCTGTAAACTAGGGATAAAATAAGTACTTCTCTGATAAAGTCATTGGGAGATGAGATAATGCACACAAAGATTATTATCATTAAATAATTACTACTACTGACTTTTGTACATCAGGGAACACTGTGTGTGTGTGTGTGTGTGTGTGTGTGTGTGTGTGTGTGTTGTGTACATGCAGCACTGAGGGAGATGGGGAAGTGGTGGCAATCGAGCCTGAGTTATCTGAGTGCAGAGCTGTGCACAGATGTGTCATCCCACAGCCACAACAAAGAGGAATGGAGTGTGCCCCGGAGGCCCCAATGATTTGCTCAGGGCCATTTAATCAGAGGATGGTACAAATTCCCTAGCATTTGTCTTCTAGCTTGTTTCGAAGCACATTACCTTAGCTATGGCTTTTCTTCCTGTTTATTTACACTATTTCCTTTTGGACCAAAATCTCAGTAAAATTGCTCTAGGGACATTTGTATCTTTTTCCTTCCCAAGGAGTTGCATATCTAAGTGTACCATCAGAACTGATTCAGGTCAGTGAATCATACTGAACACCAATAAAAGTGAGGTAAAAGCATGCCTAAAGCCAACACCCTTGACTTGTTTAACTCTTGAGTGGATTTCACAACAAACCGTAAGCATCACACACAAATGTCACATTCTGCATTCTCTCATCCAATTCTCTCTCATGAGAGTGTGGAGTGGCAGGAGAGTTGGCCACTGCTCCCAAATAATGCCAGGACTTGGACAGAAGAAAAGGGGATTCAGAAGCTGGAAGAAAAAGGGGAATGCATTTTCAGCATGCAATAACCCAGGACTTCTTATTCTCCAATATGGATTTCTTTTTCATCACATCATCTGGAATTCCTTGTGGAGTTCTGAGATATTCCAAACCAGACTCACCTCCTTCAAGGCTTTCCTTAAAAGTCACCTTCTTAATAAGGCCTATTAAACTGTAACCCGCAACCCCCAACAATCTCTGGCCCGGCCGATTTCCCCTCACCTATGCTATATTTTTCCAAAGTACTTCTCACCTTCTAACATATGCAATTATTTATGATGTTTTTGCATCTGTCTACCCCTTGCTAGAAGAGAAGCTCCACGGTGGCAGGATTTTTTTTTTTTTTTTTGGTCACTGACACATTCCAAGTGCATAGAGCACTGTCTAGCACATAGAAAGCACTTGGTAATATGTTGAATACATCCGTGAATTAATGCGACATCAATTCTTCATCCATAAAACCTACAGTTAAAATTAACAGTGCTCCCACCAATTGCTGGACATAGGCCTACAACCATTTAAGGCTTAGGTATTATCCAGCATCCGGGAGAACAGCTCCTCGCAGCAAGGCCTGCATTTAAAACAAGGCAATTGTGCATTGGATGTATTCGCCAACTTTCCACCTAGAAGCTACAGCTCCTCCATTAGAGAATGATAAATGTCACTGTCATAATCAGAAATTTTCTGTGGTTTCCAATGTGCTCGCTTTTATGCTGAAAGCCAAAGCATTAATAAAGCAATTGAAGGAGTAGGATTATAAGTCTATGAATGTCAGTGGCAAGGTTTCACATATGTCACTTTGCAATAATAAAGGACTTCAGAGACAGTGCTAGGAACTGGGCCGAACAGGACTACTTGTGTTTCTTAAATAGGAGATAGTGACGACAGGACCAAAAGCAAATAAATGAGAAAAATGAAGGCAAATTCAATTAATCATTTCACCTACTGACACTTTCATGCATTATTGTTAGAACTACTCTGAAATGTTCTGGAAGATTATTTACACCTTCTCACCCCACCCCACCCCATCCATTTTTCAGAGCAAGAAAGTTGAACTGCAACCTTTCTGATTGGCTTTTACATTTGACAGTGCTATTCCTGTTTCCAGGTGATGCTGAGGTTTTTGAAATATCAGTCCTGCCTGATGACCATGAATTCATGTTACTTTCATCTAGCTCTGGCTTTTACTCAGGGAAGAGAAAATGGTCTCCAAATTCAGAGTATGAAAACAGTGCCATTTTCAAGCCCCAAACAGAGCCTTGGTGTTCAGATTTTAACTTTAAATTTACTGGAGCGTTTTGCCATTCCCTGACCTAGCAGAGCTAACTTGCTCAGAGGCCTGGGGGTCTGCCTTGGTGGAGCCCCCAGCATAGGACTCCTGTCCCGCCTTGGAACATTTAATATTCTCATCCATCACCTGAATCAATATGGTGCAGTCCTGCTCCCCAGAAAGGAGCCATGGACATGGACGGCCACATGGACTAAGTTAATTTAAAAGTAATAGAGTGAGATTGCTCCCATTACATTTATTGAACCAGTACCTCCAGCAGCTGGCTGCGGGGGTGGCCAAGTCTACTATGGAGAAAGATACAGAAAACTCATCAAAGCCATGGCTTTGATTTTATTTACTTTTTAATCATTCATCCTTGTCTGCTGCCAGCATGGACATTAAAAAATTTCTTTTGAGTAGAGGGATGCTGACTTAGTACTGTTGTAATGCCTTTATCACCTGACTATACAAGTTACCAACGGAACAGAGAAATGTATACCAGCTGTTAAGAATTTTAATGGATATCTATCTCTAAGTGTAACTGATGAACTAGGAAGGCTACAAGAGAGAAGAGTTTAAAAGACATTCTACCAACAGACTCACACATGGCTCTGAGCAGCTTGCTGCTTTTCCAAAAGACCCTACAATCAGACCTCATGCAAGTTCTGAACTGCATCAACACCACTCACTGGACTTACTAGCTAAGTGACCCAAGGCTGGCAGCCTCACTGTTTGTACTTCAGTTTCCTGACATGATGTGTATGAAAATAATACCAACACCACGGGTTTCCAGTGGGAATTAAAATACAGTTGACCCTTTAATAACATGGGTTTGAACTGCCAAGGTTTGTTTTTTTTCAAACAAACGCAGACTGAAAATAAAGTATTCTCAGGATGCAAAACACATGTATATGAAGGACTGACTTTTTGCGTACTTGGGTTCCACAGGGCTGACTTTGAATTTGAGTATGTGAGCATTTTGGTATATGCAGAGGTTGCAGAACCAATCCCCTGTATTAGCTTGTATTGTCATTTTCTCCATTAAGAATCATCAGTTGGCTGAGCACAGTGGCTCATGCCTGTAATCCCAGCAATTTGGGAGGCTGAGGCAGGAGGATTACCTGAGGTCGGGTGTTCGAGACCAGCCTGGCCAACATGGTGAAATCCTGTCTCTTAACAAAAATACAAAAATTAGCTGGGCATGGTGGCGGGTGCCTGTCCCAGCTACTGGGGAGGCTGAGACAGGAGAATCACTTGAACCTGGGAGGCAGAGGTTGCGGTGAGCTGAGATCATGCCACTGCACTCCAGCTTGGGGGACAGAGTGAGACTCCGTCTCAAAAAAGAAGAATCATCAGTCAACAATGAGGGTCGCTGGAAACCTCAAAAGAGTAGTCAAGACAGTTGTTACTAAACTGTCTCCCTCTTTAATTTGCATCCACTCCAAAATGTACAGGGGAGCCAGGCATGGTGGCTGATACCTGTCATCACAACACTTTGGGAGGCCAAGGCAGGAGGATTGCTTGGGCCTAGGAACTCAAGACCAGCTTGGAACACAGGGAGATCCTATCTCTGGAAAAAAAGAAAGAAAGAAAAAAGATAGGCATGGTGTGTGTGCACCTGTGGTCCTAGCTACGTGGGAGGATCATTTGGGCCCAGGAAGTTAAGGCTGCAGTGAGCCATGAGGGCACTACTGCACTCTAGCCTGGGCAACAGAGTGAGACCCTGTCTCAAAAAAAAAAAAAAAAAAAAAAAAAAAAAAAAAAAGTATAGGGAGCAGTTGAGAGTAGATATCAGGGATACCAAATCTCAGCAAGGAAGCAAGAGAAGACTTCCTCCGAAAGCGACATTTGAACTGAAGCTTTATAAGAGGAGTCTGGAAAGACTCTTCTCAGAGGTAGGACAAAGCAGGCAAGTAGGTTCACAGGTCATGAGGTGGGAAGAGGCAAGGCCTTTTGAAGAAGGTCATTAAAGCTGGAGCAGAGAGAAAAGGGGAAAGAGTATTTCCAGATGCAACTGGGCTGGGAGGAAAAAGCTGGGTCACGCACACACAATACTTTTATAGGGCATCCATACCAGCATGTCACAGGCAAATTGAACATCCAATGTGAGATTAAAACAAGATGAACTCATCGTGTCAGTATCTTAGAACTAAGTCGGTCATTCAACCATTTCAATATTATCTTGCAGGCGCGCATTTATAGATAAGCCTGTGCAAATTCTGCCATCTGATTCCCCTTAGTATTAACAGTTCTGCCTGACAAAACCGTCTGCACCGGCCTCACACTCCACTCTTTAAGTCTCTTACACATGAAGAGGCGTCATGATTTTTCACTGATCTGAAATTAAAATTTCCAACCATAAAAAATATATTTAGATCCAAGGCTACATGTCACTCCTGAAATCTTGTCATTTAAATCACGTTAGGCGTTGAATGAGATATAGGTGAAATTTAACTTTCACTGCATTTTAGTCTCGATCATGGCAAATTTATAACTCAGGAGTAAATCCTGCTGTCAAGGAAAATGTCTTCACTAAATCAGATTTGTTGCTTCCCTCTTTCCTTCAATACTTTTTTTTTTAAAAAAAGGAATGCTTTTCAACAAAATCCAGTTGTTTTGTCTCTTCCTAGCCACAAAGGCTCTATTGAGTTGCCAGTTTAACCACTGGAAACTCCAGAATTTCCTATAATAGTATATTCGGTATTCAATTTGCTCAGCGAATGGTGTGCTGGATATTTTTACTCAAATCCATATTGACTAAATCTAAAGCAATTGCTTGGGGAAAGGTCACTAAAAAGCTTTCTCGTAGCTGAATTCCATTTCAGTCCCTGTCCCCACATGACTGTCAGGGAATATGTGGTACTATTGACTAATCCTACATTTCTCAAAGCAAATGTGCCCACTGGCTCCCGTGAACATGGGTTTTCCTTGTACTTCTCTGGCTAGTCCACCTCTGTGTGCTCTGCAGGCCCACCTACCTTCCCCGAGATGTCTTCTGAAGGCTGGTGTAACTCACAGCTCAGGGGAACCAGTACACACTCAATCCATCTGTCCCAGGCATTCTCATCAGCCCTAAGGCATTAATTTCCATGTGCATACTAATGCCTCTCAAATCTTTATTTCCAGTTCTGACTTGTGTCCTGAGTGGCAGACCCATCTAACCAATTGGTTTCTTAGACATTTCCAATTGGATATATCTACATATATCTAAAACAGAATTCATCCTCTTCCTCCTACACCCACCACTTCCACAGAGTTCACTGTCTCAGTGGAGCACTGCCTTTAGACCTAGTTGCACAAACCAAAACCCTTGAAATAATGTCTCTATCTTCTCTCCATAACTAACACTGAGAATTGTCAACCTCATTTGCCAAACATCCCTTAAATCAGTCCCCTTCTTAACCCGGCCCCTGCCTCCAAGCAGATCTAGATCAGTAACCACCATCACTTAGCTGTATTACTTTAAGAGCCTCTCAAGGTGATTTTCCACTGCAGGTCATTCCATCCCACCATCCATTCCCCATTCCCGGTCATCTACCAGGATAAGGTAGCTCACTACGCTACTTCCTTCTTCAGAATGCTTAGAAGGATTCTCATCTCCCTTAAAATAAAATCCAAACTCATTACTGTCATTATCCCCTGTCTACCTCTCCATATCATGGTAATCTTACTTTCACTCTGTCCATAACCATCCGAGACTTCTGCAAATGTGCCACTCTCTTCCTAAACACTGGGGCTTGCTGCAGTTTTCCCTGGACATACCTTTACCCAGATTCTCCTATCCAACTCCTCTACATTCTTTCTGTTTCAGAGAATGTACCACTCTTCTCTGGAAGTAAACTCACTGCTTCTAGGCTAGGTAAGCTACTCATCTTATTTTCTTCCTATGTAGCCTGCAGGTCACCTGTTGTATTATAATTGTAATTAGAATATTAGTTCTGTCTTATTCACCTGACACATGGGCTGGTATACAATGAGTGCTAAACACCTATTTGTTGATTAGGTATTTGTTCATCCTTCCTTCAATACTTTTGTTAAAAAATTGAAATGCTTTTCAATAAAATCCAGTTGTTTCATCTTTTCCCAGCCAAAAAGGCTCAATTACAGTTGACAGTTTAGCCAGTAGAAATTTCAGAATTTCTTACAAGATTGCAATTGGTTTACACCAACAAATGGTATCTTGGAAATTTTTATTCAAATCCATATTGACTAAATCTAAAGCATCTCCTTTAGATTTACCCAGGCAGTGGGGGGTCAGTCTAAGTTCTTGCCCCATTCCAGAGGCAAATCAGTCTTCATTCCAAATGACAATTCCAAATTCAATGATAATTTCAATTCCAAATTAAATGACAATTCCTTGTCCTGTTCAGTTTTTTGAACAATTAATTCCATTACAGAGACTCACATATACTTGACTTGTCTACAACTCAGCATTCCTCATTTCATACTGTTTGCTGTTTGTTAACTGTTCATGAGTGCATCTCACCTCCCAAACTGGATTTTGTGATTGATGACTCTCCCACCACTCCAAGATCCATGCCTCCTCCAGTGCTCACTTGCTGGTCAACTGATTGATCAATGATGACATCTCCAGTAAAAGTGTAATTCCCTTTACCCATAATCATGAAACATGCCCAAGCTGACATTTACCCATTTAACCACATGCTACAATAAATCCATAGGCTGAAACTTTCAATTTATGGAAATGTAGCATCCATTAAAAAATACTAATTAGTTTTATGTACATATTTTTCTTCTCCCTACCTCTAAAAGTTCCTTAAAGCAATATTTCAATTAGACTGTTTACATAAGCAATGAATTCATGAGGAATCTGGCAGGTGGATTTTAGGATGCCCGATAAATATCAGTTTGAAAAACGAATTAAGCTTTGGGTGAGTTGGGGAGTAATGTGTCAACATGGCCTTAGCTCAAAAAACGGAGGAAGTAACTTAAGTTAAAAAAAAAAAAAAAAAAAAAAAGCAGGGAAAATTTTTCCATCATTTTAGAACTGTGTGTATATGTAAAACACCTATCTCCATAAAGTTCAACCTGTGTTTGGATATACAAGATTTCACTAAAAGCCTCATGCAATTTAAAACTTGAGTAACTCAGGATACACAAATGATACAGGCAAATTGCAAACAATATATTTATTCATCAAACCCCTATCCTTTAACAGAATGTAAAGATAATCATGAAAGCAATTTATAAAGTCATTCAACCAGAGCCAGAAAATGCAAGTTAGAAAATCAGATTGGACAACGTCTTGTGACAGGTGGAAGGTGGCCAGGCAATATGAAATGCACTGCGTTATTTTAGGAATATTACTCTTGCACGTTATTCATAATTCACATTTTATCATCACTTATAATATAAAGTTTAAAATAAATGCAAGGTCTTATGGAGGAAGACCTGATTTTACTGAGGAAAAGATGCAGTTGTGTTAATGTGTGTGAATGTTTTCCCTTCATCTTCCCTCGTTTTAGCACAATCAGAATGGGAAATTACTGACTGGAATAAAAGAGGTTTGAAGGTCACCCATGTTGTAGTCAATTTGCCTTGGATTTTAATTTATGTGTTTTTAAAATGTGGACAGCATCCAGATGGTAAGTTTTCCAATGGAGATGGATAAATTAATAAATAAATAACCCAAGCATCCTTTCAGAGGACATGCTGATATTCTGACTTGTTCATAAATAATATCTAGTGTTTTAGCGTTTTTAAGGGCGTGCTCGGAATGTGAATTGTAAGCAGATACCTCTGGTCACCTTCTGATAATGAGCCCATCTTTAAATAATAGACAGCTTTCTCTTCCTTTCTGGGAGGCATATCTGATGCTTGGGACAGTGAGAAATGTAGTGTGAGAGAAGACATTTTAAGGAGTTTGCTAAGTGCCCCATTTTCTGGAAACAGGATCACAGGTATAGGCCCATGTCTGCCATGTATGTTCTACATTCCATGGCCATAGCCAATTGGACCAGACCAGGTAATGACCACCTGACCCAAGATGGATCAATGAGGTTGTCGTTCCTGGGTCTTTGGCATTAGGCCAAAGAACTCTAAGTGAGTATCAACTCATAATCTGCAAATTCAGACAAGCATTTGGAACCAGACTACATGACACCAACTAAGAGAAGCTGTCTACAGCAGAAGGAGGAAGAAACGTCCAAGACACAAACAGAAGCTAAAGATGCAATAAAAGACTTCTGTCTCCTTTCTAGCCCCTGTCTAGCCACATTTGTACCACTGAGTTTCATGAGACACTCCTATATTTTAAAAATAAACATTCTTTTTATGTTTAAGCTGACTTGAGTGTTTCTGTTATGTGCAACCCAGGAATGCTAACAAAGCCTTGGTATACAACAATGTTCTTTCAAATTGTGACCCGACCTCCTTGATGGCCAACACGCAACAAAACATAATATGGTGGTGAGGCTTGACTATGAATGGAAAGGTTTGTGGATATTCGGAAATGAAATCTTAATACCTCAGCATTCTTGTTCCTCATATGAACTAAACAATTTTCTTCTGACTGAATTAACAACAGGATTTAATGAAACCACATATTTCATAATGTGTTTGGTCATGCATTTCAGTTTTGTTTGGAATCAGAATCACTCCTCTTCTAGAATATGACAGATTCAGCTCTCAAAAATGTATAGGCAGTAATTAGTGTATCATTGCCAGAAACGTAAGAATATTTTCCAGAGTAATGTAGATGTCACCACAAAAAGATCATTCTGAAGAACTCTTTATGATAAAAAATGCATACCTTTCAAAAATATATTAAAAGGGCATCTTTAAAAGTGGCTCTCCTTTCTACCGAAGACTTCTTTTCTCCTCTTTAGAACAAAGACAATGCAGATTCTGGCTTCCAGTAAACCACTGTCTTATCCTTTCAGTAATTAATGGATGCTTTGATACTAAGGAATCCTAAAGAACATTTTTCAAGCCTTAAATGCAGGCTGGGCTGATTCACACATAGCACATCTAAAAAGATCTGGGGAATAAATAATCACGAGTTGCAAACACTTGCCCGGAGCAGTTGGGCACCAACCAGATTTCCAACAAGTGATGTGATTTTTTATTATAACCAGAAAAATTACTTACTGAAACACACAAAAAGGGCCTCTCTTCCTAACCCCCGGCGTTGTCCTATAGACGAACACACACATTTCCTGGGCGATCACTTAGCAAATCTTTTTTTTTAAAAAATCACACTGGTTCTAGGGCATATTTTTCGATGGATTTAAAAATCTGTGCTCACAAAGGAAGTTTATTTCCTTGGCTAGGCTTCTGACTAGGTTAAAATCTGATTAAGTTAGCCTACAGGTAAATGTCTGTCAGCTGCTTGGCTTAAAATATGAGTCGGCATTTGAAAATATTTGGAAAAATTAGATTTTGCAGGGTGTAGAGGTTTTTCAGGTAAGCGACAAATTATCTGTAAGCAGACACTTGTTTTCAGCCAGGATCTCGAACACTGAAGACAAGGGCTGCTGGATGGAGTATCTGAGGAGCTGATTTACACTGACACAGCCCACTGCATTTTTCAGGGGATGGAGGGGTGGCAGGAGGAATGCAATAGAAACGAAGCTGCCAGTCACCTTCTAAGACCAGGATCGGAATAAAGTATAGGGACTGGAGGTCAGTTTAAGGGACACAGCTCTAGAGACATGGCACTGGGTGGGACAAAGAATTCCTTGCCCTCATGATGTTCCTTGGAGCTACATCAGCCTGGAAGGTAGGTCTTCTTCACACTATCAGTTAGTGATTTTTAAATCATTTGCAGAAAAATCATTTTAGATTAATATAATAAGTGTCATCCCCAGTTTGTTCTACTAACTAGCCATGGAGAAGGGGGATTTATTATTTAAAAAAGGGGGGGGGGTGGGGAGAGAATTAAAACAGAGAATACCTATACTGACTCTAAATGATTTGACTCAGTAGTAGTTACAACAATGGGAATAGCAGACAATAATAATTGCTCCTCATTATTTGCCCACATGTCTAGCATCTTGCCGAGTACAATCAATACACTGTTTTGTTTTACACAACAATCTAAGAAGAATTTGCTTATGTCTTTTTTTTTTTTTTTTTAGTCTCGCTCTGTTGCTCAGGCTGGAGTGCAGCGGTACAATCTTGGCTCACTGAAACCTCTGCCTCCTGGGTTCAAGAGATTCTCCTGCCTCAGACTTCTGAGTAGCTGGGACTGCAGGCACGTGCCGCCACAGCTGGCTAATTTTTTGTATTTTTAGTAGAGACGGGGTTTCACCGTGTTAGCCAGGACGGTCTTGATCTCCTGATCTCGTGATCTGCCCACCTCGGCCTCCCAAAGTGCTGGGATTACAGGCGTGAGCCACTGTGTCCGGCCTCTAATACGTATTTTTAAGGTGAGAAAACTGAGGCTTGCATAAGTAAAGTTACATGTCTAGGTCATGCAGGCAGCAGTAAAGGGCCCGGCGTTCAAACCTGGGCACATATGTCTGGATTCAAATCTCATGCTCTAACTCACTGTGTTATTCTTTGTGCCTCTCAGGTGATCACAAGGGAGGTGCCTATGGTAGCTATAAAACTTTACTGAGATACAGAATAGTCAAGATACATGGAACCTAAGAGCTTGTCTAGGAAGTGAAAAATAAGAACAAGTAGTTAATATAAAAAACACTTGAATGTCAAGAACACTGCATTTTCAATCTTTAAGCATGAAGCTTCTAAGACCCCTGTAACTAAGAAAGACTAAGGCTAATCAAAGGCCAACATTTAATACAGTCATCATCAAACCCTTGTATGTGATAAAAGCTGCTTCAGCCTAAGAAATCAATTCCATTATGGCTATTTATGCAGTGATGCTAGTAAATCTATGAGAAATAAACTGGCCTCACTTACACCATTGATTACCCAGGCTTAAGACAGATGGCATTGCATACTTTAATGCATGGGTTGCAAAATCATTTTTCTCTTTAATAACATACTCTTTATTGAAAAAGAAATCATTTAAGCATCATGACAATAAAGCATTGCAATTTCCATTAACCTTTTCAAAAATTTGTGATTAGAAATGTATCAGTAAAATATGGGAAAGAATATAAAAATGGTTTTGCCTTCTAAAAGCCAGTATGTAAGGAAGCCACTGCTAGAGGTTTTCTCTTCTAACTCTAGTAAAAATTGGTTAGGTCATCACTGAAGACTATATAGAGCCTACTTAAACAATTTTTTCAAACTAGATAATTTTTTATTGTGCCTTCATGTGAAAACATTTACAGTTTTTACATTAGTTCATTAAAGAATTGTTCTGAAACTTAGCAATTTTTAAGGATAGATAGATACCTGAGGGAAAAAACATTTGAAAAATTGAGGTCACATGAAAAGACTTAAAAGGGAAAAAATTATTCCATAATGGTTACATTTTACAGCTGTCAACAAAACAAAACCTTAGAACCCTTTGAGATCCTAATCAAGCAATTCAAAAAATAATAGGTGAAAATTTGGTTACTGTAACATAAGAAAAGTAGTCATCAAAAAAAAAAAACTGAAAAAAAAAAAAAGGTTTTCCTATTATATTGAATTGAAAATTCCAAATAAATAATTGGAGATAAAGGAACACAAACACTAAGCTTTCTCAGAGTCCTTCCCAGTCCTTTTGCCAAGGCCACAAAACCGATTTCTCAAACACCAAAGCAAAATGTAAAGCAAAATTCCCCATAGTAACATTAACACATCTGCATCAAAAATATGTGTTGCTATATATATACATGCATTCAGACCTATAATTTTTTTTTTTAACAATTAGTTCATTTCTTAAGCACTGAGGTGGGTAGTGACAGCTAAGACACCACATATTAAAAATTTTTAGTGTTTCATCCCACTCCCTGTTACAGTGTCTAACTCTGACTTCACTGCCCACATATGAAAACTGGTCCAGTTCCCAGCCTATTACATAAAGATCTCCCTTCTAACTGGGGTCACAAGCATGACTTTCATACTCCTGGAAGATAACTATTATGCTAACAAACAAGAAATTGCTAGGGTTAGGTCGATACAACAGAGGCAGCAACCTGCTTTGAAAGATAGATTATTACTGAAAATGTGGTAAATAATTTCCCATTATCTAATACTGAGGAATTGGAAAATCTCACGTCGAAATTCACAAAACAAAGCCCTATTTATGTCCCTAAACCCAAGTACTATGAAGTCAAGTCTAAAGCATTTATCAGAGCTACTGAGTTTAAGTAAATTCATTAATTAATCAATCCTTATCTATCAGGTAACACATTAGGGGTTGGAGAAGGAAAACCTGCATCCAATAATTTTTACTTTCTTTAAAAACCCACTTGGTAGAAAGGGTAACAAATGAAGAAATGACCAAAAAGATTCTATGGAGAAGGGAATAAACTGGAAAGTTTACCCATAGCTAGTGAAACTCAGATCAACTCTGACTTCACTTAACTTCCATTCCATCTCTGCTTAAATACCGGAAGTACAGGCTGCCTAAGCTTGATGGAGTAGAAAATTAAAATCGCTTAATCACACTAGCAGTGTCAAATATTCTTTTGAAGTTACCTGGCATTAAAAAGCAGATGCTCTATTCCTTTTTCTCTAACAAAAATCTCACAAAGTAGTGACGTTTCATTATCAGTATTGCCAAAATAATTATATCATGGACAAGTGGGGAGATTGGGGTTCCATAACAGTATCTTGATAAAAAGAGAAATTCATTCCTTTCTATTACCAGGTTGGGTTAAACCAGAGCACTGAATTAACACAAAAAAGACTTGGAAGTGAATGTCTAGAAAATAGTTGGCAATGTATATGTTAATTGCCTTGATTTAGATATTCCACAGTGTACACACATATCAAAACATCACGTAGTATACCATAAACATAGTTGTCAGTTAAAAAAATATTTAAAATTTAAAAAAGAAAACTACACTAAACAGACACTCTCAAAACAGCCTTATTTCACTTCTCTTTCCAATAATGACAGAAAGCTAGACCCCCTTTCTTGTTTTTGAACCTCTTCTTGTCTAAGAAAGGAATGAGGATATGTCCTAAAATAAGCTTTGCATTGAGGATTCAAGTATCCCCCAACAATAATGTGGACAGTTAACACCATTATTGAAGGATGACTGCACAACATCTCATGTTCTCATGAGTATTTTTGAAAAACTTCACATTTACTGAGGGTTTACTATGTTCCAAAACACGGCTGCAAGTAGTACCTTCTTTAATGCTTACCACAAAACAGTAGAGTAGGCTTTAATCTCTTCGCAGCTAAGACTTGGTTTTGCCAGAGTTAGCCCTGGAATCTCAGAACAGTCTCCCTAGGTTTCCATATCCGTAATAAAGGCAGATGTTGGATACACCTAAATTTAGCCATTTTTGGTAACTGTGCACGAAAAAGGTTTTTGTTTGTCTAGGAGTAAACAAGGATGATGGCTCGAGAGGAAAGTAATGCATACTCAACAATATACTTGGAGCAGTGCATAGCAATGAGAAAGGTTCCAAACCAGAGGGAGCACTTAACAACTTCAGAAGAAAAATGACTGGAGAAATCCCAGCAAGAAGGTAAAAAGAGGAGTGAAAAAAACAGGGTCTTTGGCTGAAATTTGCAAATATACACAGAAAGATATATATTCATAGTAATACTGCTAATGAAGAGTTGAGGTAAATTTCATCATTAGTCTGTTTTTGATTAATTCCATCTTTGGTCAAGGAAAAGTTCTAGTTTCCTGATGTTTTCATTAGTATCATGTGGAAGAGAACCACAATCTCTGTTCATTAATACATTTATATCTGAGGTTGATTCAAGGTTGTGTTTAAATATAATAACAAAAGTATAATTTACTCATAAGATAATACCCATTGTTAGCATTATTATTGTGTTTTTCTTTCATGACATTATTTAGAACAAGTAATTATAACATACATAGCTGTAAAGGTAAGCTACAGCCTTTTGAGGTTAGATTTAATTAACTCGTGATATATTTTCTTAATTTTGTTTTGAATGTATTAATTATACTGTTTTAATAAACATGCAATAAGACAACTGAAGAACAAATTTTAAAATAAGAACAGAAAAGAAAAATAAAAGGCTTCAGATGAACAATACATCACTAAGAAATCAATTACCAATTTTTATTTAGTAAAATAATAGCTTTTATTTTTGTAGAAATAATAGTTCTACAGAAAAGCCACTTATAGCTTCTATACAAAATACTTTTGAAATGCAAGGGGCAGTAGGTTTGTTATCTTAAGCTGTTGCTAGGTAAATTTCAGACCCAAAAGGTATATAATTCCAGCTCTTAACAAATCAATTTAACTAATCCACCCGAGACTCTATCAATCTTGGAGCCAATCTTTCCACCTATCACCAAAAACCAGGGTTCCATCACCATTTATAAGAACATTAGACACATCACATAAATTGAAGGCCCTATTCAAATCCCAGTTCCCTGCCAGTTCTGATCTCTACCTCCATCGTTCACACCATAATCTACTTAAATTGAAAAATGCCTGTTGGGTAAGACCTGTTGAACTTTCCACCCTCTCCTGAGCCAAGAGAAGGTGACAAGCATTATGTCTGTCAGTCAGTTATGTCAAAACAAAATGCCCATCGATATTGGTATTGTTCTGCCAAGTCCTAGCACCAAAACTAGATTTAATTAAAAGATCAGACATTTTATGATCTAGTTCTTACAAACATAAGCTAGAAGACTCCTCATATGTTGAAATTAGTTAAGACAATAATAGTGAATTCATTCTTTTATTCCACAAAAAATGTAAATAGGTCACCTATAACATACATAGTACTACACTAAGCACCGAGGTTACAGAAATTAATGAGACAGCAATGGTACCTGTCCATAGGATGCTGGCAGAATAGTCACGTACAGCAGCTTTAGCTGTGAGTTTTCAGACCTCTAGAAATTCATGAGACCAGTAATGAGGTTATGAATAAAATGTAATGTGAATTGTATACATATATATGTATTCTCTACATTGGAAAGTAAAAAACTAATTAGTTCTACAGAAAAAAACAATCTGTTCCTCTCTCTCCAGATACTTTCTTTTTTCAGGGGGGAGGGAGAAAGGAAATCAGAAAACAATACAAAGTCTAAACAAAACATGAAATGCAAAAAAAATATGAAAAGAGAAGGAAAAAGACCTATATGGCCAAAATTTTACATATAATTTCAAGAAATGTTATTAGCCCTTTATTAGGAACCCATATATTGCATCCTGGTGAGAGAAAATAACTATTATTATAGACAGTTTCAGAGCTGACATATAAAGCTACATCACACAATATCAAATGAATTAACTTTTAGCATAGCAACCCAAACATCTCAATTCACAAAGGCAAAGGTGGACACAGTGCACTGTAACACAAAGAACTTCCACTCTGAGATTAAACATTTTGGATTAAAAACCCTTACCGATCACTAATTCTAGCCCATGAGTACATCATGAAGGCAGAGACAATGTATTATATTTTAACAAAAAGGGTACAGTATACACACAAACATGTATTTTGGGCTATTTCAAACAAGATATTAGCTTCTTTTGAAAATGTCAGATGTTCTGACTAATGTTGGCTTATATTCTCAAATGTCAACAAGTCAAATAACATGTGAGACATCTCTCCTACCTTTCATCTTCATGTCATATACACCTGGCTCCTATTAAACCTAAGTTTATCCCAGATACATGATCTATGTAGCTGTGATGTTTATAAGACAGACCAACAGAAAGAGCCAAAAAGTCCAACAATGTATTGCATCCACACCATGGAGAAAAGCAAAAATTTATCAATCACCTACTATGTGACACTAAACAAGACGTGTATAAGTATTACAATTTAATTCCCACAAAAATTCTTATCAGGTAGATATTCATATTAAAAGTCATTTTACTGATGAGGGAACAAGTTAAACAGATGACCAGAGTCATACTCACACAGTGGCAGTGATGAAATATGAACCCCAGGGATCTGGCTCAAGGGCCTCAGCTATGCAGCGTTAAAAAAACAGAGATGAGGCCAGCTGCCATGGCTCACACATATAATCCCAGTACTTTGGGAGGCCAAGGTGGAAGGATTGCTTGAGCCCAGGAGCTGAAGACCAACCTGGGCAATACAGCAAGACCCTATATCTACCAAAAAAAAGAAAAAAGGCTGTGCATGGTGACACATTCCTTTGGTCCCAGCTACTTAGGAGGCTAAGGTGGGAGGACTGTTTGAGCCCAGGAGTTCGAGGCTGCAGTGAGCTATGATGTGCCACTGTATTCCAGCCTGGGGGACAGAGCAAGACTGTGTCTCAGAACACAAACAAACAAACAAACAAATGACAACAACAAAACCAGAAATAAGCTCCAGCTAAGCACTTGCTGCTGGCCTCGGTGCTGCTCTCTGAGTCACAGGTGTAGATAGCTACTTACTGACAATGAAAAGACTCCCAGTATCTA
Source organism: Piliocolobus tephrosceles (assembly GCF_002776525.5). Lineage (NCBI taxonomy): Eukaryota > Metazoa > Chordata > Mammalia > Primates > Cercopithecidae > Piliocolobus > Piliocolobus tephrosceles. The sequence goes on from NC_045435.1 coordinate 74,368,863, forward strand.
TTAAGCGGAAATGAGTTTATAAAATCATACTGGTATTTCTAAAGAGTGTTACTTGTTTGCAAGAGAAACACACACTTTCTTTAACTCACATATTGTGTGAATTATTTTGAAATGAACATATATTACTTTGATAATCAAAAGACCATAAACAATTTGCATTTTGAGAAAAAATTGTTTTTTACATTCTGCCTCTATACTTGTTCTAGCTTACAAAAATAAGGTCTTAGAAATGACATTAAATGAGACTCATTGTTCTAGTTTTTTCTTGAATTTAAAGTAAAATGTGTTAATTATGACAAATCTGTAGAATGCAGCAAGGTACAAGTAGGAAAATTAGATTTCATTTTTGAAGACCTGTGAGATATTAGAAAATATAGAATATATTCACAATATGCAAAGTGATAAAGCAGGCTGTAAACATATTCATTTTGATATTGACTATGCTTTTATCCCCCACTACCCTCTGCCAAATACTGGAAAGAAATGAGTCAAAATGACAACAGATCAGACTGTTATCAACAGAAAATGGTACCTAAACTCAGACTACTACACTCCTAAAATTATTTCTATCAAGAAGATGTTAGACTCCACTGAGATTTCTATAAGGATGATCTCTCTTCCCTCAGTTTAATCTGAAAAATAGACAGAGGTTTTTGTGGAAAAATGTTTTTAATAAGTGATGATTAAATGACACAATGCATGTTAAGTACTCTATACACAGGAAGTAGTTTTCAAAAAGTTAACTATCATTATTCTCAGAGTTTTTCTTTGTTTTTAATTTTTTAAGTTGGCAAATAAAAATTGTACACATTCACGGCATACAACATGATATTTTAAAATATACTGTGGTATGACTCAATCAAGCTAATTAACACAACCATCACCTCCCATACTTACCAATTTTGTGTGTGTGTGTGTGTGTGTGTGTGTGTGTGTGTGTGGCAGAAATATTTTAAAACCTATTCTCTTAGCAATTTTCAAGTATACAATACATTGTCATTCATTATAATCACCCTGTTATATTATACAACAGATCTCCTGAACTTATTCTTCCTCCAAGGACTTTTTATTTATTTATTTTTTATTGAGACGGGGTCTCACTCTGTCACCCAGGCTGGAGTACAGTGGCACAATCTCAGCTCACTGCAACCTCCACCCTGAACTCAAGCAGTCCTCCCTTCTCAGCCTCCCAAGTAGCTGGGACCACAGATGCGTGCCACCATATCCAATTAAGTTTTTGTATTTTTGGTAGAGATGGGGTTTCCCCATGTTGCCCAGGGTGGTCTCAAACTTCTGAGCTTAAGCAATTCACCTTCCTTGACCTCTCAAAGTGCTGGATTACAACTGTGAGCTACTACACCCGGCCCGAGGAATTGTTTTTGATAGACGTATGGGGAATATCTCTTATCGTTCAACATCTGATTCAGGAGGTTGCAGAGGGACCTCAGGAATTTGATTTTGAAAAATCTACCCTGAATTATGTGAAACAAACAAGCACCTGATTAGCTCCTGCTGTTAGCCTGGGTGCCGTGCCCCAAGCTGTAACCAGTTTCTTCAGTAAGGTCAGCTTCTGCAGGTTCTGATTCCATTCTGGGACCCCGAAGAAGTTGATTCCTTCTTCTAAGAGCATCCCATCAAAAACATCTTTGAGACCCACTCTTGGGCTCACAGCACTGTCCATTCCAATCATTTCCTCTAGAACTGGGACAGGCTCACTTACAGTCTTTCATAAATCCAGCGTGCCTTCTATGCCTAATGCTTCCACTCCCAATTCATACACTGATCCATACCATATCTGTGGGTGGGTCCGCCTGCTTCCCTGCGATGTGGCTCATGGTAGGCCAACCCACATTTTGTCCTATCAGAGCTGACCTCCTATGCATCCTATTCTAAGGGATGCCTTGAGCTTTGTAATGCTACTGCTGGGGCATTACCTGATGAGTTTTATTAACATATTCAATGCAGCATAAGTGCTCACATTTTGCTCTTCCCTTAGACTACCATTTGAAGAGGCGGTAATACCTTAACTCAAATAATGAAATTTCAGGCATTTTTGAGACTAACTTGGAGACTCTGAATCATTTAGAAGATTGGCCAACTGGAAAGAGAGGGGTGCTACCCCTGAAGCCTACAAATCATCTATTATTTGACTCCAGTTGCTGCTGACATTGTGAGATTCTAGCAAACTTTGGAAGGGAAATGGTGAGATCGACCACATGGAGAGGCATCATATCCACATTAAAGATGCATGGCTTTTTATTTGAACGTGGAAAAGCAGACTGTCAGATGAGGGTTTTTATTTTTCTTTTCATTTACCAGTAATAAGGAATGAACAAAAATGACTCAAATTTGGCTTTGAAAAATATAAAAGTGCCCACTTAATTCTGATGTACATTTGGGTTAAGATTCACTCTGCTGGTCTCTCAGGTTCTATGAGGTCAAGGAGCTTGCTTGTCTTGTTCACTATGAAATTCCCAAACGTTCAGCACATTGCCTGGTTCTCAACGAATACAAAGGAAGGCACTGTTCTGAGATGGTATGAGGATGGGACCAAGGAAAGGAATCTGGCAACTTCATAACCTTTGCTTTGTGGGCACTGGAGAGGCTTCTAGCGAACAAACCTGCAGAGAAATGCAGCATCCAATTCTCATGGCTCCTGTCTTGGCTCATGAATGAAACTGATAATCTCAATCTAAAATTCCCAAAGGCACACCTTTTAACTCAGCTACAGTAATTGCTCATGTACATATTAACAGCTCTCAAAAACGTGGACCTCATTGACTAATTGAAACAATCTGTCTTGATATGTGGATGTAATGGTTGTTAATATAAGAGCTACACTCTGGAAGAACAGATCTTAAAAAGATCATTTCCCGAGCTGAACGATTAACCCTTAGCCTCACAGCAGGAGGCAAGAGGATGAATGTGTTTATTTGGGAGTAACTATTTACTGGGCTCTTTCACATTCTTAATACAGGACATGCTTTGGGGGTAGGATTTGCTTTCTTAAATGTTCTTTTTATGAATGAATTAAAAGTTTTCATTCTCAGGAATTAGAGTTACTTACCCTTTAAACCAGCAGGCCCAGAAGATAAGGATACAATACAAGAATGCTGGTTTCCTAATGGGTAATACTGCTTATGCTGTTATGGGACTATGTTCATTAGCGGCCAAGATTCAACAGCAGACAGAGAGACAGATCCCCTCCTCTAAAAGCTCACATGCAGTGTATGGGGGTGAGAGAAGGGAAGGGAGTTAATAAATAAGTAAAGAAATCAGTAAGTAAATAACTTCAAAAAAGTGATGAGTGCTATGAAGAAAATAAAACTGGGTAATAGAAAAAAAAGTGACTTACTTTGGAAGAGGATAGAGCATGAAATGATATGATGGCTTGGGAAAGGAGTGAGGGATAATCAGGGAGAAGAACAAAGCCATTGAAAAGAGGGTAGAGAGAAGTATGGGGGTGTGAGTGGGACTGAATGAGGGAGAGTAGAAGCCAGGTCAACTAGGGCCTTGTAGGCCAAGGTAAGATCTTTGGACCTATTCAACGTGTGACTGGAAACCACTGGAAAATATTAAATGAGGGAAAAATGTAATACGATTCAAGTGATTAAAAGAAAGCTTCAGTTACTAGATAAAGAGTGAATTATGAAGGGCAAGAGAGACCTTTTTAAGAATCTATAGCAACAGTTGAAGTCAGAAACGGTGTTGGCTTGAACCATGGTAGAAATAGTGGTTAAGAAACAAAATAGATGGATTGAGGATCTGCTGCTTGTCAGGCCTCTGAGCCCAAGCCAAGCCATCGCATCCCCTGTGACTTGCATGTATAGGTCCGGATGGCCTGAAGTAACTGAAGAATCACAAAAGAAGTGAAAATGCCCTGCCCCACCTTAACTGATGACATTCCACCACAAAAGAAGTGAAAATGGCTGGTCCTTGCCTTAAGCGATGACATTATCTTGTGCCTGACTCATCCTGGCTCAAAAAGCTCCCCCACTGAGCACCTTGTGACTCCCACTCCTGCCCGCAAGAGAACAACCCCCTTTGACTGTAATTTTCCTTTACCTACCCAAATCCTATAAAACGGCCCCACTCTTATCTCCCTTTGCTGACTCTCTTTTCGGACTCAGTCTATTTGTACCCAGGTGATTAAAAAGCTTTATTGCTCACACAAAGTCTGTTTGGTGGTCTCTTCACACGGACACGCATGACACTGCTTCATGCGACAAGAAGACTACTGAGCTCATATTAATAGTTAATATAGGCCGGGCGCGGTGGCTCACACCTGTAATCCCAGCACTTTGGGAGGCTGAGGCAGGTGAATCACGAGGACAGGAGATCGAGACCAGCCTGGCCAACAGAGTGAAACCCTGTTTCTACTAAAAATACAAAAAATTAGCTGGGTGTAGTAGAAGCACCTGTAATCCCAGCTACTCTGGAGGCAGAGGCAGGAGAATTGCTTGAACCCGAGACGCGGAGGTTGCAGTGAGCCAAGATCGTGCCACTGCACTCCAATCTGGGTGACAGAATGAGACTAGGTCTTAAAAAAAAAATAGTTAATATAAATACTCTCTAAGAATGCCAAGTCCTGCTCAAAGCACTCTATGTCTATTAACTCAAAATTACTCTACAGGGAGGGGGTTTGTATTATTAATAATGTGCTTAATAATCACTTCTCTGTTACATTCTTCTTTAGTATATAACATATTATGCAGTGCAAACTGATCTATAATAAGTATTACACAAAATTTGAATACTGGATAGTCAAAGCTTTAAAAGATTTTTAAAAAAACTAAATGAAATGTTTCAAAATATTACTGACTGGTCAGTTATCCATGATTTTCTCTCCTCAAATTATTCTTTCTTTAAACCAAGAAGTATAAACAGCATGCCCTGAGATAACATCACCATCATATCCCCTTGACGAGCATCTTCTGCCTTAAAAACAAATTGCAATCAGATGTTTTTCTCAAAACACTCATCTGTGGCCCACCCAACATCATCTCTCCTGAAATGTTATGATCATCTTCTAGCCTTGCTCTCAGCACCCAGAGGTCTTCCCCACTCTCAAGTGTAGCCAGAGGGATCCTTCTTAAAACATAAACTAGATAGACCGGTGTGATGGTGTGTGCCTGTAGTCCCAGCTATTCAGGAGGCTGGGGCGGAACGACTGCGTTAGTCCAGGAGTTTGAGGACAGACTGGGCAACATAGCAAGACCTTGTGCTGTTAAAAAAAAAATTGTTTAAAATAAAGTATTGAAAAATGTAAGTTAGGAAACAGACTGGGAACGTTCTCTGCTGAAAACATTCTAACAATTTCCCATCTTGCCTGCAGTAAAAGCCACAGAGCTTCCCATGGTCTCCAAGACCTCACACCATCACCCTGCCTATCTGCTGCGCGCACCTCCTATCACTCTGCTCCTTTCTCCCGCTGCTCCAGCAGCCCTGGGTTCCTGTCCCTGCCTCAAACAGGCCAGGCAGGCTCCTGCCTCAGGGCCTCAGTGCCTGCTGAAGAAAAAAGTTTCTTGAGGCCAGGACACTCTGCCCTCCACAGAGAAGGCTCTGTTAATCAACCAAATGAATAAACACTGTGGATCATTTAGAACTGTCTCTAGAGAAGCCGGTAAGGAAGTAATTTAAACATTCTACATACTGTATTATCATGGCTGAGAGAAAGGCTCTCCACTGAACTATTTGGGGTTTCCCTACTGGAATATGTCTCAGCACTATGTTAGCCCATTAGCAAGCTCTAAGAGGAAGACTTATTATGCAGCATTTCCTAAGTCACTTTTTATGCAGAGAATTTAGATAGAATAACATGAATCCAGAAAATATACTGGGGGCATCTTTTTCGATGGGTGTTGATTATATATGCTTAGGTACTTCAGTACCCGCTTATACCCTTCCAATAAATGACACAAAGAATGATGATGAAAGAGATGGAGACAGGAAATCAGAGACAATGAAAAATTCAAAGAAGCAAACACAGAGGCAGGCTGAGAAATAGCAAAGGGCAGTGGGTGAGGTTTCTCTCACTCCAAGTCTTCCCTAATCAGGGAATGCTGAACACAGAAGCATGAACTCAGAACATTCCCTGAAATACTGAATTTTAGAAATGAACAGAGTGAAGGTTTTAATAGGGAGATTCAGGAGTTGAAGCTCTATCTGTATGGTAATAGCTGAGATTTAGAAGTTATTTTACTATTAATCCAAATAGCTTCCACATATTAACCTGAGTTTTAAAGTACCCTGTCTTGCTAAGACATCCGCAAACACTCAAGAGATGAATTTCATATTTTTAAATAAGATAGAGTTTTGGTGAATTTGCCCAGCTGGTCTCCGTCCATCACAGTAAATGTATCCAGAGCAGTATCTGTGCTCAATACAGCGCCAGGCCAAACAATCCGGACTGAGAAGCTTTTGAAACTTTCTTCCCGTTCCATTAAAGGGCAGTGAAATGAAATTCTATGCCAGGGATTTAAAGGGAAGAGAGGAAATAGACTTTCTTTCAAACTTGACTCCTTTCTATTCCTTATAAATCTTTCTGACTGTCCCTTCTGAGTGACGGTGGCACTAAAGAACTTGCTAAAGGCTTTAGATTTAAGATGGCTTGAAACCTTCCCGCTCAAATTTTGACAGGACAAGAAAAAAAGGCAGTTGGTGGTGTTGCTGATACACAGGCCCATAAATCCTCTTGACCTGAACTTACAATACAACTGATCCGGCGGCCTGAAGTCTCCACCTTCAGTGCACAAAGGTCTCCCCAGCCAGCTTTATTTGAGTTCCTGAGCTTGGAAGTGGATTCTGAGAAGAATAGTGTTCAAAGCTCCAGGAACAAATGTTGCAAAAAAGAATAAGAGGAAAAAACTTGAAGCGTATAAAGAAGAAGAAGAAGAAGAAAAAGAAGAAGAAGAAGAAGAAGAAGAAGAAAAAAAAAACCTGTACAGCATCTAAGCGAAGCCTTTTCAACAAGTCAGACCTCAATATAAAACTGAACTACGAAGTGTATATTTTTAAAACAGATTTTAAGGTATATAACATTATAAGATACATACATCTAGATAGTAAAATGATTACTATAGTGAAACATATTAATACAGCTATCATTTCCCATAGCTACCCATGCCCTGCTGTAAGAGCAGAGATAATGTACACATTTAGCAAAAATCCTGAATACTGCATACAACGCATTTTTATTAACTATAGTCCCTCTGCTGTACATTAGTTCTTCAGACTTGTTCACTGTACATACCTGCTACTTTCTATCCTTTCACCTTTTTGTAGTCATCGTTGGAAGAGAAGTCAAAAATACCAAAAATTCAACATAAAAACACCTCCTAAAGAATCTGTTAGTTTCTCATGTAGTTTATTATCAAAATTCCATTATTGTGGTCTGGAATAAAAAAGTTCACAAGTTTTAGTATAGCAGTAACTGTAAAATACCAACTGGATTTCAAGGACGTAGTATAAAAATAGAATGTACTATGTCTCAGTGATACCTTTTTATATTGATTTTATGTTAAAACAGTATTTTGGAATGTATCAGGGGAAATGTAGATTATTAAAATCAACTGAAATTGAATTTCTTTGATAATAAATATTCTTGTATAATATAAATTGTATTATTCTATAATATAAAAACATTTGTTAAAATAATATCTTCCTTTTTACCTCTCTTAAGGGGGCTTCTGAAAAATTTAAAATGACAATGTGTGGTTCACATTACATTTTTACCAGACAGTATTGCTCTCAGTGATTAAAAATAGACTAAAGTGGTCAATCCAGATAAAAAGCATAATATTTTGCACAGATAGCTCTAGGCATAGTGCTGACTATATTTTCTATTCCCTTCATATCTCTCTGTATATTTTACTATAGGTTCAGCCATCTCTGAACATTTGAAGCTCTTTCATTTTCTTTCCTATGATACAGGTTGAGCATCCCAAATCTTAAAAATCCAAAATCTTCAATGCTCTAAAATCTGACACTTTTTGAGCTCTGACATGATGCCACAAGTGGAAAATTCCGCACCTGACCTCATGTGATGGGTTGCAATGAAAATGCACTCACAACTTTGTTTCATCCATAAAATTATTCTAAAATTACATAAAATTACCTTCAGGCTATGTATTTAAGGGGTATATGACACATAAATGAATTTTGTGTTTAGATTTGAATCCTATCCCCAAGAAATTTCGTTATATATAAATAAATATTCCCAAATAAAGCAAATCAAAAAACTGAACATTTCTGGTCCCAAACATTTCAGATGAGGAATACTCAACCTGTACAATAAACAATAGTTAAGATTCTAAAAAAATGACTTCCATCTACTGCGTCAGTAGTTCTGAAAACAACCTAAAACAATGAAACGAAAAACAGCAAAATTACCTAATAAAACGAATTATGGTTAAGGTGTCAGAGATACTGGAGCCCAGATTCTGGAGTACTAACAGTTAAGTCTCGGCCAAGCCACTTACCATTGCAGAAACTCAGTCTTTCCATCTTTAAGATGGGTATAAGAAGAGTCCCTCTTTATAAGGCTGACATGAAGAAACATCTAGAAAGTGCCTGACATAGGTCATGTCTATTAAATTGCGTCTACAATATCATCACTGTTACCACTACCAACACCAGTATCAGTGACTTAAACCACAACCACCACTACCCTAAGCCTTCTATCTGGTTGTGAGGGTCACCACGGTCACTAAGTTTCTACACTGAGAATATCTCCAACTTAACCAGGCTTTCTTTTCAGAGCATGCCATCTCCTTAACTGTAATTCTCAGTATGATTCAAACAGCTATCAGCACACCACATATCGGTGACACACCATCAAACAGCCCTGAGCCAAGTTCATGTCTAAGGATGACTGTGATGAGGAATGCCAGACATTACGGAGATTTACCAAGCCAGGGACCAAAGCTGTTTTACCTCACAAAACCTGCACGCTTGCTTTGCACAACCAAGCATTAACTTCTCCACTGAGTATTCTCTAAGTACTAGGGCATCCTCAATGTTCCTCTTAATTAACACAGGACATTCACATAAAAGATCAGCCAGATGGAAATTAAACATTTCACTAGCAAAGGATGAAACATTCTGCTCTAAAATGGAATCTTTATTTCAATAAAGTCATTAACTAAATTTCAACCAATTCCTTTCCCATTTGATGGAAGTCACTACAAGGCAAAACATAATTGGCTACACCACAGAATAGCAAACACCAGATAACCACGGGATGATCTCTCTTAACACGCCCACGCTCCACGAAGAGGCAGGACAGGGAAAACAGGCATTATCTTAAGCTTCATGACAAAGGACTCTGAGAAAAAAAGAAACGTTTCAGAGAACCTATGAAAGGTGTTAGCCAGCTTACTATAGGCCGAGAGTAAGGGAAGGGTTCCCGTAGAACCTCCGACCCACCTCATGTGTTTACACCAGATATTTTGTGCAGATAAGGGAACCTGCACAGGGAGCCTGCCTAAATATGCCAGCGGTGGAAAATTCAATTCCTTAACACATGCATAGGAGAGAAATAAATCAATATGAAGCAGCTCAGTCTAATGGCCCACATGCACACTGGAAGGACGGGGTGGAGCCACCAGGAATTCACGCCATATACAAACGAGGAACCCAGCCTCATCAATTTTTTAGACAGGAGTCGGGGTATTCAACTGGGAAGGGGGCAACTGGAAACCTTTCTCCAGGACCCTTCTTTTTGGTGAAGGCTTTCCCTTCACTTAATAACTTCTACTGCACTCACTCTCTGGTGTCCGCGTACCTAATTTTTCCTGGTCATGAGATAAGAACCTGGACCTCACTTAGCTTAGCTAAAGGAGCAAAAATCCTGCATCACCTGTAACAATTCCAGGAACTGACAGAAAGTACACAACACGGGGGAAAAACTATCATATTGGAAATGTTATTTTTAATAGAAAATATCTCAGACCCCCTCTGATGACAATTCTCTCTAATGATAAAACAAGATAGCATTAAGTTCATAAAGATGCTAAAAAATTGTTTCTTGAACAAGCCAAGATGTCTTTATAGTTTTATTTTTTATATTATTTTATTAGAGATAGAGTCTCATTATGTTGCCCAGGCTGGCCTTGAACTCCTGGGCTCATGAGACGCTGCTGAGTAGCCACCACTACCAGCCTGGGCAACACAGCAAAACTTCATCTCAAAAACAAAATAGAAAAGAAAAAAGAAACCAAAACAACAATTTCTTTGAACAGGACCCTATTTCTTAAAAGGAATATGGACTAAAGGTTGAGAGGAGAAAAGTATAAACTTACATTTCCAAAACAGTGATATTATGAACTTACACACATACACACACACACACACACACACAAGAGAGGGACAGAGGCCATATAAGTTTGGGGAAACATTGTGTTAAACAAAGGTAAACAGATTCTTCAGTGGAGGACTCGTCAAAGCCCTTAATACGCCAATATACAAATAAATCTTCAAGAAAGTATTTCATCCATCATACTGATTTCCAGGCCAAGCATGGTGGCTCATGCCTGAAATCCCAGGCTTTGGGAGGGTGAAGAGGGAGGACTGCTTGAGATCAGGAGCTCAAGACCAGCGTGGGCAACATAGCAAGACCTTGTCTCTACAAAAAATAAAAAACATTAGCTGGGCCTGGTGGTGTGTGGTTGTAGCCCCAGCTACTCGGCAGGTTGAGGCAAGAGAACTGCTTGAGCCCAGGAGGTTGAGGCTACACTGAGCTGTGATCACGCCACCGCCCTCCAGCCTGGGTGACACAGTAAGACCTTGTCATTCATACATACATACAAACATGTATACATAAACTTATTCCAGCAGTGAAGGAGGGATTATTTAAGGGGTGCTATCCAACCTGACATGTAGTCTAGGCTTTAGAATATCATGCTGCCGAAGCTCTGGATCCATGTGGGCCTCAAACCCCAGATGGGCTGGTCCACATCTGAGTAAGGCAGGAACCTGAGTGCCTGCATCAGTGTGGCGAGGGTGGCGCCATGCAAGGCCTTTGTGTATGACACAACTGGACGTGCTTACCAGAGAGAAGGAACGCATTCTCTCACCTGAGCCATAACCTAGGGGTCATTACAAGACAACTCTTCAACCAAAATGTGACAGAAGTATTCCAGGGAAGAACCCCGATCGACTTCATAAAATGCATGGCAAATCATTAGGAGGGCTCTCAGGAGGAAGGCAGGATTTGAGCAGACAGGAGGGAGTGCAGTAGGAGGTCAAGGTAACACACCTGAAGACATGGATATTGAAGACAATTGCAGGCCCAAACAGAATGTTCAAATGAGAATCGATCACAGAACAAGGTCAGCCTAAAACTAGCAACTTCTGGCTGGACAATCCTGAACTGTGCCCAAGAATGCTGTACAATATGAAGACAAAGATGGGAGGAGGAAGAGAAAAGTACCGGGACACATCCGCCCCACAGGGAAACACATGATTTTACCTGCTTGTGTCATGGTTGTAACTACCCAGTAGTGCTCTTTAGACATAAGCCATTGAGGTCACTCAATAGACACAAGACCCATACAATGGCCCTGGATATTTTTTCAAGACCAAATGGTGTTTTGTTGTTGTTATTTATGAATTTGCTACCAAAACTAACTTAGTGGTAAAACCAGATATGAAGAAATGTGAAGCTATGTAGAGTACTGATATTTCCACTTAGTGTGACTGTTCATTTGCTTGTTATAGGAATATTAATAAATGTAAGGATGTAGTTCCCGACCTTACTGGTTGCCTTCTGAAATATATATGGCACATGGGCTCTAACAGGGCCAGTACTAGTCCGTGGCCTGTTAGGAAACGGGCCGCACAGCAGGAGGTGAATGGTGGGCAAGGAGCATTACCACCTAAGCTCTGCATCCTGTCACATCAGCGGCATCAGATTCTCATAGGAGCACAAATCCTACTGTGAACTGCACATGCGAGGGATCTAGGCTGCATGCTCCTTTTTTTGTTTTTTTTTTGAGACGGAGTCTCACTCTGTCGCCCAGGCTGGAGTGTAGTGGCCGGACCTCAGCTCACTGCAAGCTCCGCCTCCCGGGTTTAAGCCATTCTCCTGCCTCAGCCTCCCGAGTAGCTGGGACTACAGGCGCCCGCCACTGCGCCCGGCTAGTTTTTTGTATTTTTTAGTAGAGACGGGGTTTCACTGTGTTAGCCAGGATGGTCTCGATCTCCTGACCTCGTGATCCGCCCGTCTCGGCCTCCCAAAGTGCTGGGATTACAGGCTTGAGCCACCGCACCCGGCCTTGCTGCATGCTCCTTTTGAGAATCCAACTAATGACTGATGACCTCAGGTGGAACAGTTTCATTCTGAACCCCCGACCCTGCCCAGTCCATGGAAAAACTGTCTTCCACAAAACCAGTCCCTGATGTCAAAAAGGTTGGGGACCACTGGGCTATAATACCTTTCTAAGAAAGATTCTGAATTCTAAAACATCTGGCCTCAAGAGTTTCAGACAAGGGATTGCAGACCTGTAGCATATGGTAACGTGTACATGGTATACATTAGGAAAAATGCCTTTGCGTCTATTCATTCACTAAAATGCTCTGAACAGAGCTGAAATGAACCAGCTGTGACTTTTACCAGAAGGGGCACATACAATCAATTTGGATCATTTAAGCTTATTGAAGACTTCAACTCATAAAGCACCAGTAAGTCTGAATCAACAACTCCCGTGATCTTTTATTGTCATAAATAAGATTTTAATTACCTCAAACAACAAGCATGCAATGAACTCCCCACTTTAATGGAGTTCTCAAAGGTTTTATCTGGAGGTTTCTCTTTGTATTAACTGCAACTTTGGTTATTAGTGGAAATGCAGCATGATTAAATTTCTATTAGTGTTATATGAACCTTTATTTAAGTTACCAACCACAGAACAGGAATGAGTGTGGAATAGGAAAAAAGTTTAGGATACGATAGATGCTGTCACAGATAACTGTGGCTGGACCGACAACAGAAAGCTGACTAGCCACAGAAGAACTGGAACAGGTCATCCTGTTTTAATGACTGGAATATTCTGAGTTTTTTTACTTTAAGGACACTTAATCACATCTGCAAAGTCTGTTGTGCCACATAAAGTAACATATTTGCAGCAGACATTTGGAAGAAGAAGAGACATTATCTTGCCTACCAAAATCTCTACTGGCCTCTTTATTCCTTAAACTTAACAAATACCACCTGCCCCACGGTTTTTGCATAACCTTATTCTACTAGGAAGCTCCAATTCATCTTTTCCATCTAATAAGTATCAATGTCTCCATTGAAAGCTTCCATCCCCTATCAAAATATCCCTCTACTTCAGAGACTATAACACAAATGAAATTACATAGATAGTTACATGACCAATGTTTAATTTCTGTGTCACCATTGGAGTGTAAATACCTTGAAGGCAGGAACTGTGACTTTCTGACTTATCTTTGTGTACCAGCCCACGTACAACAGAAGATACTCAAGAAAAATGTGCTGCTAGGCAAGGAATAATGCTCAGTAACAGGAGGTGAGGGCATCTGAGGATCCAAATTGGGTTCAGTCTCCAAGGCATGGCATTGTAATGTGACTTCAACTTTCTTTTCTAACTTTAACTGAGCTGTAAAGAACACTGGTTACTGAAGAGCTTTCATCTTGTTTTGTTTGTACAAGGGCTTTCTTTGTTAACTATTAGACTGGATGTTTTTAAGTACAGGAACTACAAGACTGAGTCCAGGATTCCAGCCAGAAAAATTCAGAGAGCTTTAATTTCTGGATGCCTACAAAGTTGTCTCAGATGACCTCAAAGAATTCCTGGGAAGCAACAAAACCTACAAAGTTGAGTTTGCTGCCATTTACCCTCAGGGAGCAGATCCAGCTTCTTGTGGGGCATATGTTTAAAATTCAGCCTGCAGAGCCACAGCACAGAGGAAGCTGTTAAAATTCCCAAGGTCGTGACTGCATCTCAAGCAGATACTAAAGAAACCAGGAACAGCAATGCTGTTACACATAAGGCAAGGTACATTTACTCTCTAAAACCCAAAGAGGATGGAATGACTTCCCAAGAAACAAGTCCTCTTTATTCAAATGTATTTTAAATGATGCTACTTAGATAAAGAAATGCTCAATTCCACTAAACACACTGCTTTCTCCACTCCAGAATCTCACCACAGTGACACTAGTGACATTTTGGGGTTGGATGATTCCTTTTAGTGGGGGCTGTCCTCTATATTGGGATGTATAGCAGTATCCCTGGCCTCTACCAACTAGAAAGTAATACTCTAACACTTCCAACAATGGCAATAACCAGAAATGTCTCCAGACATGACCTAATGCCCCAGGGTGCAGGGGGGAGATGCTGTTCCCAGCTGAGAACCACAGCCATATTCTACCAATCCTAGTACAATCTTCAACAATGATTCTTCTGTAGCCCTCATACATACTGCATGCAAAACAAATAATTAATGTCCCCAATGCTGATAAATTACTCCGTGATAAATTAAATTTTCTTATTTTCATTCTAGTTTTTGGGAAAACAATTGTAGTTATGTCAAAAGAAATAAACCAAGTGCAAGATGCTCAAATAGTATAAAAATTCTAAGGAGAGATGGGTATTAATGAAGAACTCGAATAAAGCAACTTAACATGAAATATCACAGACATACTTTGGGCAAAAGCAAGCAACTTTCTTGTGCATATTTTAAAGGTAAATTTAATGCAGTTACTTAATCTCTGAAATTCAAGTTCCTCCAAATATGCCGTTAATATGTTTATCACATTTTCAGAAAACAAGCTATGAATCAGATGGACTTCAATAAGGAACCCAATTGATATAGGCAGCCATATCATCTGACATTATTTAAAAGAAAAATATCCAAACAACCTGGTTAAACAGTAAGCCTGGGCATGGTGGCTGCCATTTCTAATTAGCTTCTGAATTCAATGGCTCCCTCTGAGAAATGGAAAACTGAAATAGTCACCAAAAGTCACGTGTTTCAAAAGAATATTAATCTGTGGCCGGGCGCCGTGGCTCACGCCTGTACTCCCAACACTTTGGGAGGCCGAGAAAGATGGATCATTTGAGGTCAGGAATTCAAGACCAGCCTGGCCAACGTGGTGAAACCTCGTGTCTACTAAAAATACAAAACTTAGCCGGGCGTGGTGGCACACGGCTGTAATTCCAGCTACTTGGGAGGCTGGGGCATGAGAATTGCTTGAACCCAGGAGGCAGAGATTGCAGTGAGCTGAGATCATGTGCCTGGGCAACAGTGAGACTCCATTTCAAAAAAAGAAAGGAAAAAAAGGGTATTAATGTCTTTGATACATTATTCCCAGAATCAAATGTAAAGAGGAGACTGGTCATTTTGGGCATGAGGAAGTGTAATTACACAGAGGCAAGGTTCCCAATTCCCAGCTCTAGAGGTCTTCTTTTCCAAGGTAGCCATCTGATTGAGTTTTTAAGCTTTCAGGACAGGTCTTTTGTCCAAAACAACAGGAAATGAACAAACGGCAACCCAATTCTAAGACAAAGAGGCTTCAGAGCAAAGCTGGCTGGACACTAAGCTGCCCCTTCAACTCATATTGCCAATGGGAACCTGTCAGCAAGTCCAGAAGGAAAATCCTACACTTAAGAACATGATGTAATTTTGCTTCTAGGAATGAAGTACAAATAAAGTACTTCATTTCCAAGTACTTTATTTCCAAGTACAAATAAAGCTAAGACTTCTAAGAAATGATTCATTCCATTTTAAGGGTAGAAGAGAACCCATTAAGTAGAAACCCAACTCATGAAAGATATCATTATTGTGACCAGGATAGGAAGTTCCACAGATAAAGGAGTCCTAATGCAGGAAGAATCCTGATACTGACAATTTCTCAGCTTAACAAGAAAAAACATGAAGCATTTTCTCAGAGTAGTTATCTCTGGTTTCTCCAGGAACAGTGGATTAGAAACAAATCTGCATGGCCATATAAGCATCTATAGAAAAATAAATATTATTTTCTTATTGTGTAGGGGTTCTTCACCAGAGCTTCGCGGATACTTACGGGGTTCAAAAATGGGCCTGAGGAGCTAGGGAGAATGATGAAATCCTATCAGTTACATGTAAATCTATGTGTAGATACACACATGTGTCTTCTTCGTGAAGGGGGTCTCAAGAATTCATCAGCTTATCAAAGCAGGACAAGACTTAGAAGCTACGAAATTCTAACAGCTGAAAACCTTCCTTGGCCATGTGGCTCCTTTGATTAATGTATGTTACCAGTGAAAAGTCACTCCACGTTTGAGTACAGCCATAGGCTAGAACTGTAACTGAAACACCCGGGGTTCAGACTAGGTCCGGTTGCTCGCTGCACAGAAAGCCAATCACTGAGATGACAAGCATTGCAAAGGAAGGCTTTAACTGGGTGCTGCAGCCGAGAGAGGAGATGTGAGCTCAGTCTCAAATCCAGCTCCCTGATTGACTAAAACTAGAGATTTATATAGCATGGAGGAAACGTAACAATGTGTAAGAAGACAAGAACTAAGGAGGGGTAAAAAGGCATTTGGTGCAATGGTCTGGTGCACTTCAGTCCTCTGATACTTTTTTGAGAGGCCTGAAGGTCCTTTCCTGAGGAAGGAACTCAAATAAAACAAATACAAGTGTGAAGCTTTAACAGCAGAAGGGCCAATTTCTATGTTTATCCAAAACAACTGTCTATGGGACTATTGGGCAGGTTTCAGAACCACATTCATTTTGTTCTTCCATACACTTCTAAGGCTTACCACATGGGGGACCTACCAAGAAACAAACATGTTCATCACAACAAAAGAATAGTCACACAACAATCATGATTAAAGGAAATACATAAGGTTGGCACTGGAAGAGATGTGCTCTCCCTACCCAACATTAATAAAGGAGTTGGAGACGTGCTCCCTCCCTCACCCTGGCTCTAAGCAGATACACAGCAGCATCTGACCTAGTGCACCCACACCCTTCTACTGTCCAGCAGGATGGATCACTGAGAAGACTGACACAGCAGAAGCAAAATGTCACCATCAATCCTAAGAAAATTAACACTGACTCATACCACCACAGCCTCTTTTTCAACAGCCACTGGGAGCAAAAAAACCTTACAACTTTGCTACCAAGAGAAGGTTCTGAGACTCCTCTACATGTTGCCAACTTTTCTATTTTCTTAAGGGTGAAAATGAAGTCAACCCAGTTTCATACATAATGTCATCTTTCAAAAATGGGAACAGACAGCGAAAAGAAACTGTGTCAAATGAAACACATGATGAACATCATCAACCAGCAGTGAGTCTACTGAAACCACGATGCCTGTGGCTTCTGTGTTTCTCCAGTTAAACAAATGCAAGAAACAAGGATGGATACCCACCTGCCATACTACGGATAAAGGGTTTCCAGAGAGATGAAGTTAGGTACTGTACAGGTTTGATTTGCAAAATGACTGAGGGTAAGGACATAGCATCTGATTAACATAAAGACCGAAGCACAGCTTTGGTTGAGATCTTGACTTTCTCTCACCTCAACAGGAAACCTCCTGCCATCGATGCTGTGTTCAGAGCCCGCCGAGCCATTGCTGTGGCCCCAATGAAATTCCACCTTCTCGGCTTTGAATCTGCCAGGCAGACCAGCTCCACTGACAAAATAGTCGTCTTTCAGAAGGATGGCAACTGTGTGAAACGAATGAGAAGAGAGGAAAACAAACTGAGTTTCAAAATCAAACCGAATTTTCCTGTTACTTCTAATAAAGTTCATGACTACCATGATGTGAATTATGTCCTCATGCACCTGTGAAAAAATACATTGAACACACCCGCCTGAATAAATTAGTTCATTCTAGCTGCAGAATGCTCTCAGAGCATCAGTTGGCCCTAAATCATGACACTTTCCAGAGAATGATCTCAGAATTACTTATCCATTTAACAGATTTTTAAAAAATGGAGACAATGACAGAATAAGTCACTCTGAATCAGTGTCTCCTAAAACTGCTTGATGGTCAAAATCGTCTAGAGAGCAAGATTCTTCTTTTTAAGCACTGATTCATGGGGCTACCCCAAGATTCAAGGTCTGGAACCAGATAGGAAATATATAATCAGCCAGATGCAATACGCATGTTTCTTTGGTCAGAAAATGCAGGCAAGATATCAGGAAACAAAAATTTGTGGGTGCTTCCAATATTAAGGCAACAGTAAGTGGGAAGAGAGCTGGGAGTCTGTTATTTAGTAACAGTACCCAGGGAAGTGTAATGCAAAATCTACTGTTGAAGTCACTCAAATACTGGCAGATAACTTTTATTTATTTTTTCTTTTAGTTCCAAGCAAAAAATAATTTCCCTTAACCCATCCAAAGAACACATGAGAAGTATCCACAACATAGGGAAACTCAATTAAATTCCAACCCTAAATTTCAAAAATATACTGCTCTTTCTTGAAATACAGGAAGGAGAAATTGAGAATAACTTGGATTTACACTAACAAAAAAATATTTTTCCAAAAGGAATATAATGTCTAAATAAAAAACAAATTCTTTTCAAGTGATATATTCCCTTTTTTTGTTTCTCTAGAAGTGAATTCATTCATTCATTCATTCAATAAATACTTATTGGCTGCTAAATACATGTAAGGTGCCAAACAATATACCGAATGGTTTGTGATCGAAAGCCAAGCTTGCGTAAGCCATGGGAAATTGCTTATCCTCATTGTCTCCTCTTCCTGAAGGGATCCTAGTTAGAGCTTTAGTGAGAAATCCTGCATGAAAATTAGGTCTCCATAAAAGATAGGGACTAGGCTAATGACCCATTTCTAGAATACCGCAATTAGTTTCAGTACTTCTCTATGTAAAGCAAGCATTAAAAGCAAGTGAAGGAACTTTCTCATATAAATCCCTTTTTATTGTATTCAAAAGGCAGTTTTTCTCCAACTTTTGAAAAAATATACAAGGAATGCCCAATTAGAAGAACAGCAAATTAAAGGATAAAATGAAGTAAAAGCAAGTGTTTCTTGTGCCAATTAAATATGCTACAGCACTGTGCCACCTTCACCCTGTGTTGGGCATGTTTTAGAACAGGGGTCATAAACTTTTCCTGTAAAGGGCCAGTTGGTAAATATTTTAGGCTTTGCAGGCCAACTGGTCTCTAGTGTAACTACTCACTCTTTATAGCACAGAAGCAGCCAAAGATAATACTTAAATGAATGGGTGAGGCTATGTTCCAATAAACCTTTATTTAACTACACGGATATTTAAATTTGACAAAATTTTCAATGTGTCATGAAATATTACCACCTTTTGATTTTCAAATAATTATTTAGAACTGTAAAAATGAGAGACTTATCATTGTGTGACATAAATATAGTATCTTAGAAGATAATATCTAAAATCTTATATAAAATATATCTATGTATACAGATATTAGAAAATATCTTCTAAAATATTATATTATACCAACCACATACCTTTAGTTTGATGTCAAAACATTTAGGCATTAGCTCAGTAGTGTTTCAAACACTGTTGATCCTCCTCAGCCAGTTGTAAGTTCCATACATAACATTTTGCATCCAAAGGACACAGGCAAAACATTTTGATTCCATCTGTTACAATATACCCAGGGAATCAGCAGCATCTTATAAATATTTGATTTTACCTAAATCATTTCTATCTCTGTCAGGGGTCATTTTACTTGTTTTATATGAATAATTAAAAGCATAATTAGAGAACTGTACAATCTGAAACATTAATCTCATTTTTCATTTTACAGTGTTTCTCACCAGAGCACACAGCACGTTACATGTCCAGCCACCCCTTCCAAAAATGTCATATATTTTTGTTTACACATGAAACTGGAATGAGAGAACTTTCCCAGCTAACACATTTTCTGATGACAGGTGTAACACTGAACTGTTTGAAACAGAATATACCGAAGGCAGTCACTGCAGAGCACAAGATGTCATGCATACGAGCTCAAGACACGTTGGGACTCCATTCTGCCACTTAACAGTGGTGTGACCTCAGGCAGGTTACCCAACTTCTCTGTGCCTCAGTTTCCGCCACTGTTCAAATGGGATAATTACTGCAGTGCCTACCTGGCTGGGCTATTTTGACACCTGGAGAAAAATCACACTGGAAAAGCAGATGATCCAGGGCCAGGAAGCCAGCAAGCACATATTCAGTGGCGGTTATTTTCAAACTCATTTCTAGAATCAAGGCTGGAGCTCCTGGACAGCACGGAAGACTGGCCACATAGGTGTAACTCTCTGTTTTCAGAGAAAGTTATACTTAAAAGCAGTACTGTCTTTCCCATACAATAACAAGTATCATTAGAGGCAGGGACAATAGCAAGAGCAGGGATGGCTCAAATACTATTTGGGAGGAGATCTTTTATTTTATTTTTTTTTGAGATGGCGTCTACCTCTGTCAGTTCTGAAGAGCAGGGAAGTGAGAAGGCTTCTCAAGAGAATGTTCAAAACCTAAAGCAATATGGAAACATCTGCATGCCAAAAAGGATGTGACACTGGTCTCCTTTTTCTCTGGATGCTTCTCTCTGGATGTCTTTTCCCACATGTCTTCCTCTTTTCTGTTACCTAGGTGTGCACCATTCTTTCTACATTCTAAGTTCTCTGTAATTTGGCACTCAAGTCTGCCCTGGGTAAGAATATACAGGCAGAAACAGAAATAAGATACCATTTGGAGTCTATCAAATTGGTAAGGACTTTTTTTTTTTTTTTTTTTTGAGACAGAGTCTCGCTCTGTTGCCCAGGCTGGAGTGTAATGGCATGATCACTGCTCACTGCAACCTCAGCCTCCCGGGTTCAAGTGATTCTCCTGCCTCAGTGTTCTGAGTAGCTGGGATTACAGGCATAAGCCACCATGCCTGGCTTATTTTTATATTTTTAGTAGAGACAGGGTTTCACCATGTTAGCCAGGCTGGTCTCGAACTCCTGACCTCAAGAGATTCACCCACCTTGGCCTCCCAGTGCCGGGATTACACAGGTGTGAGTCACCGTGCCCAGACTGGGCCTGGGGGAGAGATCTTAAGTACTGGGTAGATGCTTTTAGTTCACTAAAACCCAGAATAAAAAAGACACTGCCTTTTCTGAATTATTTCTATCTTTTTGATGATATCAAAGAAAATAAAATCATAGTTGGGTGCTAATATAACCCGTATAGTTCCCTGATACTCATTCATTTCCCATTTTTACTCAAGAGTAAGCATAACGCTAAAATTTAATAACATGAGCAAGGTTGATTTATTTTTGTAGATTATGGATATATTTCCAGCAGTAAGTCTCTACCAGTCAATCAGAACTGGTTTTTCCAATAATGGTGTTGATAAAGAGTTTTCTTTTAAAATCAATTCATTTAATCAAAATGAAGTAAGTAAATTAGAAGAAAACGGCACTATAAAAATAATAAATACGGCCGGACGCGGTGGCTCACTCCTGTAATCCCAGCCCTTTGGGAGGCCAAGGCAGGCGGATCACGAGGTAAGGAGACCGAGACCATCCTGGCTAACATGGTGAAACCCCGTCTCTACTAAAAATACAAAAAATTAGCCGGGCGTGGTGGTGAGTGCCTGTAGTCCCAGCTACTCGGGAGGCTGAGGCAGGAGAAGGGTGTGAACCTGGGAGGTGGAGCTTGCAGTGAGCTGAGATTGCGCCACTGCACTCCAGCCTGGGCGACAGAGCGAGACTGTGTCTCAAAATAATAATAATAATAATGATAAATACAAATAAAATTTAATCTAAAAATTAAAACAACAGCAGGAAAAGCTGAATCTGGATAAGGCACAAACTGGAAGGTGCCAAGCTAACAGCTAAAGACAGGAGAAGAATGAATGGTGTTATAGACCGAATGTTTATCTCCCTGGAAACTCACAAATTGAAACCCCAATCCCCCATGTAATGCTATGATGAGTCAGGGCCTTTGGGAGGTGATTAGGCCATGAGGGTGGAACCCTCTTGAATGGGATTAGTGCACTTATAAAAGAGATCCCCAGGCCAGGCACAGTGGCTCACACTTGTAATCCCAGTGCTTTGGGAGGCCGGGGGCGGCGGATCACCTGAGGTCAGGAGTTTGAGACCAGCCTGGCCAACATGGTGAAACTCCGTCTCTACTAAAAGTACAAAAAGTTAGCTGAGTGTGGTGGCAGGCACCTGTAATCCCAGCTACTCAACAGGCTGAGGCACGAAAATTGCTTGAAACCGGGAGGCAGAGGCTGCGGTGACCGAGATCATGCCACTGCACTCCAGCCTAGGTGACAGAATGAGACTCTCAAAAAAAAAAAAAAAAAAAAAAAAAAAGAGGCCCCCAGTCAGCTGCCTTCCCTTCTACCACGGAATGTGAGAAGTTATCATCTATGAATCAGAAAGCAGGCCCTCACCAGACACTGAATCTGCTGGTGCCTTAATCTTGGACCTCCATCCTCCAGAACGCTGAGAAATTTCTATTGTTTAGGCCACCCAGTTTATGTTATTTTGTTATAGCAGCCTGAACTAACTAAGACAGTTGGGCTAAGACAGACAGGAAAAGTCTATGTGGCAAACGAAGTTTCTAGAACTATCCTGATTGTGATTAATGTAGATTGTGATGAAATAAAAGCAGAATGATGGAGAGAACAGAAGAAGCTGGAAGCTTCAAATTCAAAGTTTCTTAACCTAGAGTCCAAAAGTCCACAGCTGTGGCTACGTATGGGCTCTGGAGGTCTATATCTTCCTGATACAAGCAGTAAATTTCTCAGCACGGTGCACACATGGAGCTTAGGAGCTGGCCTGTGTAGCCAGTAAGTCCAAACTTGAATCCTAGTTCTGCCACTGTCCACTTACGAGAAAGTTAATGCACTTCTTGGTGGCTTCGTTCCTATTCTGTAAAACTGGAATAAGATAGCAGCTACTTCACAGGTAAGTTAAGAGGTTCACGAGGGCTGATATACAAAGAACACTCACAGCAGCAATTCATACACATCACAGAATAGCATTGGTGTTATGCAACCTTTAGGAAGGTTATTATCCTAGGGAAGGGTCCACAACTTTCACCAGATTCTCCTTATGTCTGGGGCTCCCCATGATGTAAAGACCTCCAGGCTACGCAAAGGGCCAGGGCAAAGTACGGGTCAGTTCACATCTTAAATAAGGAATTAGTTTCTCCTGAACTGGAAGGGTTGACTAAGTGCCTGGCATTCATAAGCATTCTTTGCAGGACATCCCCCAACTGTTTATAAATTAAATTCAACATGTGTGTATAACACAGGCTAAAGCAAATGTTCACACTAAAATCTGAGTAAACAGCAGCAGGTGCCAAAAAGTAAAGAAAAATGGATGAGAGGAAAACTAGCAGTTTACTATCACATCCTCCTACCCTGACGCACCGTTGCCAAGACTATAAGGTAGAAAAAAAAGCCTACCATTATGGACCCTAATGATGGGATCCCCAGACCACTTTCCACAATACCTGTGACATCAGAGGGATGCCCTGGGGCTCCCAGTAACAGGGAAACGCCCTTGTGTGAAGGTCAGAATGCACTGGCTGCAGTTACAGCCTTCCACTGATTTCCCTGTAGACACTGACATTTATGTTTTTCAAATATTCAACAAATATTTCCTGAGTAATCACTGGCGCAAAAAGTTGGGTAAATCAGACACAACTCTTGCCCTTCTGGAACTTATGGCTAATGGGAAAGACAGGTCTCGAGAACTAAACAGACAACAGAAGCAAACCTGCAAGTGGGACAAGGGGTAGCACCTGAGCATCCAAGCCTAGATGAGAGAAGAGGAGGGTGTCACGGTCTGAGCTGAGAGTGAAAGGAGCTACCCCAGGGAAGTGCCAACAAGATGGGAGAACATCAAGAAAGAATCAATGGCCTCATGGTAGTGGTAATGAGTAAGAGAAAGCCAAGGTGACAGGTACCCAGAGAGCAGAATGAGACATGAGGACAGAGCACGA
Organism: Piliocolobus tephrosceles; assembly: GCF_002776525.5. Classification (NCBI taxonomy): domain Eukaryota; kingdom Metazoa; phylum Chordata; class Mammalia; order Primates; family Cercopithecidae; genus Piliocolobus; species Piliocolobus tephrosceles. Next base: position 74,392,803 of record NC_045435.1, read on the forward strand.
GGCAGGGACAGTGAGCAGTCTGTTTGTTCCAAGAGAAATGCGAAGTCCTTGATATGACTGGGAGAGAGAACAACAAAGAAAAAGGGAGAGACAGGCAAGATCAGATTAAGGAACTAAGTAGATTACTCTGGCTACTCTGTGGAGAAGGCCTGGGAGGAAAGCAATGCTGGTCAGTAGAAATAAGTGAGGAGCTGATTGCAGTAATCCAGTAAAGAGTCCCTGGACATGCTGAGTCAGAGCAACCTCAGATATCCAAGAGACGATAAACCACAAGAATATCCTGGGTCTCAGTTAACTCACTGCTAAACTAGGTGAGATGAACAAGGTGGATTAGTTAACACTTTAACCATATAAGACATGAAAGATGGAGGAGTCTAGCAGAGAACGCTGTACCCTAAAAAAAAAACAGTTCTTCAAAAAATGGCCTGTAACATTCAGGGTAATTGGTTAATCAGGCTTCTGTCTACACAAAAACTAGTTCCTACCACCTGAACTTGGGGACTGAGGCTGTGGGCATAACAAAGAAAATGGAGCTTAGCAGACAGGAAACACAGCTTGCAGAGTACCTAGCCAAAGACTGACCCAGGGAAATAGCTCCAAGCTCAATTCCAGGATTCAGGTAAAGCTGGATAGTATTAGAATGAAAGAACCCAAGAATGTGGGCCTTTGAAACAGGAAAATTTATAAAGCAGAGCAAAAGCACACCTAGCGTTCCCCAAATAAATAATGGATTTTAAAAATTAAACTTACATTTTCTTTTTCTGGGCAACCTTAGGCTAATCGGAGATGCCCCAGGGTACCACAAAGACACTGTTTATATTAGGCATGCCCAACATAAACAATGCCAAGGGCCCAGATGTTTCCAAACATCTGTCTACTTGGCTGATGTTCTGCTCTTAATCAGAAGCTTGGCAGCCTCTTTGTAAGTGAAATGACCTATTTATTAGTGACACAAACAAAACTCAGAGTAAAAAAGCAACCGTTGATCAAGGAATGATGACTCCACAATGGTCTACCATCATCGTCCCATGTTTACACCTATTAAGGATCATTACATTGAGGAGGCTATGGAAGTGTTATAATAAAAATAAAAGTAATGATTGGCACCAGGTGAGTTTGAGACCCTCCCAAAAATACATTTGGGGAATCATTCATGTATTTCACTTATCCAGGCCCTCCTCATCCAATATTATTAGGGATAAGAGAGGTTTTATTGAAATAAGAACACATTTAGGTTATTACTGTCAATATCAAAATCTACTCCATAGATACAATAAATGAAAACATTTTTTAAACTTCAGTTCTCTTCTATGGCCAGCTCTAAGGAAGGAAGACAGGAAGGAGAGAAGTGGGACAACGCTAGGAGCAGGCAGTGAAAACAGGCACAATGAGGCAGAGAGACAGAGACATGCCCCCGGGGAGGCAAATGCAAGGAGAAGACACAGGAGGAAATGTGGGAGAGAATGAAACCACAAAAAAGGTAAAAGCTCATGGAGAGATCCATAGAGAAAGACATGTGAGTCCAACAGAATACAAAGAATAGGCAGAGGTTGCGGTGAGCCAAGATTGCGCCACTGCCCTCCAGTCTAGCAACACAATGAGTGAGACTCCAAAACAGAAAGAAGGAAAGAAAGAAAAAAACAGAAAGCCCAAACTATCAGAAATATATAAAGACACACACACATACCCCCATACCCACAACCCCCTCACATACACAAAAACACACTTTTCCTAGAAACTTCCTAACCAATCTCTTGATTATTAAAGGCATCCGTGTTACACTTGAGCAACCATGCCACTGTGGGATCACATCTTGCATGGGGGCTAGGCACAAAAGTCCATCAGTTTTGGAGGGAAATCAGACATCATGAAGACTGCTATTGAAAACCTGGTAATGAGCCGGGCGTGGTGGCTCGTGCCTGTAATCCCAGCACTTTGGGAGGCCGAGGTGGGGCAGATTGCTTGAGGCTGCGAGTTCAAGACCAGCCTGGCCAACATGGAGAAACCCCATTTCTACTAAAAATATAAAAATTAGTTCAGCGTGGTGGCATGCACCTGTAACTCCAGCTACTTGGGAGGCTGGGACATAAGAATCGCCTGAACCTGGGAGACAGAGGTTGCAGTGAACCAAGATGGTGACACTGCACTTCAGCCTGGGCCACATAGCAAGACTCTGTCTCAAATAAAAAAAAAAAAAAAGAAAAAAGAAAAGAAAAGACCCTGTAAGGTGCCCATCTAAAGTGGTAGCCTGGTGCTGACTCTCAGTAAGGCTCACACATCCTTGTCTCCACTGACCTTGGAAGAGACAAGTGGCTCTTCAGGGCTGTAGAGAGGCAGCAGTTAGCTTGAGTGGGGTTCTACAATGAACAATAGGGCAAAGAGTGTCTTTCAACTCCAGACACTTGCTTGACCTTGGGGAGGGGTGGCTACCCCTGGCCTGTGTCTGAGCAGAGCCACATCCTCCTCCAACACTTAGCTTGGATCACAAGCGCAGTTAGGGAAATAGCATGTGGAAATGACCAAGGTTGTTAAGATTTTATTTTTCTCTTTTTACCAGCTAGCAATTAGTTTGTTCATTACTTAGCTTGCCTCTGTGTGCTCTTAAGTTGCTACTCTACTGAAAACTTCTAAGAGCCAGGTAAAATAAACTCAATGCAACAGTGTCCTAAAATACTTGCCTTAGTTTTATGGGCACAGTAACATACTAGAAAATGACTCTTGACTTCCCCTTCTATAGTTTCCCTCCCAATGATTCTTCTGTGAACTGAATATTTTGAATTCATCTGTGTCAGGCACTATGGCATATGCAGACAAATAGGAAAGAATGTCGGCAAAGAAAAAATATAATAAACCAATATAATGAGAGAAGATGAAAATAGCATGTCTTGTGGTAAACACATTTACTATTTGTCCTCAGTGTGGGATGTAAGAAAAAGTAGTTTAAAAAAAAAAACACTCCTCCCAATAGTTAAAATTCATAGAAGACCATGTCTTATTAACATACATCAGAAGCAACATCTAAGTATTAAATTCTGATCTTTTTGCTGGAAGCTAATGCTAGGAACAGCAAGATTGTCTTGAAATGTTCTTGATGAATGCATTATCTTTTCATTCTACAAAAATGAAAGAAAGGGAAATAACTTTAGATGAAATCAAATGGGAACTGGCACAATAGATAGTTACGGCTCCTCAGGAAGAAACAGAGAGATGCTATCTGTCTTGTGAAGATATTTTAGACAACTTTCGAGAAGTGGGTTAGGTACAACCAAGTTGCTCTATTGATTATGCTGGATAGGATATATAGCACTCTCAGGGGGTTAAGACAGATCTGAACATTTAAGCTGTTTTATGGGAGAGTTACTGTCTGTATGTAATAGGCCGCTTTAAATATTAACTTTCTATATTCATATTTTAATATACAAAAGACAGAGTCTATTTTACAGATAAGTGACCTGTAAATTTCCATCAGAAAAAAATAAATACTCCCTCTTGAATTTATTTCCTGGAATATAAAGTTCCAGAAAATACTCTAAAATAATTTTAGAGAAGAAAAATATGTGTTGCTTAAAAATTAATGATTTACGAAAGTTCATCTAGGTATGCAAGATAGATATAAAATGGATGGCACAAAGGCAGGCCATGTGGCTCATGATACACAAATTTTTTTAAATTTAAACTTTTAATTTTTCTCAGAATAGCAGATTCACATGCAGTTGTAAAAAATAATGCAGATACCATGACCCCTTTAACCCATTTCTCTTAATTGTACCATCTTTCAAAACTAGTACAGTGGGCCGGGCATGGAGGCTCATGCCTATAATCCCAGAACTTGGGAGGCTGAGGTGGGTGGATCACCTGCTGAGGTCGGGAGTTCAAGACCAGCCTGACCAACATGGAGAAACCCTGTCTCTACTAAAAATACAAAAAACTAGCCGGGCGTGGTGGCACATGCCTGTAATCCCAGCTACTCGGGAGGCTGAGGCAGGAGAGTTGCTTGAACCCAGGAAGCGGAGGTTGTGGTGAGCCACGATCACTCCATTGTACTTCAGCCTGGGCAACAAGATCAAAACTCTGTCTCAAAAATATATATAAATAAACCAACCAACCAAACAAAAAAACTGTAGTACAGTGATAGGTGGTTTCTTTAAAAAAAAGAATTAGACAGGTTGCCTGTCAATATTATTCAATGTGGAAATTATAAACCCCACCCTAATTTAGCCTGCACTAATATGTACTGTTCAGTTGAATTCATATGATCCAGACAAAATAGATCAAATGAATACTCATTTCTCCAAATTCTAAAAAATTTATGAACTCATGGCATGTTAAGATCTACAGAATAGCCAAGCATAGTGGCTCATGCCTACAATCCTAGCATTTTGAGAGGCTGAGGCAGGCAGATCACTTGAAGCCAGGAGTTCCAGACCAGTATGGCCAACATGGCAAAACCCTGTCTCTACTAAAAATATAAAAATTAGCCGGGCCTGGCAGGGCACGGTGGCTCACGCCTATAATCCCAGCACTTTGGGAGGTTGAGACGAGAAGATCACTTGAGGTCAGGAGTTCCAGAGCAGTCTGGCCAACATGGTGAAATCCCGTCTCTACTAAAAATACAAAAATTAGCCGGGGGTGGTGGTGCACTCCTGTAGTCCCAGCTACTCAGGTTGCTGAGGTGGAAGAATTGCTTCAACCCGGGAGGCGGAGGTTGCAGTGAGCCGAGATTGTTCCACTGAACTCCAGCCGGGGGCAACAGTGAGACCGTCTCAAAAAAAAGATCTACTAAATGAAGGAAGTTTATATTAGTGTTAAAACAAAACAACACAAGTTGATTTCTGCACCCAAGTTTCTAAACCACCATAAGTTAAAACTCTTTCAAGAGATTTAAAAAAAATATTGCATGTTCTTTGTTTCAAATTGCATATAGCTGGTTGTCACTCTTTAAAAACCCTTCCTACAGCAGAATCATCTTAGAGTATTTATGATACATTGGCCTATCTAATATTATGTTGTGAATTTTATAGTAATTAGTTGTATGAGAGTAACAAAGATTTATTTCTGCTTCTCAGAACACTGTGCTTCTGAAATTTCTGAGACTGATGGGTTCGTATTTGGATAGCTTTGCTCTAAAATCAAGTGCATGCACTCAAGAGATATGCAACAGGTTGTGGATCACTCTAGGAAGCTAGGAGAGTGACAAAGATTGATAATCAGCTTCTGGAAGACCAAGGTCATGAATCAACTTGAATTGAGTGAACCCTACATACGTCTAAACCCTGTCATTGGTGATACCAAGCTGAAAGCTGTCACTGAAACGTGTTATCTTTGCTGAAGGCTGTCAAGCGTTGCAAGTTAAGTAGAAAACCGTTATCAGAGAGCGCAGTGATTGTCTCTGACAGCCTTCCAGAATGTGGTGCTGAGGTGGTACTCAGTTCCAATCTCTGATTGCACCCAGGGTGGCAAAGCTCTCGTCCACTACATTTAGATGTTCTGAAGAGAAATAATCTCATTGCAGTTATCCTAAGAACACCGTATTTAAAACATAAAGTAGGGCAACTGATAAATTCTGAATTGCAACAATAAGCACACAATCTGTGCTGGGGTGGTAGAGAGGTGAGGATGAAAAGGTACGTACAGGTCAGGTGCAGTGGCTCATGCCTGTAATCCCAGCACTTGGGGAGGTCGAGGTGGGGAGATCACCTGAGGTCAGGAGTTGGAGACCAGTCAGGCCAACATGGCGAAACTCCATCTCTACTAAAAACACAAAAACTAGCCACGGGTGGTGGCACATGCCTCTAATCCCAGCTACTTGGGAGGCTGAGGCAGGAGAATCACTTGAACCTAGGAGGCGGAGGTTGCAGTGAACCAAGATCGTGCCACTGAACTCCAGCCTGGGCAACAGAGCAAGACTCTATCTCAAAAAAAAAAAAAAAAAAAATAAGGAAAGAAAAAAAAAATACGTACAAATAACATTATTGGATCACCAGTTTTTTTTCTGGTGATCCCTAAAGCTGCCCATTTAGCCAGTTAGGTTATTTAAAAAAAAAAAAAAAAAAAAAAAAGGCAACTTTGTGACCTACAACATGAATAGGACCAAAGGGGCTAGGAGTGAAGTCATTTTAGCCCAGCATGAGGGCTCTGGCAGCCAAGGTTCCTGAAAGGGATTACTAACAGTGGTGCGCAGTGACATCCTTGGTTACAAAGGGTTCACTTTAAAAAGAGAAAGAGAGAAAAAAACTTGCTTTAATGGGCCAAAGTTATAAGTAGTTAAGTAATAAGAGTGAAAAATATCTTTAGGCATCAACAGAACCCCAGGTAGCACTAAGCAGAGATGTAGTATAATATCCCAGAGCTTATTTTCAGATCATACAGCAAAGCACAGCAAGGCATTCTCAGGTACTTATAAGGACAATCTATAAACTGATATTTGCACAACAGTAATTGAGAGGGAGGCAGCTCTTCGCATTAGCAATGGTAAAAAGACGATGCTGCATATTCACAAATCCCAAAATGACAAGTGAAAGAATCAAATTGCCGGTCTGATACACAAAGGGATGAGACAGTTCATCTGTACTCGGAAGTAATAAAAAATATTAATAAACCAAATCTCAAGAAAGATAAGAATTTTGATTTCATTTGCATATTTGGCACAATGTTACCTGACAGAACTTTCTGCAATGATAGAATGTCCTCTGTCTGAGCTGCCCAATAGGGTAGTTACTAGCCGTATGTGGCTGACAAGCACTGGAAATGTACCTAGTACGACTGAGGGATTGAATTTTAATATTATTCAATTTTTAATTAAAACTTAAATGGAAATAGCCATATGTGGCTAGTGGCTACCAGACTGGGTAGCTTTCTGAAAGTCCTTCTACATACCTTACATCTGTTAACTCATTTAATCACTACAACCTTAGGTGTAGATGTATAATATTTTATTATCTACAGTTTATATTTTTCAAAAAAATGAAGTCACAGGGTGATTAGCCACAAAGTGATGTATCCAGTCTCACAGCTTGTTCTGAAACTAAGGACTGATTTAGGCTCCCTACAGCAATGTACACTATTTAAGGAGCAAGTCATGGTTAAGGTAAACACCAAAGACATCCAAAAATAGTTCCTGTTGCTCTGTGGACAAATAAAGAAGACATCGTCTACCTGTTTTCCCTGTGTTTTTCATCCAGGTTTTGTTAGAAGACTCATTGTCGAAGCCATCGAGCTGCAGTTCCTGGTATTCTTCCCCAACACGCGCATGCTGGTCTAAAATGTCAACAGGAGACTGGTGATGGCCCCCACAGCTGACACTAGATGTGACCCAGTGCTCAGGACCATAGGCACCTGTTGAAAGAAGACAACACTTCAATCCTCACGGTTCAAGGGTCAGGGATGAAATGAATAAATCTTAGGAAGCTGAGCACTGCATCTCTCAACATGTCCCCAATCCAAAGAGGCAAATGTACTGAAAACTATGAATCGAAGCCATTTGCCTGATGTGGCAAGAAGATTTCAGAAAAGATGTTACCTGAGTTAGTTTTGCTTCTTGATTTACAATCAAACATTTGCTAACTTTACCTTTAACCAGATTAAGAGAGTTGTGTAGAAGGGCTGTCAGGGTTGTTCATATTTCTGAAAATTTTTAAATATTTCCTAAAATAAGCAGAGCATTTATTCACAAAAAAAAGCACCTTGATTAAGTTAGCATGTTTTGCTATTGTGAGCAACATCTTAAATACAACTGTCTTCTTAGCCCATGAAAGTTTGTAAACATGAAAGAGGAAAAAAAAGTAAAAGCAACAGAAAACTAGATGAGAGGCATTACAAATGATGGGGACAATAAAGGCAGGTTTTTCCTTTGGCTAATTGTGAAAGATTTTTCAGTTTGGCCTTCATTTGTACACTTGAGTGTTAAGGTGCTCATCTCTCCTTTTCGATCCTTCTCTCTCACAGAAAATGCAGTCATAAAGTTACTTTCAGATTGGACTCTGCACTCATATAGATAAAGACTTTGGGGGGACATATGCCACAGAAATAAAGGAAGAAAGCACAACAATAAAGCATAATTCTAATAAGTACCAATCAGACATAAATACAGAAAACACACTGCATTTGCCTCCTTGCCTTATTTGGACATGAAATTTTATGGGAGCAGTTTCTATTACATTGACTACGTGCTCTTAGACTTTTCCACATCCTACTTTTAACCTTGTTGACACAACATAGCGGGCGTAGCCTGCTGAAACAACTTTTGCTGGAAAGATTAAGATTGAATCCTTTATGGATAATCAGGTAAGAATAAACTTTACGATTTTTAGCAGGTAAAACACAGGCTTCCCAATCAGAAAGCTTAGTGTGTATATACACACTTAGTGTATATACATTCATATACAGAATTACTAGTTGATGGGTGGGAATTTTTATGCCTCCTGTATACCTAGCCTCGTACAATGGAAGACACAAAGAAATCTTGTTTAGTTTATTAGTAGGTAAGTCCAACTTGTTAGTTTAGTAGTGTAGGTAAATCTCCCTACCACTAAATAAGAGCCCACATGAGTGACCATCCTGCATCCTTTGCCATAGCTTTCCCCATTCCCCAAAAACTGGTAACAGCTCACAGTAGATATAAACAAGGGTACAAGAAAAATGGGACAATCACAGAAAGTATTTTCCGTCATGGAAAGAGCATGCAAGAGCAATGGATATAGCTCCTTAAAAATGATGCATATTTTTGCTTTCTGGAAAATACCTCAGCCTCACTCTAATGCTTAAGTCATTCTCCCTAATCCTCATTCCAAAGAGTAAGATAAAAACAGACTATCCGAATGAACATGTTCGCTGATTGGCAAAGGTCTAGCAAACTTGGGGCACTCTTAAGTCATTTGTAAGTGTCACGCTACTATCTGAAAAAAGTTAACATCACCATTCTCTTCACTGCATGATTCCAACTAAATTGTCATAGGCTTTTCACTCATGTCTTTTTTTTACCTCTTTGTCAAATTCCCTGTCTGTGATGAATCACAAAGGGATAGTATGCATTTGCCCTATATTTAGCCAACTTTTATTTTGGCCAAACTTTATTTTCATCTTGCATCTATATATTTGAAGAAGAAAAAAAAAAAAAAAAAAAGAGGGGAAGAAGACATAAGGAATGGCTCCAATCATCCTGTCTACAGCTTAAATTTTCTTCCAGATGCCAAAAGAATTCATTGAAAAGCCAAATAAAGTGATGGTTGATTTATCAGACGGCTGACCAAAATAGGAATTTTACTTAGCCACAACTGAGCTTATAAATCCAAATTATGGAAACTAATGTTTTAATATCATAATATCATATGTGTATGTATGCATGCCTTCTAAAAACTTACAATAAAATTATACTCAACAGGGAAAAATGATACAGAACACAGTAAAATAAATCCAAATATCTATGACTCAAATAATAGATGCAAGCCATCATTTGTAAAAACAGATACCTGATAATTATCCTTCTACTACTAACAATTTAAAAAATACTCTGCAACGTCAGAAAAGTACTTGCCATTCATATTATTTCTCATAACCTTCCAGACATGGGTAAAATATAATTTATCACTCTATAAAAATATAATCAGGGTTCATACCAGTGGGATTCATTTATTCACTGGTAACAATCTGAAGATTTAAGCTGACTATATGCTCGCTTTCACACTTCCACCCAATATACGTTCAAGTGCAATTTTAATTGAAACTGATCTTCCACTTCAGATTTCAAATTAATTCTTCTTTGGAGTACTTCATGCTTCAGACACTCTTGCCTTGCAAAAACCCCTATGTCATTAGCAGAGGAAATAGAACACTTTTTCTAAGCTTGCAGGTATTGATTATCTATTCTCACATCGAAGCACCATTGCCATTCCACACTGTATAAATCTCTTTGGTGTTAAGACTCTTTACAAAAGACTGAGAATTATACCATTAATCATTTGCAGTTCCACAAGACTCATAGTATTGAATGCTTTGTTTTTCACAAATTTGAATAAATGTTTTTATGTAAAAAAAAAAACATACTAAATAAAGACTATGGTTAACTTAAAGCTAGTTGGGAAGAGATGAACACTTGAGAAGAAGCCTTCCTCTCTCAGACATGGTATTACCCATCTATAATAAGAATAAGAGTCACTTGTACTTTAGTTTCCTCGTACTGACTCTTTTTTAGAAGTAACAGGACATCTGCATTTTGACAGCAAGACCCTTCTGAATGGCTCACCAACTCCAACACGTTAATCTAGTACACAAGTCTGTGTTCTTAAAAGGGGAGAGGTAAGGGCAGGGGTAAAAACCACAGGGCAGTCTGAGTTGCCAAAAGTAACTTCCTGTTCACCTGCTGAAAGTCTTAAAGAAATGAGATTTTGATTGAGACATACTGCCAACCTCTAAGTTCCAAGGCAATGTAATAGTGTTTCTCATTCAACATGAGATGATAACTATATTTTTTTTAATGAATTCAATAAACACACCTGAAACCCCTGGCTAAAAGTTTGATCTCAGGGTAAACATCCCTTTGTGAGGGACACACGGGGGTTCTTGGTTTCCTTTGGACCCCATTATCACTACTGTATAATTTACCATTTATACCTAAATGTCTGTCTTCCCCACTAGTGGTAAACTCTGAGAACTGGTTCCTTCTATATGTTGTACAACTTCATTCCAATGCCTATCACAGGGGCTCACATATAGTAAGCCCTTAAAATGTATTTTTAGGTACAAATAAATGAATTGAAAGAAGAGAGAACTGAAAGAAGAGATTAAAGAGTGGCAGAGTTCCACTTTCTAATGACACTACTATGTTTTCTCCACATTATTTTTGTTTTAGTTTACACATCTATCTACTGACTTCTTGCTAAGTATTCCTCACTCCCTTGGTCTCCAGAGCCAGGATGTCAACTTCAGGAGTAAATACTCCTTTTTGTTCTTCAATAATATATTAAATTAGTTTGAACTGTTACAAGGTAAAATAAGCTGCAAATATGCGATGTCTATGAAAGAATCCATGTGCACATTTAACAAGCCCAGCAAAGGTGACTATGGCTTTTTAAAGAAAGGGTGCACTTTCGAAAGCAAGAGTGGCACACTCTTGGCCTTCTGTGAAGCATCATCATTTTTAAAACCGCTCTTATTTTTTTCTATGCTTTAACACACCTCTGTAATCAAAGAAGGTCAATCAAACAGGAAATTGAGTCTTAATGATCAATCCATCACTGTATCAACTTAAATACAGAATCAACACTTGCTCAGTCCTAGACACAGTGCTGAGAAATGGGAACAAAGGAGCGGGGCTGCCCCAGTTCCCTTGGACAAATTAAGCTACCTGTGGCTCACAGCCCCTCCTCTGTACAGTTAGGTGCCCAGACACCAAAGGGTGGCTGAAAGGATTATATTAAATAATCCATGTGTTTAGAGCATTATCAAACACTATAAGTTCAGTAAGTGCTGCCTGCAATAATTACTGCCTTTATTACTGGCTTGTAAATGTACAGCAGACTGTCAAGAAACTGACTAGGCAATGGATGGAACAGACATGTAGCTAAGGAAGGTGGGTGCAAGCATTTCATGGCATGCAAAGGGAGAGGAGGGGCCCCACCTCCCCAGGAGAGAACTTATGACACTTGAGTGAAGTCACTTCCTGCAGTGCAGAGAAGTTTACTAGCCTGTGGTCATCTTATAGGCATTTTCCATTTGGGCAGAGGCCAACAGTCAAAAGTAGAGTTTGCCCCTCTTGGAAGAAGAGCTTAATCCCATCTTTGGCTAGATGTAGTATGTTCTCAGTGGAGAGGCCTAGCAAACATCAACTCAGTCAAGCGATGAAGGTTAACATCCCCACTGAGACCACATGGCTACCTTGGACATCTGACAGGAAGTGGTAAGAAGGGCAAATTACCTCCGTGGTATCCTTTCCAAAAATTTACAACCCTGGTATAATGATGGGGAATACATCAGACAAACCCAAAATGCGGAACATTCTATATAACCGACAGACACTCCTCAAAAGTGTCAAGGTCATGAGAAAGACTAAAGCACTGTCAGAGACCAGAGAAGATTAAGGAGGCACAGATAATAAATAGAGTATGGTGTTCTAGATTGAATGGTGGAATCAAAAACAAAAATAAATGGAAAAACTCATGAGCTCTGAGTAAAGTTTGGCGTTCAGTTAACAGTAAACACACCCATGTTGGGTTCCTAGTAGGTCCTTGTCAAAAGGTCATTCTTTTGTGGCTGCTCTGCCAAAGAAATGAAGAAATTATGGAGGAAACTGCATAGAAGACAGGTAAAATGAAAGTTGTGCTAAATGAGTTAAATTTTACTATACAGGCTTTACTGGATTTACTAGTATGCATTTAGGCTGTGTCTGTGGCATGATATATGAGGAAGATGGGCACTGATTTATGGGTAATTCTGGGATGATTATCACATCCTTTTTGGATAAAGGGAGCCTGCACACACAAAAGACGAAGGAAACGAGACTAGCGTAAAGAAAATAATCAAGTTCATGGGTGATATTATTTAAGCTTATACAGAAACCTTATATAAAGTTGGAGAAAGTCAGTTTTTAAAGTTGTCATTAAGAAAAACATCATTAGCTTAATCTATAGCTCATTTGTGCAATAAAATAACCCACTTCTACCTCCTTATTGTGCCACTCACAAGTCACTGTATGTTTCTCACTTTGAGATGTTACAATTTATTAGACTAGCGTCAGGAAGACATATTTCTACAGTAGGGAGAATAAATCACACGACTGGAGATTAATTCCAACTGGCCTGTTTAAGGCAGACAGAATTCCTCACGTGAAAATAATGGCAAATACCGTAAATCTGGGCTTGAGTCTGAGACCTCACTTCATGCTCAGTTTCTTTAAGGCAGATTTAGCCCAAAGGACTTGGTTCACACATATAAATTTTAAATCAGTGCTAGTTGATTCTATTCAAACAAATATTAAATAAAAATCTGCAAGAAATACCTTAATGTGGCCCGACCATCACCCCCAGCCATACTACTTGAAACGTTCAAATAAGGACAAATAACACTGGTCAGCAACAAGAATTTTCTACAATTTAAGCAAACTGTCTCACTTCAGTATAGTTCTCTGTTAATAACTGACCTAAAAGTTGTATGAGCATAGAAATCATACTTTTGTCTAAAAGCAAGGAATTTCACATACCTATCTATGATTCATGGTCCAAACGGTGGTTTCTTTAAATACATAAGAAGTTCTTTGCTGAAAATAAGCATGTACCTTGAATTTATTTTACCATAATAGATCCAAATAATGGTTTCTATTCTAATGAAAAGCCATTAAAAATAATGAATTCTGTCTAAATCTAATTAAAAACAAAACTAATATACATGTATGTGCTGTTTCTAGTCAAATATGCTTATTAATGCCTCCCTCAATAAACTTATATTAAAAATATTACCTGAATCTGGTCTTATTACTCTGCATCTTGCTGTCTACTTTTAACCAACAGCAACAATCCAAAATTATGTATATCATTTATTACCTACTATTATAATTAATGCTTTTTATCCCAAATCTAATACACATGTTTAAATTATTCCATGTTTAATTAAAATCTTTATGGGATTCTGCTTACAATTCTTTTGCATTCTCCAGTACTGGTAGCTTAATTACTTCTTGTGCATTTATTGTTTGTGTGTACATGAAAAATGGAAAAAGTCTTAAAAGGCATGCATATTGCTGCTTGCCACTATTTTTACTTTATTCATACTCAGTTATAAAGCTGTTCAACTTTGTTGATAGAAATATTCTAAATTTTAAGCCAGTTAAGAAAATATAAAGTTACTTTGCAGACAATGAAATACGTTTACACTTTTTTTGGTTTTAAATTTTAGGTGTAAAAACTGCAGTGCTCCATTTCATATCAAGGTGTGCTTTAAGAAAACTATCAACAACTAACCATAATAACAGAAGTAATAGCAGACAATAACATCAGAAATACAAACTACTTTGTTCATTTTTTAATACCATTATCTGTCTAATTTCCCAGGGTGTCTATTTCAGGACTGGATGTTAAAACTATTTCAGGTAAAATTTCATTCAGTACCAAAGCCTAAACTGGAGGTCCCAGACTCTAATCCTGATGGTAAAAGCTTCTCTGGAGCCTATTTTACTATTCTGGAAAAGGAGGGTATTAAAAAGTGTAAAGATGGCGATAATGGCTACCTTTTAGTTCTGAGTCACAGACTTCTAGGCTGAGTAAAGGCTCAAAAGGAGTTGACTGATTTAGTGATGCCTGCATGGGTGCATAATATGACATTATTAGGGTACAAACCACGAACATGCATGCCATCCACACACTGCAAGATTCTGAAGGTCCTTCAAAGACTTAAAAGTCTTTGACCTATGCATGCTTAGGTGCATCTGGGATTTAAAAGTTATATCTTTCAAGTTGAATCTACCACACATCCAAACATTCAATAAAAATTTCTACCAATAATTGGGATCATTTATTCACCCAAAACCTAACTAGTCTGACTTCAAGTTGTACCAACTTTATTCCTGCTTCTTGCAGATACAACATGGAACTGGTTTCAACAAGTATCTGAGATACTAACAAAGTTATCACAATTCTTTCTGGCCAATGCCAAACATCTTAAGTGTTTATAAAATGGATGAGTTGGTTCCAGACCCGAAGCTTTCAACCTTAAAGTTAGGTACACCCTCAAATAGTCAACATTTTGACACTAATATGTTCTTTTAGAATCCCGACTTTCTATCAAGACCTAATGGAAACAATCATCCAAGGATTCAAAAGGTCACACGGCAGAGTACAAAGAGCACCGGGCAAGGTGACTGGCATCTTGAGTTCTAGTTCAAGGATAACAAGTAAGCTTTACCTTGCATGTTGACTCCAAATAACTCACAAATTGTATGATTAGTTACTCATAAAGACAAGATTAATGAGCAATATCTTTCAAGGGGGACAGTCATGTCACATATTTGCTCTTTCCATTCTAGTTTCATCTCTAGAGAGCGGACACGAATATGGCAATCGAATATAAAATTCGATTTTGTTACACGTAAATTACAGGGTTACATTAGATCACCTCTAAAGCTCCTAAGAGTTCTAAATTCAATCAGAGCACATCCTGTAATACCTGGAAGAATCAAATAGACACCAAGTATTTGTTGATAGTCCAGCCGACCTCCAAACCCCACCAAGTACCTTACTAAAAGTAACCGTGAGGATGTGATAAGGGTTTAATAAATGATTTACACTAAGAGCATGTCCAACAGTACTTGGCACATACCAAGTACTCACTAAACACGATTATCCATACTTTCCTCTAGGAACACACATCCAAATACTAATATCTAAATGGCATGACCCTGACCCAGCTTCAGAAATGGCACCTGACTAGTATATGGCAATGAGTGGCATCTCATCCTCCTTGACAAGAGACTGAATCAGGAAAGGGTGTTAACCCAGGCCTAAGCCAATTAGTACCTGGAAGATCTCTCAGTTCAGTGGGTGATATGGTTTGGCTATGTCCTCATGAATTGTAGTTCCCGTAATCCCCATGTGTCATGGAAGCAACCAGGTGGAGAAAAGTGAGTCATATGGGCAGTTTCCTCCATCCTGTTCCAGTGATACTGAGTGAGTTCTCACGAGATGTGAGGGTTTTCTAAGAGGTTTCCCCCTTTTCTGGGCACTCATTCTCTGTCCTGCCGCCCAGTGAAGAGGTGCCTTCTGCCATGACTGTAAGTTTCCCGAGGCCTCCCCAGCCATGTGGAACTATGAGTCAACTGAACCTCTTTTCTTTATAAATTACCCAGTCTCAAGTATTTCTTCATAGCAGCATGAGAACGGACTAACACAGAGGGACTGGTTTAGGTTGGTACTACTCACAAGGCAAGGCCCAAAATTTTGTTCAGTGTCTGTGGGGGAGAAGAGGCCCTCCTCCCTTGAAAGTGAATGAAGAAAGAAGGGAGCAGAATGACTTGCAATCAGGAGGCAAGCAGCTGAAGGCCGAAACTGAAAAGTAAAAAGACAGTAACAAGAGAAAGGGGGAAAAATAGAGAGGAAGATCTGACCAAACCATGTCTGAAATTTAAATTTTATCTCTAGACTTTTCAGTTTTAACTGCCTTTGTATTTTAACCCATCTGAGTAGGCTTTCTGCTATTTGTAACTAATAAATATAGGATATAATCAAAATGCTGGTTTAAGAAGATCAACACTTAAATTATGCAATGTTTTCACTGAGACGAAAATGTCAAATTATAAAGATAAAAATCAGGAATGCATTTTCGATAGAATATGTAAAAATAACAACCCTAAATTCCCTCCTCCTTCTCCCTATTTCTTCCTATCTTCTTTCCCTATAAGAGAAGGATGAACTTGGCTAAAGTTTTAAAGATCTCATTTAGACAAAAGAAGAAGAAACAAGCTCTGAAGTCCATTGCTGTAAATTTTTGCTCTGTTAACACAGTGGTCATGGGATAAGAATCCATGAAGCACTTAATGGGAATAGTTGCCTCTTGCTGAAGTTTTCTGCCTCGGAGACATGCCACCACTCAAGTTATCATGTGGGGAAGACTTGCTGAGGTGGGCATGCCTTATTCTGAAAAGTCACAGATGCAACCCAGAGAGCAAAACAAAACTGCCAGTTAAAGTCTGGTTTAAACATGGCCAGGATTTCCTGTCTTTGTATGGAAGGGCTTTTCACGCCATTACTCAGTATCATGCTCCACAAGGTTTTGTTTAAAATTTAAAAATATGCTCAAGCTCATGAGAAATTTCAATCACAAGCAGGAAAAGGGAAAAATTCCCAGAGACAGAATTGGGAGTCTGGTGTTTAAGAGGGCTGAGGGTCTGTATCCTAACCCACTGACATGAAGACTGAGAGGATAAAAGAAATTAGAAACAGTTTTACAAGGCACTCACTCAACAGCACAGGGGCCTGGTGTGGATGGGATGTGGGACTAGGAAACGCTTCAGAGGGTGCAGACAGGATGACTAACTTACTTCCTGTGACAACCATAAAAGGAGGAATGTTTCCTCTAAAATATATTAACTACTAAATGCTATCTGGGGAAATGCCTAGACATAAAACACCATATTTATGAGGTAAAGCCGAAACAACATGATGAATTCTGTGTCCCGCTGTCACACTGTGAATAGTTGACTTTAATTTGTACTTCTCTCTATTTCGATAAATTCGTAGTGTAAGTAACTTCCAGTAAATGGGACCTAGGAAAAAAACTAGAGAGATTTTAGCAGAAATAACAGTCATAAAAATCACCTAATCAGAGAGGCCTTCTGACCTGATTATCTAAAATAGCACACTAGCCACTCTCTATTTCGTTAGCTTTGTTAATTTCTCTTCCCAGTACAAGGTTGATGAGAAAATAAGCTCCATGATGTCAGAGACTTGTCTATCTTTATATCTGTTCAATAGGGATAGGACTAGGGTAAGGCAAACAAGGCACTCACCAAAAACTCAGTTATCAAAATAAATAATATTTCAATAGTGTCGTAAAATTTGAAATGAGCTCAAAAAATCTATGATGAGCAGACAAAGAAAGATATTATCAGTAACAGTGCTGTGCAAAGACTAATGGACTCTGAACCAAAAGGAAAAATCAATAATCAACCATACTGCATCAAAATCTAAATTATCTTGATAGCTGAGTTTTTATGTTTTATGTTTAAAAACCAAGTCCCACCTCTGCTATCAAATAACTAACATCAACAATTCATCATCCATTTGGAGAATATTCACGATATTCATTGTAATGAAAACTTTCTACATTTTATCTTCTTTGATCCTTTCAACAATTTGTGTTAAATATGCCCTAGCTTCCCCATTTTACAGATAATGAAATCGAGGCTGAGAAGCTAGAAAACTTGCCCTCGTGTAGTATGCGTAAGATCAAACAGTCCATTCCAGATCTATGGGACTAAACCATGCTCTAAAACAGGCGTTTGCAAACTACGGCCAGTGAGTCGAATCCAGCCCACCACCTGTTTTTATAAACAGTTTTATTGGAAATTGGCCATATCCATTCATTCATATATTGTCTAATGAGCAGATTTGAGTAGTTTTAAAAGAGACAGCAAAGTCTAAAATATTTATCATCTGCCCTTACAGAAACTGTTTGTTAACCTTGGCTCTCAATCACAAAATATTGCTTCCCTGGCAGAAATACAGCATATAGGTAATATGTACATCTGCATACCTTATGTACTAGTAACTTAATACATATGTTTACAAGAAAGCAAATTAAATTTCAGCAATGTTTATAATATGAAATAACTGGCAATAATGCAAATATCCACCACTAGAAACTTGCTAAGCAAACTTAAATATTTTATTACATAATACTATGCAATGGTCCAAAAGTAGATGACCTTACTCTAGGACAAACCTCAAATGAATCCAAGATTTAAATGTTTAAAATAAATATATAAATGTATAAGAAGCAGTTGTTGGAAGAATTAGAGTAGGGAAAGCATTTCTACATATTAACTAGAAGTCAAAAAAGACTGATAAAATCAAATACAATAAAGAATACTTAATGTTCTGCATTGGCAGAACTACGGTAAAAAACATCAAAAAACCAATGACCAGCAAAACACATTTGCAATCCACACTGCAAAAGGAAAAGTTCTCTAGTACACAGAGATTCTAGAAATCAATCAGCTCTAAATGACAACCAGGTGTGGTGGCTTACACTTGTAATCCCAGCACTTTGGGAGGCCGAGGCGGGCAGATCACCTGAGGTCAGGAGTTTGAGAACAGCCTAGCCAACACGGCGAAACCTCCTCTCTACTAAAAATACAAAAATTAGTTGAGTGTGGTGGCAGGTGCCTGTAATCCCAGCTACTCAGGTGCATGAGGCATAAGAATCACTTGCTGCAAATGAGCCTAGATCACACCTCTGGACTCCAGCCTGGACAACAGAGCGAGACTCCATCTCCACAAAAAAAAAAAAAAAAAAAAAGGAAATACAAATGGCTCCTTACTGTAGAAAAAGTTGCTGCTCCTCAAAAATAATGGGAAACACAAATGAAAACTTTATAGGTGAGATTTTCACCTACTAACTTTGCAAACATTCAAGACTTTTGATTACACATAGTTAGCAAGGATTTATTCAAATCAACACTTTGTTTTATCACTACTGGGAAAGTGACATAATTCTTATGGAAGAAAATTTGGCAATCACTATTAAAATTATAAATGTGCACTGCTTTGAACCGAGCAGTAATCCTACAGATACACTTTGCATTTTTACAAGGTTAGTCATGGCAGCGCTGCTAGTAATATCCAACACTGGAAACAAAATAAACATCCATCACTCAAGGGCTAGTTAACTAAACTATGGCAAATCAATACAATGAAATAGTTTGGAATTCATTGGGGGATAAAATAAACCTCTTGAAACTCAAATGAGAAGACCTCCAAGTTACATTTTTTAATTAAAAAACCCAACATGCATTATGTTACACCATTTGTGTTTCCAATATAAGAAATAAAGTGGCCATATAGATTCATTTTTACATCCATACAGTATCTCTGTAAACATATTTAAGACACTATAACACTAACAGAGGAAGAGGAAATAGGAGCAATTTTTTTTACTACTTATTATTTTATACCCTTTGAACACTGAATCATATAAGTATCTTACCAATTTAAAAGTTAAATTTTTAACAAACCATAGAAATTCCAAATGGAGGTAGAAGTATCTGAATCCATTCTGTGAAAAAAAACCTAGTTGCAGAACTATTATTACACAAATACATCACATCATGTAAAGAAAAAATAAATACAAATCAAAACTAGCAATAGTATGTACACAAAAATTATGAGGAAACTTCCTAAACCATTAATGATGATGACTTCTGGAATGGAAGTCAAAACAAACATGCATAATCCAGGGAGATACTTATTTTGGATAAACATGTAGTACTTCTATAATTAACCAAAAACATGTTAAGAAAATTAGACACACCAACTCATGAGACCTTGATCTTAGAACATTCTCGATGAACTCTGAAACCCCTGAGGTCTTATCACATCATAGCATGCATTCTCAACGGGGGTGACGCTACCTCTAGTGGGGTGGTCTTGTCCCCGTGAGGTAAAAGTTTGTTCTTGGAGTTTGGGGGGTGGGGGAGGGCAGAAATATCTTCCTCTCTTTACCTTCAAGGCACAAATATACATAGAGCACATAATCAGATATACAATCTCTCTGTGGTATTAAAATCTCAGGGACTAGGGGATGATTAAAGGGAAAACGTCTGAAAAGACTCCTAGGGGGACGGGCAATAATAAACAAGGTTGAGAAACAACGCATTATGGCATTATGTGGGAGAAAAAGATCCCTACAAGCCCAGTGCGGTGGCTCACACCTGTAATTGCAGCACTTTGGGAGGCGGAGGCAGGCAGATCACCTGAGGTCAGGAGTTGAAGACTTCCTGGCCAACAGTTTGAAGCCTCGTCTATATAAAAATAGAAAAATTAGCTGGGCATGATGGTGGGAGCCTGTAATCCCAGCTACTCGGGAGGCTGAGGCAGGGAGAACTGCTTGAACCCAGGAGGCAGAGGTTGCTGTGAGCCGAGATCGCACCATTGGACTCCAGCCTGGGCGACAGAGAGAAACTCCGTCTCAAAAAAAAAAAAAAAAAAAAAAAAATTTTTTTTAAGGACCCTACATTCTTTTCCATGTGATGTTATATCAGATCCATAGTAAAACAAATACTTTATTTGAAACTAAAAATGAGACAATTAATTATTAAAAAGGAAGTCAATACTGTATTTTATGTTAACCACATATGAGAACACTGTAAGTTGCTAATATACCCATTAGTACAAGTAAACAATTAAGCTGATGCTGTGATTTAGACACAAGTTTATACAACTCTTTCATTACACTGCACTACCTGTTGCTTCTCTACTGCATTATATTTAAATTTCACCCATCAGTCTGACCTCCTGGGAACTAGGGAGATCCTGACTATCATCCAGTTTCTGACCTACGCCTCCTGGCAACATTCACAAATTTAATAAATCCATCTCCTTTGTCAAGCTGTTTGATAAAAATGCTCAAAAGGCCAGGGCTAAAGATAGAACTCTCCATCATTACAGTAGTGCATTATCTAGAATTCCCTGGGAAGGGTTTTTCAATCTATTATGAATCCTCATTTCTCCAGGTCAGCTCTGAGAATATCAGGAGATATTCTGTCAAGGATCTTGCTGAAATGCATCCATGTCGGTTGCACTTGAAAATGTAGTAAAGCTTTCCAGCACACTGCAGGGTTCCTCAACAGTGGGTAACAAGGGACCTCCCTTGGGGAATATTAGAACATGGTTCTTCAAGGGTAAGACATAGAACTTCACCTTTGTGACCCAACATATGACAGCAGGGGCATTTGGCAAATAAAACTGCATCAAATAAATACGGGTATACGAGGAGAATATATATATAAAAGAGCAACTCAGTGAAAACAGAAAAATGGCCAGCTTTGTTTTTCATTGTGTCTAAATTTGTGATCAACATAAAATGTTTGATTAAAATCTTTACAGACCATAGGAATTATTATAATTTTAGGGGCTAAATAGATCATTGATGGAGGAGAAACACATGCAACTGTGAGAGTTACAGAAGGGATATATCTACACTGACAGCAAACAAAAGTGTCCACCATAAAAAAAAAAAAAAAAAAGTATCCTTCAGAAAAATACCTAGAATTCTATTTTTAAGTGAAACACAGTTTCATTTTAGGACTCATATGGTGAGATGTGGCAGCTCACTGACAATGGTCATGGATGATGAAGACAATGTTTCTCAAATGCTAAACCAAAGACTAGTGCTGGGAGTTTTGCAGTGAAGAACCACATTAGAAATAAAACATATTTCTGAGGCCCCATATAGTATCTCCAAGAGTGAGGTCAAGGAAACTGTTTTGAGAATGAGGAAAATAGCCAAGAACAATATTACGGGCTGATACAGAGTACTAGCTGTTACCAGACATTTGTGCTACCTGCTTTCCAAGAGTCATCTCACATAATTCTCAAATTCACTGTAGGTCATGAACTTCCCTATTATTCCCATTTTATAGATGAGGCATGTGAGGGTCAGAGGGTTAAATAACCTGTCCAAGATCGTTCCCCTAGTAAACGGCTTTTAACCCTTTATACCTATTCTTTATTAACAGTTAACATTTATAGGCCACTGACAATGGACCAATGTCCACAGATAACCTTATTTGCTCCTGACAGTACTACCCTCATTTTATGAATGAAGAAACTGCAGCCAAGAAAGGTTATGCTATTTGGTATTTAGATCACATCATCAAGCAAGTAGTGAAAGCAAGATTCAAACTCAGATACACTCTTTAAACTTCTTGCTCTAGCAATATTTAAATAGTTGGTACTGGTGGGCAGTTAGGATGTTAATTAGGCAAATCTGAAGGACGATTTCAACTCAGACTTCAGGTCTGTGTCCAAGAGCTGAGTTCAGGTGCTCCACAAAGGACAGCATCTCTCAGCTGAGGACATGCATTGGTGAGAACAGACTACTAGTACTGGGATCTTTGACCTTGTCTCTTCATAATCTGCAAAGAAAATAGTTATCATTATCAATGTATTAACAAAAGTACCAACATTTCCAATAGAACCATATGTTTTTAGGTGGGGCACAAAGCTAAGTAGGTGGACAAAAGGAAATGAAGTAAGCAATTGCTTTTGTTGCCTAAAGACAGTCAGTCACGAAAATGCACAGTGTTCCATAAAAGACACACTAAAAAAATACTTTTTTTAAAGATGGAGTCTTGCTCTGTTGCCCAGGCTGGAGTGCAATGGCATGATCTTGGCTCACTTCAACCTCCATCTTCTGGGTTCAAGTGATTCTCCTGCCTCAGCCTCCTGAGTAGCTGGGATTACAGGCACTGGCCATCATGCCCCGCTGATTTTTATATTTTTGTAGAGATGGGGTTTCACCATGTTGCCCAGGCTGGTCTTGAACTACTGACCTCAGGTGATGTGCCCACCTCAGCCTCCCAGACGACATACTAAATTTGAGAAGATTAATGACATAAACATTGCAAGATTAAGATAGAAATAAAAACTGGTAAAAAAAAAAAAAAAAGTTCCATGTACAACTAATTAAAACCATAGGGCTTTGTGTACTAAGACAGTCTGCCCTATTTAAGATATCAAAAGATTAAAAAGTAGTTTAAAACAATGCCAATACACTCTAAGACAGTCATGAGGCATCACAGTAAGTAACTGTGGTAAACACTTGTTTACTGGAAATGAAAAGAGAAAACTTTGGCTTAGAGTATGGCTGTGTGGTGTTGGTTTCACAGTTCTTCAACTACCTGTTTAAATATCACTAATATCATGGGAAAAAAAATCTCTGACAGTAGTCTATGTACGTTATCAAAAAGGCAAAGCAAAGCATGATTTGACAGCTTTGTGGTGGGCTCCTATATGTCTGAGAGTTTTTTTGTTTTTTTTTGTTTTTGAAAAGAAGAAACAAATCTTTTTTTTTTTTTTTTTGAAATGGAGTCTCGCTCTGTCACTCAGGCTGGAGTGCAGTGGATCCATCTTGGCTCACTGCAACCTCCATCTCCTGGGTTCAAGAAATTCTCCCTGCCTCAGCCTCCTGAGTAGCTGGGATTACAGGCGCCTGCCACCATGCCCAGCTAATTTTCATATTTTTAGTAAAGATGGGGTTTCACCATGTTGGCCAGGCTGTTCTCAAACTCCTGACCTCAAGTGATCCACCCCCTCAGCCTCCGAAAGTGCTGTGATTACAGGTATGAGCCACCACATCCGAACCCAAATCATTTTCTTAAACACAATGAAGAGCTATTTGGCAAGATGCATAAAAAATACGATTAATAGGAAATTGAAGTTAAGATCCACAGCTTGCCAGTAAGCAGGAGACAGGACATACATTTTTCCTTTTAGATTCTAGAACTAAACCTGAATGATGCAAGCATATGTCAATTCCCATCTACCATATTGATGAACTTAGCTGCAATACTTTAGTTCAGGAGCTCCCATTCCAGAGAAAATGCTTAGTGATTTCCAAAACAGTTGGATCCTGGTTGTGAAAAACAAGTGCTCTAATTAGCAATTTAGAAGTCCTTTCCTTGCAGATAAAACTGCTAATGCAGACAAAGCTTCAATATAAAATAACCATTTTCAGAAGATGCTGGACAAAGAGGATGAAGCACGCTGTAATCAGCTTTCATTCTCTTTGTATCCTCAGTTCTCAACTGCAGGACTACTTTTTAAGGGGAAATTTAGACCTTTCGAGTGTCTAGGCAGGAGAGCTTGTTTTCATTTATTAGCATTAATTTTTCTCCCTAACTCCCTCCCAGATAGCACAGCAAATTCTTGGTTGTACATTCACAAAAATCCCAGGCCAGGCACAGAGATGCATGCCTATAAGCCCAACACTTTAGAAGGCTGTGGTGGGAGGATCATTTGAGCCCAGAAGTTTAAGACCGGCTTGAGGAACATAGCAGGACCGTGTCTCTACAAAAAAAAAATTAAAATTAGCTGGGCATGGTGGCACATGCAAGCGGTCGCAGCTACTCAGTAGGCTAACGTGGGAGGATCACTTGAGCCTGGGACATCGAGGCTGCAGTAAGCCATGGTCCTGCGACTGCACCCCACCCTGGGAAACAGAGTAAGACCGTGTCTCAAAAAAAAAAAAAAAAAAAAGAAAAGAAAAGAAAAAGAAAGAAAGACGAGGGGAGGGGAGGGAAGAAAGAGATCCAGAAGCTACTCATTCTTGCCCTTTCTAACTACTAACACTCAGAGGCCCACGCTGCCATCACCTCTCCTAGACATTACTGCAATTGTCTCCTAAGCTGACTCCCTGACCCGCCCTCCCCTCCACTTCAGTCTGTTATCAACACAGCAGCCAGGGATCCTGTTAAAACTTAAGTCAGATCATGTCACTAACCTGCATGAAACCCCCCAACAGCACCCTACATCATTCAGAGTAAAAGACAAAGACCTGAAAAATCATCTACAGGACCCTACACATCTGGCCTCTGCCCCCAATTTACCTCCCAGATCACAGCTTCTACTTCTCTTCCCATGGATCCCTCTACAGAAGCCCAGCAGGCCACCCTGCTGTCCCTTGAACATGACCAGCATTTTTCTGCTGTCCTCAGCCTACCTAGACTAACAGGCAACTCAGTCACCTTCTGGAGGTCCTTATATGTCACTTTATCAATAAGACCTCCTCTGCCACACAAACGTAAAACCCCTTCCATTGTGCTTTCTTCCTCTTTTTATTTTTTCCTCTGTAGTCTTCACCTTCTAATATACAGTACACATTTATTTGTTTCGTATATTATCTATTGTTCACTCGCTGCCCCAAGGGAAATTTTAAAAGGACAGGGATGGGCCCATTATATGCATTGCTGCATACACAAGGGTCAATAAGTATTCTAAAAAACACAAATAACAATGCAGTTTCACTTTATTTGTATTATTTTGTTTTTTCTTCCTTCTAGTTTAACTTTAAAATAGTGGGTTTTAAACAACTCTATTGAGGTATAATTTATATATGCTTAAATTCAATCGGTTTAAGTGTACAATTCAATGACTTTTAGTAAACTTACAGAGTTGTATGACCGTCACTACAATCCAATTTCAGAACACTTCCATCACACCAAATGATCCGAAGAGGGATTTTTAACTGGAAATAATACATGACATCTCCTCTCTTGTTATAAAATGTAGTCAAATTTCTAGGAACAGTTTTGAAGCAACTTGCTCATGGACTAGTTACTCATCAATCTCTAATTTCCTTTAGTTACAAGATAATGAGTTGTAGTTCAAATATGGTACCCAGAACTGTAAGAGCAATGGAAATAAATAGAATTTGATTCCTGCCCTTTAACCAAAAATATGGAATATCGATACAAATAGTGATTTCCTAGTATTGCTTCAACAAAATGAGAAAAGGATTTTCTTCATGGAATATCTTAATATGGCCCCACTGAGACCAAGTACTTCAATTGTCCTTCACTCAGATAAGGCCAGGTAAGTACCTCCAAGATGATGAGCCTACATCTATTTCCTTCAGAGTTCGAAACCAGTCTGGCCAACATGGTGGAACCCCATCACTACTAAAAATACAAAAAAAATTAGCCAGGCATGGTTGGCAGATGCTTCTAATCTCAGCTACTTAGGAGGCTGAGGTAGGAGAATCGCTTGAACCCAGGAGGCAGAGGCTGCAATTGGCTGAGATTGCACCACTGCACTCCTGCCTG
Source organism: Piliocolobus tephrosceles (assembly GCF_002776525.5). Classification (NCBI taxonomy): domain Eukaryota; kingdom Metazoa; phylum Chordata; class Mammalia; order Primates; family Cercopithecidae; genus Piliocolobus; species Piliocolobus tephrosceles. Next base: position 74,419,105 of record NC_045435.1, read on the forward strand.
GGTGACAGCGACATTCCGTCTCAAAACAAAATAAAACAGGAAAAAAGACATCAAGTGCTCCCTGAAACTACTACCATTCACTAATATCCAAACCACACTGAGGCATCAATGAAATAATGACAGAACAGAGAATAAATAAGCAATATTACGCTCTTAAATTCAGGATTTTAGACAGTTTCAGAAGTAAGTGGCAGGTGTAATTTTCCATATATGAATTCACTTGGTTCATAAACTCAGGATTTTAGATGGTGTCAGGAGTAAGTGACAGGTATAAGTTTCCATGTATGAACTCCTTTGGTTCAAATTCCTTTGTTGGATGATTCTCTCCTAACCTACCATTGCAGATGTACTAAGTTCAAAGTTAAGAATTAAATATGACTTTAAGATGCAGATCTAGATCCTAGAATTTTTTTGAGAGTTCAAATAAATTCTGAACATCCACTTAAAAACAAAAAATCACAGTTAAGCCATGACTACTAACCTACCTTTACTATTAATTATTCCAAACAACTCCTTCTAATCCCAAAGAGTTTCTTCCCCTTGCATATTTATAGATAATGTGTTGCACATTAACAACTAAAATCTCAAAGCAAAACACGTATTGAAAATTTGTCCTTTCAAGTACTACTTATAACTTGCAGATGAAGCTATTAAATTAGCTTCTAAAACTAGCAAACATTTACACCAAATTTGAAAATAAGGCAACTCTGTTTTCTTCAGCCCTCCTTAGATGTTTCCCTCTGTTTTCTGCATTCCTTTTACAGTGATTTTTCTAAATAAAGAAGAAAGGAAAATTCCTTAAGTATGGTCTTTATCCTGATACTAAAACATAGACAGAAGTCAGAACATGACCAAAAAAAATTAAAAGCCTTCTTTCCTTCTCCTCATGAGTTTCTCAATGCTATCCAAAAGGCTACCCAGGTATCCTACTCTGGGTAATTCATATCAACTTGAGTTGACATCGGAAACACAATCAGAAGATATATCTCACGTGGTTCAAAAAAGTGGCATTTCATTACCTTGCTTAAGAATATTTATGACTGATGTCAAATGAACAATTATTTGTGCTAAAAAGGAGTGATAAGAATCTATCTATGGCTGAAGATTGATCTACCTCACAGTTATCTCAAAATCATTTTGAAACGTATTAATCTAAAAAACAGCCTCACTGGTTTCATATTAAACTGCACTTCCATATAAATTAATCTATTCTACCAATGTGATTGAGAAAGAACATGGGTGTATACCATCTACCCAATGCAGCTTTCCAAGGTGAAAATCATTATCCCTGTATCTCTCCTCCCCTATCATGTCTTGAGGGATGCCGGGCTGGGGGATTCGCTCCCCGGGTTGGACATATGCAGCTGATAGATGCCAAATGTTTTAGTCCCAATGACCAGATGTGCACACCAGGGTCCATGCAAGATGCAGGGACTGAGGGTGACCGAGTCTGCAGGTTATTTGTGGAAAAAACGTTCTAAAAGGTGCCAGTTCCAACTCCCAGACCCACCTCACCTCCTCACTTTACTCCTGGCTCACCATCTACTAACCATCTTGCCCTTGAAGAAGACTTTCTCTTCTCCAACTTCTTTAATACTTTTTGCTGAGAAGGGTAATGTGTATCATACAATTCTGTACTGGACTACTGTGTACCCAAAACATTTTATTATTTCATGTGTTTAATTAAAATTCCCCAAGAAGAAATATTAATTCATTCACAAATTATTTGTTATATTACTCCTATTATACATTCATTGATGCAAATATTCACTCAAGGTTCCCTCTACCCCAGGCCTTACATTTACTGAGCTCTGCATCCAGGGTACCTTGGAACATGGTTGAGGGACAAGGTTCTCTGCCCCAGTGGAGAGCACATTGTAATGTGCACACCTGTTGCCACTCTTGCTGTCACCATTGCTAACTATCATTAATGAACCATTCATTGAGCCAAGCAGTTGGCCTGTAGTGTTTCATTTTACTCCTCACCCCATTCTGTGTCAAATATATTACTACGTTCCCATGATAAGGATGTGAAAACTGATGTATGCAGGACTTAACTCATGTGGAGTGGGAGTACAAATTCTGGTAAATCTGAGACTCAAGTTTGTGCTCTTAGTTTTAATCATACATGACACCATCTTTTCAGTAAAATGTACAGAGTACAGACAACACCATGTCTCAGGTTTAAATAAAGGTGAACTATGAGAATCATTACCCTACAAATGTTCTTTAAAGTTGACCAAATGCCATAGCATAGATTTTCTTTGCATAGTCCCATGAAGTATCACTATCGATACTGGTGATATCATCATGAACATCCTCATACACCATTCCCTCCCCTCATCCATCTCCCATTTAACAGATGAAGAAAGCAAAGTTGAGAGGGCTTAAATGAATACCCAAAGCCAACCCCAAATGGTAGCACCTTGATTTTACCTGGAATTTTAGTTTGAAATCTGTATCAAATAGATCTATAAAAAGCTACCAGTGCAAGCTACCAATGACTTTCTTCACAGAATTGGAAAAAACTGCTTTAAAGTTCATATGGAACCAAAAAAGAGCCCGCATTGCCAAGACAATCCTAAGTCAAAAGAACAAAGCTGGAGGCATCAGGCTACCTGACTTCAAACTATACTACAAGGCTACAGTAACCAAAACAGCATGGTACTAGTACCAAAACAGAGATACAGACCAATGGAACAGAACAGAGTCCTCAGAAATAATACCACACATCTACAGCCATCTGATCTTTGACAAACCTGACAAAAACAAGAAATGGGGAAAGGATTCCCTATTTAATAAATGGTGCTAGGAAAACTGGCTAGCCATAAGTAGAAAGCTGAAACTGGATCCTTTCCTTACTCTCTATACGAAAATTAATTCAAGATGGATTAGAGACTTAAATGTTAGACCTCATACCATAAAAACCCTAGAAGAAAACCTAGGTAATACCATTCAGGGCATAGGCATGGGCAAGGACTTCATGTCTAAAACACCAAAAGCAATGGCAACAAAAGCTAAAACTGACAAATGGGATCTAATTAAACTAAAGAGCTTCTGCATAGCAAAAGAAACTACCATCAGAGTGAACGGGCAACCTACAGAATGGGAGAAAATTTTTGCAATCTACTCATCTGACAAAAGGCTAATATCCAGAACCTGCAAAGAACTCAAACAAATTTACAAGAAAAAAACAAACAACCCCATCAAAAAGTGGGCAAAGGATATGAACAGACATTTCTCAAAAGAAGACAGGCATACAGCCAACAGACACATGAAAAAATGCTCATCATCACTGGCCATCAGAGAAATGCAAATCAAAACCACAATGAGATACCATCTCACACCAGTTAGAACGGAAATCATTAAAGAATCAGGAAACAACAGGTGCTGGAGAGGATGTGGAGAAATAGGAACACTTTTACACTGCTAGTGGGACTGTCAACTACTTCAACCATTGTGGAAAACAGTATGGCGATTCCTCAAGGATCTAGAACTAGAAATACCATATGACCCAGCCATCCCATTACTGGGCATATACCCAAAGGAATATAAATCATGCTGCTATAAAGACACATGCACACGTATGTTTACTGCGGCACTAGTCACAATAGCAAAGACTTGGAATCAACCCAAAAGTCCATCAGTGACAGACTGGATTAAGAAAATGTGGCACATATATACCATGGAATACTATGCAGCCATAAAAAAGGATGAGTTTGTGTCCTTTGTAGGGACATGGATGCAGCTGGAAACCATCATTCGCAGCAAACTATCGCAAGAACAGAAAACCAAACACCGTATGTTCTCACTCATAGGTGGGAATTCAACAATGAGATCAGTTGGACTCGGGAAGGTGAACATCACACACCGGGGCCTATTATGGGGAGGGGGAAGGAGGGAGGGATGGCATTGGGAGTTATACCTGATGTAAATGACGAGTTGATGGGTGCTGACGAGTTGATATGGGTGCAGCACACCAACATGGCACAGGTATACATATGTAACAAACCTGCATGTTGTGAACATGTACCCTAGAACTTAAAGTATAATAATAATGATGATGATAATAATAATAATAATAATAATAATAATAATAATAATAAGAGCTACCAGTGGCAAGAATACAACGGCAGAAGCACTCTCAGATAATGCTAAAGGCACTAAAATTTACCACAAATATTTTGGGGGAAAATTCTCACAATATATATTAAAGCTTTATCAATTTTCACACTTAAACCCAATGGGTAATGAGTCTACATGTGGGAATCTAAGAACCTAAGAAAATCCAACTCAGCAAAGGAACAGTTATGCACAGATGGGCTTCGTATCCATATTCTTAGTGTCAAAAAGGGATGAACAAACTGCCTGTCCAACAGTGCAAGTCTATACTCTGATGGAATATGATAGCTCTGAAATAGAAGACATTTAGTAAGTGAAAGGATTATGAACAAAGCAAAAAAAGCAGAATATGAAATCATATATCCATGATTGCATAAATCATCATACCACAAACACTTGACAAAATAAAAATCTTTACATTTAATGGTTCAGACCATTGTATTAGCCAAATTTAGTACTTGTTTATGGCCTAAATGACATCATCCATTTAGCTTAATGTCAGAAGCATTATTTCATGGAAGAGTAACATGTCACTGTAAGGAATTTCTCCTCTTCTTTCTCAACTTCCAATAAGACATGCTTGATATATTTTAACATCCATATTCCCCTCCTTTATCTCTCCCATGGAGGACCAAAATTTTTTACCTGAACTTACTCATATACCGTTATTATTATTAAAAATACTTATTTTTCATGTTTACTAGAGAAAATCTAGAAGTCATTTGTGTATACACAAATACATAGATATTCACAAACACACACACAAGCTTTTGTTTATATATACATCTTTAAAAATATCCATTCACTTTGACCCAGAAATTCCACTTAAAATGTTTTACTACAACAACAGTAAAGACAGACATAGCTATCTTAACCAATAAGGAAAGCCTTTGTTCAAATTAGGCAAATTTATAATCAGCGTTCAGTGGCAGTTACATGCACTAAATTTGGAAGAATGTCACTCATTTCTAATCAGAACACCATGATTATAAATTATTATGCCATTAGCCCTTTTCTGCTTTTAACCATATACCTTTCCTTCCCAGTAAGGGAATGAATTTAGATATCTAAAATGCAGCTAATATAAGTCTTAGGGTTTTGATGCATTACTAAGATTTGAAATGAGGCGTGAGACCATTCCTATGGTGGGTTAATATTTCTGACTACTTCTGACAAGTAGAATGGAGATTAAGGAGTTGAAAAAGCTGAGATGAACTGAAGGTCTTGCTGATAAAATGAGTAATAATAAAATGTTTCTAATGGAGGTTTTTAACATTCGACTCTGCCTAGTTTATTAAAAAGCCTTAATAGTTCAATCCAAGAGATCAAATCACAATCAGAAGCCCCCCCGACAGACCCATCTCCCAACCAGGAATGCGGACAAAGGTAAGGCCTGTGATAACTGCAATAGGCCCTATGTGTGATCTCATAATGGTCCAGGTCGGGCCTAGACTTTGTATCTCATTTTCCAATTTGAGCAGAAATGTCACTTCTTCAAGAGTTTTCCTTGAACCCACCATTCCAAATTAGTTTACTTTGTCATACACTTCAGAAAACCAGGTTTTCTCTGGGAACACCAATCTGAGTTTCACTGATCCACTAGAAAGAAATTGAGCTAATGTTGTTTGTGACCAGTCCTACTTCTCACCAGCCCAACTTTAAGTTTCATGGCAGAAATGGCTAGGAGAGAACTTTGGCCAAAGTGGCCTTAATAAACATACAAACTAAGCAAAAACAAAGTGCTTGCTATGCCAGTGTTGCTTCTAGACAAATCCAACTAGATCCGCTTCTACCCACTCTATAGTGGCAGAATCTTATATAGAAATTTTAGAGCCACCTGTCCATTTGGCTTTCCATTGTTCCCACAGAGTGTAGCAAAAAGTGTTGGCATACAATAAACACCCAGCAATTCATTCTTGAATAAGAAAAATGAAAAAAAAAAAAAAAAAAACCACGAATGAATGAATGAAAACTAAGTCAGTGGTTCCTAGTCATCTTTACATGTTTTGCATGTTATTGAAGAGGAATTAAAAATCTTGGAATCCCTATCACATAATTCCACTTGGGTCACCAGAAGGCAACCTCCTATCTGCACACCCCAACATACAACAATGGTTTGGTTCACAATCTATCAACATTCCATCTGAACCAACATTCCATGAGAACAGAGCCATACTTGGCCTTCTTGACATTCCCCATTCCCCCGCTCATCAGCATGACTCACTCACAGCCACATCTCAGGTGTCTCAAGTAATGTCTCACCTTTGTATTGCTAGAGGCCACCTGTTTGAGTGTTGCCCACTGTGCACACAGGTAAATAGCTTATAATGCTCCACTGGCTCTGACACATTCCATGGCGTCAAACATTTCACCAGCAGATAGTTAAGCATGCAAAGTAGATTCCTTAAACTCGATAATCAAATATCACATGTAAATGTCAGTCAATATGGAAGACGTTGACATAAAAGTCACATGTTGAGGGTGGAGGTATAGTAGCTGTGGTTAAATCTCCTTCCTTTGAAATATACTAATCTGGATTCTGTGGTAATGCAGATGGAGCTAGAATAGACTTGTTTTTGCCATGGAAGAAAAGTTTGCTTTGAGAGTCCTGAAAACAAAACTGCATGGGTCAGATCTGACTAGATGACAAGTTCAAGAAAGAAAGAAATCATGCATAGCACAGTGATAAAGACCATGAATTCTAGAACCGGACCACAAAATCCCACTTTTGCCACTTGGTGTGTAAGTGGTCCTGGGCAAGTTACCTAAACTCTCCATCTGTTTCCTTGTTTGCAAAATGAGAATAATTGCAGTACCTAACTCTTAGAACTACATGAAGTGAAGTGCTTGAATAGTGTCTTGCAAATAGTGAGCCTGTTACGTGGTAAGTATTAGCCATTATTATTACCCAAGGCTAAACACACTAAATACTTGCAGAAGAATGAATGAATGAGCACACCTAAAGCTATTTTTGCAGGTGCTTTAGAAGAACACTCTTGAACAACTCACACATTCTCTGCTCATTAAAATAAGGTCACCCTAAAGGCTTTAGCTTAACTTTTTTTTTTTTTTTGAGATGGAGTCTTGCTCTGTCACCCAGGCTGGAGTGCAATGGCGTAATCTTGGCTCACTGCAACCTCTACCCCCTGGGTTCAAGCCATTCTCCTGCCTCAGGCTCCCCAGTAGCTGGGATTATGGGTGCGCACCAGCACACCCAGCTAATTTTTGTATTTTTAGTAGAGACAGGGTTTCACCATGTTGGCCAGGCTGGTCTCGAACTCCTGACCTTGTGATTCCCCAACCTGGGCCTCCCATAGCTTAACATTGTAGTCATCCTGGATTAATTAATTTTTTTTTGGTGGGGGGGAGATAGAGTTTCGCTCTTACTGCCCAAGCTGGAGTGCAATGGCGCGATCTCAGCTCACTGCAACCTCCGTCTCCCGGGTACAAGCAATTCTCCTGCCTCAGACTCCTAATTTGCTGAGATTACAGGTACGCGCCACCACGCCTGGCTAATTTTTTGTATTTTTAGGAGAAACAGGGTTTCACCATGTTAGTCAGGCTGCTCTCGAACTCCTGACCTCAGGTGATCCACCCACCTTGGCCTCCCAAAGTGCTGGAATTACAGGCGTGAGAGACTGCGCCCAGCCCTGGATTCTTTACTAACTACAAAATTATTTCATTTTGATTGGATTTTTTTAAAGGCTAAACAATTCAAAGAGATACTAATCTAGACTGCGTTTCCTTCTAAAATTCTAGGTCAATGAGACAGTATGCGACCAAATGACAATAGTGTGGGTTGGAACTACCCAGCGACTCATCAAAAAGGCCATAAAAAAGCAAAGAGAACAAAGCCTGAAGCTCAGGCTGAGCCACGCGTGTAAAACCACGACACAAGGACGGACAAAGGAACTATAATAAAGAGTGGAAAAAAGTGGTTAAGGCAATAAAGACAAGAGGAGCTTCACATGAATGGAGAATTATTGGCTTTATAGGTGCCTGGAGAAAGGCAGAACAGGTCACATCACTTTCCCTTCTAGTGAAGGGCAGTTCAGCGATTTGGAATTCAGCAATGTTTGATGGAGAGTTTTGATCTCAAGCTAACATTTTGCTCTGGCAGCGGCCATAGAGGTGGGTCATTAACTCAGAACCCCATAATAAATAAACGCATGTGACAATGCCTCCCAGGAGTGGACAGTGCTGAGGGAACCATCCGAGAAAGTCCCCCAGTCCACAAGAAAAGATCTCCTTTCCCATGATGTTTCCCAACTCATTCACACCTTATACTTCAGTGAAGATTACTGGTTAATTTTATCCTCTCCAAGTCATGGTTTATGTTATAAAGTCATCCTGCCAATATCTTTGGGAAAGTCTCCAAACCACTTTAGTGATTATAGAATAAAATTGTCCCCTCTTTCCCATCAACTTAGTTCTATGTTTTTGAAAAGGTAATACATTAACCATTGTGTTCTATACCTTCTGAAGCAAATTCCACATGATACAATTCTACTTACACTAATAAAAGTTTGTTTTCCAGCTACTAATGTGTTCCCTGCATGTATTAAATGAGCAACTGCTGCTAAGGTACGGCATAGAACACTATCTGAAAGAATACTGTTCAATTACATTCACTTAAACATAACACCTGTACACTGAAACCACATGTTTAGAATACAGATACCAAAATTTCTACCAAATTCTAAATATACCCTTGCCTTCTGAGGTCTTTTTTTTTTTTTTTAATATTGCACATATTTTCAACAAGCATTCCTTTAGTATTTCCATTGTTTAGTGTAAGAGTCAATTTTCTCCCAAGAGACAAGTCCAGGTCAAGCCTTCAACTTGTCATGAAAATATTCATTTAAGTAAAATAAACAAACAAAAAAACCATCCTCTACAAAGTACATTCTACAGCTCAAATTATCCACTTACACAAGTTATAACAACTATTAACAATTTCGTCATTTATACTTGATACAACAGACCTATGAAAATAAAATACTGTCTTTAAATTCTAATGTGGATTAATATGTATATCATTTGGTATCTTGTAAGTACTTAACTGGTAGTCTCATAATGAATTAATCATAAATATTTTCTTTTTCTAGCATATCCAGGTATTTGGTAATCTGCAAACTCTAATGACATAACGATTTTTTACCCTTTGTGGGGGTCATAGATGACTTTGAAAATCTGATGAAAGTTATGACAGATACATATAAAATGGCACTTAAAATTTTGAGGGAATATGTTCAATAACCCCTTAAAGTCTTATGCTGGTTAAGAACGCCTACTTTAAAAGTGCAGAACAGCATGTACAGTATGTTACCTTTTATTAAGAAAAGGCAGACATTATGAACATACATAGTTTAATTATATTTGCATAAAGAAACCCTGGAAGGATAAACAAAAACAAGTAAATATGGTTACCTGTGGGGAGATAGGGTGGGGACAGAATATAGAATTCACCAACATGGTGGAAATAAGACTTCTCTGAATATACATTTTTAGATTATTTTGACTTTCAAATGCTGTACATGCATTATCTATTTTTAAACATTAAGTTACAAAAACCAAATGATAAACATTAAATTACAAAAACTAAATGAAAGCATTAAGTTACAAAAACTAAATGACTAAACAAAAAAATAAACATAACACTTGTTTATTTTCTCTCCCTTTCCATCTCCAAAGAGGAATAGGAGCACTGTAAAAACACAGATCTTGTCTAAACAGCTCTCTTTGGTGTCCCAGCTTCTAGCACAGTGCCTGACACATTCTTAAGCATTCAAAAAATGCTGACTGAAAGTGTGATTCATGCGTGAGGTATTATAAATAATGCATATATAATTCATATATGACAACATATACAGCTTATTGATTACTCATAAATACGTTCCCACTTTTGACTAGACTTCCCAAAGGGTGTGTTTGTTCTTCAGAAAAGCTTCATAAATTTGACTGTGGATACAAAAAAATAAGCCTTAATAGCAAAGGAACAGTTTCCTATACATGCCACACTTAACTCTCCCTGTTTCACTTTGCCATACGTTATCTAATTCCCATTTCACAGATGAGGACATTGTGCTCAAGAGGTTAAACATGTTCCCTCAAGCCATGCAACTACAGGAGCAAAGGAAAGATTTCACAACTAGGTGCACCGGACTTAAAACACCACCATTTCTAGCATACTTAAGAAAAATTGATATATTTATACCTTAAGCAATAAAATTAACACATTCCTTTTAGGCAGTCTATTATCCTGATCTTGTCTTGAGAGTCAACACAGCTGTCAAAAGTCTTCCACAATGTTAAACATACTCTTCGAGACACATCCCTCTCACCATGTATTTCTTAGGCTTAGAGGAGCTTAAGGGACTTAAGTGAGCTTAAGGTGTCAAATGTATTGAGGCAGAAGAGAAATCAACACACTTACAACCCGACCCTAAAATCCTTAGCAGTCCCTAGACAAAAAAATACTTCATGGCATCAGGGAGGCGATTTAACTCAGTGTAGGGAGCTGGGTGTAAGACAGTAAAGAAGGGCAGAGATTGGCCGGGCACGGTGGCTCAAGCCTGTAATCCCAGCATTTGGGAGGTCAAGACGGGCGGATCACGAGGTCAGGAGATCGAGACCATCCTGGCTAACACGGTGAAACCCCGTCTCTACTAAAAATACAAAAAATTAGCCGGGTGAGGTGGCCAGTTCCTGTGGTCCCAGCTACTCAGGAGGCTGAGGCAGGAGAATGGCGTGAACCTGGGAGGCGGAGGTTGCAGTGCACTCCAGCCTGGGCGACAGAGCAAGACTCCGTCTCAAAAAAAAAAAAGAAGGGCAGAGACTGGGGAGGACAGAGCCTGAGCTCTGTCTGAAATAATGCTTCTCAAACGTGAGCCACATGGGCATCACCTGAAAGGCCTGATAAAGACAGTGGCACCCACCCCAGAATTTCTCATTTAAAAGCCTTGGGATGGGTTGTAGAAATGGGCGTTTCCTACAAGCCCCCTGGGTTGATGCTGATGCTGTTAGTCCAAGGGACCACAATTTGAGAATGACAGGTCTAAAGAAAGCAGCTTCCACCCAGTTCTAGTCTCTGGTTGAGACTGAGCAATGTAGATCCATGGAAACCTTAAGATTTTTCAAGCATGGCTGGATTTTCTCAGTCTGTTTCTATTTTTAAAACACTCTGAAGATCAAATAAACAAGACTTCAAGACAAGGAATATCCAATCTTTGAGGAATGATGTGCCTAAACTTTCTTATTTAGGGGACCAAACAGAGCATCAAGCCACAATTACCCTAAGAAAACAGACATCAATCTGACCTGAGCAGAAAAATGAAGTGAAATAGTTTATTTTTCCTTTATTTAATTAAGTCTGAATTTTAAGATGCCTGTGTGTCCTGCAACCACATGTTTATCCCCACTGCTGAGAAAAAACTGAACACACACCCGTCCCTAACACTTCAACCCTAAAGGTATTATTTGGAAACAACAGGAAAAGCTAAATTGAAACCAATGAATAATAAATGAATCCGTGTTTCTGGAAACTTATGCTGCCCAAGATAATGTTTGTGGGTATTAGTTCCACCCTTTCCCCTTCCTGGCCCCGCCTTCCAGGTAACATCAGTATCACTTCTGAAGGGCCTCCTTCAGAAGTGGAGATGATGATGATGGGAATTATGTTCATGCCAAAGTTTTTTAACACTTTACTGCTTGTTTGGCCTTGTGCAAAGAACACATATCATCATAATGAAGTCTTATGAGATTCCTGCTAAGACAATATATTCTTATCCCTATTTTACAAATGAAGAATGCAGGCTAATGGATTGAGTAACTGGCCCAAGTTAATACAGCTCATCAGTGAAGGGTCTAGGATTTGAGCCCAGTCTCTATTATGCAAGCTTTTGTACATACCACTCACTGCCTTAATTTTAGGAAATTCAAAAGCTGAGCTGCAGGGGAGTACAAGGGACACTGGTCAAAACACAGGAATGCAGGATACCCCGCAAGACCCATCATAAAGCTATAATTACTTAATAACAAAAGCGACCAGCCTAAAACCATCGTGTCTTCTGATCCAGAAGCAAGGGGGACAAAATTGCCTAACTTACTCATCAAAAAAATCCCACCCTTGTCATATCCGGATGATTAGATCTGCATTTAGGAGGGAAAAACAACGACTCTAGTCGGCTGTCAAGCAGAGTCTATTAAATTTCTTGTTCCCGAGACAGATCCTGTTGATCAGTTTTACTTAGGCTCAGTCTCCAGAGTAGACTTCATAACTTAGGTTTATGACTTGATCAAATGATGCAGAAAAACAACCCCAAAAGCTAAATGATTATATTATGCACATTACAGAGTGCCATGTTCATGGCAGGGCAGCTGACTACACAAACAGGGAATTTATCACCCTGATACAGATGGCCTAACAAAGGGTTCCATTTCAGTCATTCAAGAAGAAGAGGCCATGTCACCACTCCAAGAGATGCATGACAGTCAGGCAGTTGTGCGTTAAAGAGACATTTACGAGGCTCCTACTAGATACCAAGCACCGAGATTCAAGGTGCACAAGGCAGAACAGCCTTCAGGGGTTTGCATTCCAGTGGGGGAGAAAGGCATGAAGCAAACAAACTAGCACAAACTTGGGTAAAAGCAGCTTGTGAAAAAAGAACATAAGATAATCGAATGTGAAATAAAAATACCAAGGAGACCCTACAAAATACAGTGACTCCTGAGAAGGTGGCACATAAGCTGAGCCCCGATGGATATATAAAGATGAGGGGAGGGGCATTCCAGGCACATGGAACAGCATGAACAAAAGCTGCAGAGGAGAAGACAATGATGAGAATAGCACAGAACGTTAGGCGGCAGGACAGAGCTCAGCCCAAGCAGATGTGAAATGAATGGAATGTACCATTCTCTTAAAGGGCAAAGAAGAACAAAATGACACTGGGCTTTAGTGGTCCAGGAGGGTTTCTCGCACAGGCAGGGACACTGATCAAGCATTAGGGTGTAGGGGGTAAATTTCAGAAGAGAAAGCACAAGTGTTGTGAGCCTAAGAAATCTTGAAAAGAAAACCACAACCAATATGGCTACTATTTTCCTCTATCCAAATTACTCAGTCTCCAGCACCTTTGAGTGGCACAGTTGCACTGCAGATAGCAATCACTTGCTTCCAACAATCATTTCTGTTCCTCCAAACCCCTCCCTTCGTGTTAGGAACCAAGCCACTCAGCAGGATTCAGCATTACTGCCTAAGCTCCGCCTCCTGTTAGGTCAGCGGCAGTATTACATTCTCATAGGAGCGCGAACCCTATTGTGACCTGCGCATGCAAGGGATCCAGGTTGCACGTGCCTGATGATCTGAGGTGGAACAGTTTCATCCCAAAACCATCGCCCCAACCCCCATGGAAAAATTGTCTACCATGAAACCAGTCCCTGGTGCCAAAAAGGTTGGGGACCGCTGGCTTAGGGAACCTGCCTGCTTGAGGACAGGATAGTTCTCCAAATCAGGTGAGCCTCTCTTAGATGTCCTCCTTTCTTCAGGGCCTTGGCTAAGCTAACACAGGTGGACTATTGACCCAGAGAAGGCCACGATAATCTCTCTGTAGGGAATCCGAAATTGGAACACATAACTAGTTATATTGAGGCCTTGGATTTGCAGGGACTGGAGGGAGCAGCATTCCTGATAAGTCATTACTTAAGGAAAGAAAACAAAAAGCTTGATAATCAGACTGACAGATGCTGGTACCATGGTACAGCAGTACCATCAGTCCAAGAGACAGAAGGACAGTGAGTGGGGCAGAGGAGTGGGGCTCCTAGGACTTTCCCAGAAGTGGCCCCTTTCCCCACCGAGTCCTGGCCAGATGTACTGCCTAGCCTTGAGTGAAGAGACATCCTCGTATTCTCCAAAGAACCTCCTGCCTTTGCCTAAAGTAAGTTCACGTGGATTTCCATTCTTGTCACTAAATGATCCTTGAATGACACAATGAGAGTTCTTTTAGAGGGCATTAGGCTAGGAAAATGTGACTATCTCCAATTCAACAAGCAGTTAATTATCGAGTGTATATTCTGTGTTCAGCAGGAGAAAGTAAAGATGGATAAGATTCAATTTCTACCTTGAAGACTTTGTCATTCAGCAGGAAAGATGATCATAAAGAGAACTTATGTAAGGCAGATTCATGAAACAGAACAACAAAAGAGAAAACCTGTAACTACGCAGGCATACAAAATACAAGAGGGCAATTAATTTAAGAGAATCAGAGATGGCTTCACAGGAGAGGGAGCATTAAGAACCCCTGACCTTCACGTGTCTTCAAATTACAGGCAGCATTACTAGGTTGCTATGATTTTACCTGATTCAAGAAAATTCCAGCCAGGCTTGGTGGCTCAGGCCTACAATCCCTGCACTTTGGGAGGCTGAAGTGGATGGATAACTTGATGTCAGGAGTTTGAGACCAGCCTGGCCTGGCCAACATGCGGAAACTCCATGTCTATTAAAAATACAAAAAAGGCTGGGCACGGTGGCTCAAGCCTGTAATCCCAGCACTTTGGGAGGCCGAGGCGGGCGGATCACGAGGTTAGGAGATCGAGACCATCCTGGCTAACAAGGTGAAACCCCGTCTCTACTAAAAAATACAAAAAACTAGCAGGGCGAGGTAGCAGGCGCCTGTAGTCCCGGGTACTTGGGAGGCTGGGGCAGGAGAATGGCATAAACCCAGGAGGCGGAGCTTGCAGTGAGCTGAGATCTGGCACTGCACTCCAGCATGGGTGACAGAGCGAGACTCCATCTCAAAAAAAAAAAAAAAAAAAATACAAAAAAAAAAAAAAAATCAGCCAAGTGTAGTGGCACGTGGCTATAGTCCCAGCTACTCAGAAGACTGAGGCAGGAGAATCGTTTGAACTTGGGAGGCAGAGGTAGCAGTGAGCTGAGATGGCACCGCTGCACTTCAGCCTGGGCAACACAGTGAGAGTCTGTCAAAAAAGAAAAAAAGGAAGGATGGAAGGATGGAAGGATGGAAGAATGGAAGGAAGGAAGGAAGAAAAATTCCTTGAATATTTGTAACCAGCCCTGAAACAGGCAGAAATTAAAGTAATAATAATAATAAAGTCTAAAATGGCTTACTTGGAAGAATAAAAAGGATAACTAACAAACCAGAAAAAAATACATAAACCTCATTAAGGCAAATGCTCCAAGTCAGGTAACAAAATGAACATCTTACAAGAGTCACAAGTTATTAACTGGATACAGACATCTGCTTTCAGACTAAGAAAGGGGTGGTCAAACCACCAAAGTGTCGTTGTTTCAGCCCAAAAGCCCCTCTCTGAGGCTTTCAAGTGGGGTGATTCAACAGTGCAAAACTGGATGCTGCAACTCAATTAAAATGGAATCACATGAAAATAGAAGCTCTTCACCAATTGCCTGTAAGACACAAGATGAAATCCTTTCGACCAGTCCACGTGGAATAGACTTCCAGGACCACGTGGAATAGACTTCTTCCACCTTCTCCTGCAGAAGCTACTGAATGACATCAGCACTAAGACAGGAGAGGAGGGCACCCCCTTGGAAGCCATTTAATGATCACCTAATTGTTCCCGTGGTTAGGAAAGAGCTGGCAATTACAACAGCAGAAGACTTGTGTTTAGTGATTACATCTTTGCATGCTCTCCATAAAAATGCTGCATCCAAGTCAATAAATTTGTGGAGTACATTATACAGCATAGTGCATCATTCACCTCGAACTGCACAGGCAAAGAAGTGGAGCAGATGGCAAGTGAGAAAGAAATATTGATCACCATGAATAATTTTTACTAAAAAGCACATACAATCTGATTTTAAAATATTTCAAAATAATGTATTCACTGTGGTCTCACTGTTTTACATTTCTGTTTATAAATATTTACAATGCACCACCTTCGTCAAATAATTATTATTCAGTGTTCACAGTAAAGAGAAAGGCATCAGAGACTGACTGTTTGTGTGTATGCCTCTCCTAATCTGTGTGACACTATTTTAATTTAGCATTAACTCTCAACTCTTCTCAGTTAAACATACATGGCTTCATTTGCTCTCTGTTTCAGGTGATATTTATAGACAAGCAGCATGCATTCACAGTACCAGTTTTTATTTGTAGTGATTTAGTGATACAAGGGGGAGACTTCAAGTTTATATTAATGTGGAATACTAACACGTTTTCAATCTAATTTCCTATGTACCCTAAACAAGTCAGTGGAATAAAAGAGGCAAAGTACAGAGATGGGCATGACTGAAAGCAATTTCATTAAAGAATGTTTTAAACGAGTGAAAAACACACTGTGGTACTATTCCAGGATAAAGAGGGAAACAGCTAAACAGCCAATAACTAAGACCCCTCCCTGCATGTCACATAACCTTTCCAATCAGAAATGTCGCTACAAAAGGTATGTAATTGTACTTGATCATTGCCGGCAGGAAAAATCTCAATATATGCATATGAGAAGTCTTAGTATAGTATTTCATTTTAACATATCAGTAACAGTCCTATCTGCCCTGCTTCATTTTCCTTATTTCCTTTCAATTTGACTGCATTTAACCTCCAGATATGGTGACTGGCATATCTACTAATTGTTGAGAAGGTTTTTTAGAATACAGATAAGTAAATAATTGGTCAGTCTTCCTGGATCTCTTTAAACTAACCAACCTAGAACTTACTAGATCTACATTAAATATTTTTTCAATAAGTAGTGAGGCTGAGGGGCAAGAATAGTAAGTCTGATGGAAAGTTCTGGGAAGAAGGTTGTGAAATGATTCTGCTGCAGACAGCTGGAATATTAGTGTCTCCAACTGTCTCTTCTTCCCTGTAGAATATATGAATATGTAGGGAGCATGTGCGTTTGTGTGTGCATGTGTGTATGTATGAGAGAGCGAAAGCGAGCGAGCGAGCACTGGGTGTTATGGGGACATACATATGTTACATAAATAATTAATGGAATGAAAATTAAAAATAAATTCTCATGGTCCTCTTTGGAGGGCAATCACATACCTGTTGGAGATAAAGACATACAACTAAAAGACAGAAAAGTCAATTTTTCTTATATATATGTAAAACTTTATTCTGTTCTGCTTCAGTCCACAGGCTCTTTCATTTTCAAGTTAAACTAAGGGGTTAATATTTGTTCCTTTCTCCAGAAATAATGAACTTGGCAATTTTATCTCTGAAACTGAAATTCTGTTCTTTAGTGAGCCTAACATATTACGTTGTGTTACGCTCCTATTTTAGGAGTAAAGAAAAAAATTAGAATTCTGTGGACACTCCACAGTGATATGAAACAAAGTAATTTTTATTTCAGATAATATTAAAATCACCTGTTGCTAAAGGAGAACTTTCTCAAGTATATCAGTATACACATAGAGATATGTGTGTGCCTACAAAAGCTATTATTTCAGTGGAGCTGAAACATAATACAAATCTTTAACTCCCTAGAGTAACACAGTATGATAATCACCAAGAACATTCCCATGCCAAAGTAAATTTAAGACAAGGGTAATTTTATTAATGGCTAACTGTGGGGAATTTGACATTCAGCTATAATGGAGCAGCCAGGTTTCTAGCCAGATATCTATATTGCTCAGGATCCAAGCATACATATAAATAGATTTAAGCCATAGTTGTACTTTTATGCAATTTTATTCCGGGAGCCTAATTCACATACATTTATGTAGATGCTCATACATTTTCGCTAAGTCCAAAATGAGATAGCATAGCATTGCAGGTTACAAATATTATTTTAAAATTAAAAACAACTTAAACATTACCATTGTCATTAGCTAATGGTTTTTATCTTCCTGTGGGACAATAAAAGCATTAAAAATCAATTTACATAACATTTACTTCTCATAAGAGAAAAAAAAGTGACCGTTAACATTTTCCAGTTAAAAACCTCTAACATGATATTGGGTCACAAATCGTAAAGACTCGGGTTTGTAGATGAAGGTCTGAAAAAGACTGAAGCAGAACAGAATAAAGTTCAAGGCTATGACATAGCATACACAGATCCAAAGCAGTTAGTAATTCTTATCCATCATGTTTTCAGCTTAAACCATAGTATATATTCAATAACTAAGGTGGAGGTTAATGTTAGATTAATTGCTGGGAGATGCCATTATATATGGCCATTAAATTGAAATAATACTATGATGATAACAATTTATCACAACTTGATTCCATCAGATGATTATTAGGAAAGTTTCCCATCTTCCTCAGGACATGTTGGTGCTGTTCAATCAAGCTCACATGCATGCAATTGCTTTTACCTAAACTGATTTGTCTTCAAGCTTGTCCTTTCCCATCTGATGTGTTAAGTCCTCCAACTCCACATCTCATTGAGATGTTCTCATCTGTTCATCCTTATGCTGCAGAATCCCCATAATATCACCACAAAACATTGCCAGTGGACCACTGCTATAACTGAACTCAAGGAAAAATAATGGATGTGGTATGGGATTTTGTAAGGGAAGTATCTTACAAGTGTCAGTGTCTGACAAATCTTCATCTGAAATTCTCACCCTGGCTTCGCTTCAGTCTAGCCTCCTCTCTCCAATCCTGCCAGCTCATATTGTGCCATTTTTTCAGGGCTAGAATAAATGTCACCACTAATACCACTAATACATTTCCCAACATAACACCAAGGGTTATTAACAAACGAACCTCAAACAAGGGAAGTTTAACAGGGCACCATGCATACATTCAAACCTCAGTAATGAACCAGTGTATTTGGTGGGGGTGGGAAGTTTGGCAGGGAAGGGATTTAGGTGCTGAAGTCAGAAAGAAACATGAAACCAAGCAGGGCATCGTCAAAATTACTCTCAAGAAATCTCTAGGAAAACAAACTGGAAGACCAACGAGTCTGTCCTCTCCCCAGATTTCCAATCCAACACTCTTCATCCAAAGGAGTACTACATATTAGCAGCTGGTTTGCAACTTAGTCTTAATGTAGGAAGTAGATGTATCCTTAAACTCAGAATCATGTGACAAAGTCACTATAGGAACAGGTTGAAGCATCTGAGAGAACAGCAGATTACATCACTCCCTTGTATTTTCTCTGGGGCATCTGTGCTTTAGAGTAGTAGAATTTCTTACCCTACATACACGGAAGCGTTTTTGTTTCCTTCCCTTGGCCCTCACAGAGTGTTGTTTACTATGACGTGCTGAAAGAATGGAAGGTACATCTCCATCACCCTTCTAAGTTGGAGGAGAAAATGCAGGAGTGAGCCTTGGGGCTAGATATAATGATAATTAGACAAGCAGCAGAAAAGGAGCCCAGCCTGTGGGAAGAGTCCCCCCTCCCCATAGAACCACCACAACAATCACATTTATTACACTGCTTAATTGCCATTGCAATATCCAACCTTAATTTACTAGGGAGACCGTAGGTAACCTTTAGAAGTGCTGCCTGGCATCTCTGCAGAAGTGTTCATGTTCGTAGAGAGGCGCTGATACTAAGGGACCTGCCTAGGTTTTTAAATACCAAGGGACAAAGTCAATAATGGCAAAGTTGACCCGCAATTCCTTTTTTCTAACCATTCCTTTTGCCTGCGTGCCTGTGTCAGTAACTACTTTCTCTCTATTTTTGCCCCTTTCAAGCAATCTTTCATTGTCAGTAGCAGAGCAAGGGTGGGTGGGAGAAGAGTAAGGCTCTGACTTCGCTGGGGGCAAGAGAAGCCTCATGAAGGAAGTGATCAAAGCTAAGCCTCTGAAACTGCAGCTAGAATTTAACCAGGTGAAGCAGGTTGGGAGGAGGGAAAGGGTTTCTGAGCAGAGACAGCAGTAGGTGTAGGGGAAATTGTGGGCTTGACCTGTGGCAGGATAAGCAGAAAGGGTGAGAAATTAAGAAAAGCCATTGCTGGATCCTAGAAGGTATCCTGAGACCTATGGAAAGCCACAGAAATGGTCCCAGAAGAGTTACCTGACACAGGAGTGATACATTCATATTCCCATTTTTAAAGTTTCCTCCAGATTTTCTTGCAGACAACAGTGGGTCACAAGAGGGTATGCTTGAAGAGATGTTCTACGGTTTCCACAAAAGGCAAGAGATTATTATTGAGTGGTGGCAGTGAGTAGGGTAGAAAATATGGATTCAAGTGACACCGACAGGAGCTGGCTAATGATTGATTGTAGACAGAGGAAGAGAGACATCCCAGGTTTGAGGCTAGGGCAAATGGATTATGCTTCTGCCACTCGTGGGGACAGAAAGGACTAAATGAGAAATAGGTTTAAAAGTAAGGAAGCAGAAGTAGGCAGAAATACTGAACTTGGTTTTAAAGTGTCCTGAGAATCCCCATGTCAAGGAGGAAGTAGGTTATATGGGCTTTAATCTCAAAAGGGAGATTTCGGCCAGAAATATCAATGTGAGCGTGCTCTTGGAATAGATGATAATTTTAGCCATTATGAGGTTGCCTGGGGAGATGGTGTACAGAGTGAGAAAAGAAGGGGCCTGCAGATAGATCCTTAGAGGAATTCCAACAGTTAATGAATTTAATGAACGACAGTTGTTCAATCCCTTTATCATTCAAAGCTTTGATGTGGATAAAATAATGCCTTGTCACTCCCAGATCACAAACCTGTAAAGAGTTCCCTAACACTGCTTAAAGCAAAATTGCCCCCAAGAACTTCAAAATCCTGGCTTACGGCCCAGACGCTAAAGTGGTCCTAACCGTCAGTGGTGGCTCCCGGGGCCCCAGGTTTGCTAAACATGCATTGCCTCCATACAAGAGGTCTGAGGAAGACTGGGATTCTGATACTATCTTTTTTTTTTTTTTAGGCAGAGTCTCGCTCTATCGCCAGGCTGCAGTGCAGTGGTGTGATCTCGGCTCACTGCAACCTCCGACTCCCTGGTTCAAGTGATTCTCCTGCCTCAGCCTCCCAAGTAGTTGGGACTACAGGCGTGCACCACCATGCCCAGCTAATTTTTGTATTTTTAGTAGAGACGGGGTTTCACCATGTTGGCCAGGATAGTCTTGATCTCCTGACCTTGTGATCTGCCCGCCTTGGCCTCCCAAAGTGCTGGGATTACAGGCGTGAGTCACCGCGCCTTGCCGATTCTATCATTTTTAAAATTTGGGTTTGCGTTACTTGTTAATACCAGTCAGAAAAGTACTTCACAGAATCAAATAACCCGATCACTAACAGAGCACGCCTCTCTGTACCTTGTAAAACAGTAGTAGTCAACTGTTACCAAGAAGAAACCCTTGCACATTCCCCAAAAAACACTTTGTGTAGACGATCTCAGAACCAGACACTGAAACAGGCACTGGAAATACACAGGAAATTAGGGGAGTCCTCTGCCCTCAGGGAGACTAGAGAGAGCAGAGTGGGAGCCATCCTCCCACAAAATCATCCAGAACTAAATGTGTAAAGAATTCTTAGAACCATACAAAGAGGAACATTTCCTTAAAAGGTTGCCTGAACTATCTATAATATTGAGTCAAAGAAAATATTTTTACAAAGAGCACCAAAGTATAGTCTACCATAGGTCAAAGAAACACAGATTTCAAGCAAATTTTGAAAGGATGAGACTATTGCAAAACCAAGACCATTAAAAGCTACAGTTCAAGAAGTTAGCCAGGTCCAATTAGGACATCACACTTTCTAAATCGTTTCAGCAGAAAACACTGGACAGGCTGGAATAGAAGTGATTGCCACTTTCAATTCTAGTAACTAGGAAAAAGAGTTCAACTGGGAAGGGGCATGACTTTTCTAATACGAAAACTGTTACACTCTACTGAAACACTCCTAAAATCTGTATGGGTATGCAATATCACTGCTAACAATGAATGACTTTCTGCCTTTAAGAACTAGGGGGCAATTTACAGCTTCATGTACTACTTAGGAAAACGGTATTTTAACCAGTTCCATGTTCCTGCAATGAAAATTCCACAGACCCAGTGGACTGAAAGGGAGAGATGGCATGTCTTGGAGACAGCTGGGTTGAAATACTTGTCCACACGAGAGGACATAGGATTACTGCAAAGCCTCCATGAGTTTTCCCAGAAATTCCGTTCTTCAAATAGGATAATATTTATGAATACAGTATGCCATGCAGCAACTGAGCTCTTTTCCCAGTTTTGACTTTACCTTAATAATTTAAACATAAAGATCGAAAAACACCCACTTTCACATTTCCAGTGGCAGGCATAAGCATGGTAACATTAAGGGGGTCAAATCAGCCAGTTCAAATATGAAGCAAGACTTCTTAGGTGAACAAAGAGTTTTTTTATCCAGTTACCAGAGGTGCAAGAAAGTAAATGTAATCTGTCTCTAACACAGAAAGGTACAGAAAGAACCTATAACCAATGCCTTAAAAAAATGTATTAATAGGCCGGGCGCGGTGGCTCAAGCTTGTAATCCCAGCACTTTGGGAGGCTGAGACGGGCGGATCACAAGGTCAGGAGATCGAGACCATCCTAGCTAACCCGGTGAAACCCCATCTCTACTAAAAAATACAAAAAACTAGCCGGGCGAGGTGGCGGGCGCTTATAGTCCCAGCTCCTCGGGAGGCTGAGGCAGGAGAATGGCGTGAACCCGAAAGGCGAAGCTTGCAGTGAGCTGAGATCCGGCCACTGCACTCCAGTTTGGGTGACAGAGCGAGACTCCGTCTCAAAAAAAAAAAAAAAAAAGTATTAATAAAAACAATTTAAGGCATGGTTGCTGCTCCTAAAGTTCTTCTGGGCTTCTGTCTGAAAGAAATATCAAGAACAATTAACCCATAGTAGGTGTTAACAATTAACACCTACTATGTCTAAAATCATGGGAGGCAAAAAACATAAGACACAACTTCCGCAAGACTGGAACTCCCAGAAGCTCTCACAGTCAAGCGTTCAGAAAAAGATAAGTTGGAGGTATAGCTGTCATAGCACAGGTAAAAGCAAAACTGCAGGGGCATAAGAGGAAGTTAAGTAAGATGGCAGAAAGTCAGATGGGAGAGAGCTGGGGGAAAAGAATGTCAGGAAAGACAAAATAATTCAGCACAGGCCTGGAAATTATCTCCCAGGGAAGGCTAAAAAGGACCTTGTGTAAGCCACACAAAGTATTTTAAGACTTTATATTACTAGCAACGCAAGGCCATTCAGGGATTTTTTTTTGGAGGAGGGGTCTTGAAGGTAGTGATTAAAAACCAAAGGCTTGGCCCGGGCTCGGTGGCTCACACATATAATCCCAGAACTTGGGGAGGCTGAGGCAGGCAGATCAAGCGATTGAGACCATCTTGGCCAACATGGTGAAACCCAGTCTCTACTAAAAATAAAAAAATTAGCCGGGCGTGGTGGCGGATGCCTGTAGTCCCAGCTACTCAGGAGGCTGAGGCAGGAGAATTGCTTCAACCCAGGAGGTAGAGGTTGCAGTAAGCTGAGATCACGCCACTGCACTCCAGCCTGGGTGACAGAGTGAGACTCCTTCTCCAAAAACACAAACAAACAAACAAACAAACAAAAAAACCCAAAGGCTTTAAAAACAAAACAGAAACCCAAAGGCTTACTTAAGAAGGGGAAAAAATGTCCTAGGCTTCAGCACCTGAGCTGGCATTTGATAGTTGTGGAAACCTGGTTGCTTAACACCCCTCTCTGTTACAAACTCCTCCCACGTGAAATTAGGACAATACTGTTTTTCAGGCAAGGTGAGTTGCATAAAAGGTAAAATATTCTAGACCGTCACTGCAGCATGTGGCACATAGTAAATGCTACCCAAGGCCTCACCTCAATTATGGTTCTTCTACCAGCAATGCTCAGACCCTGATTCTCCTCTACATACTTAATTTTTGTTGCTTCTTTCCGTAATCAGACAGCCTGTATCAGAGCCTCTCCTTCACACTGCACCCCTCAAAACATAAAAGGCTACATTTTTATTTAATCCTCATTATGCTACCATCAACAAGAAAAACTGCATTATTTTTATTTTTCCATCTGTTCATTTAAATCCATTTTCCTTCAGTTATAAATATGCCATCACACCTGGTTTTTTTGTTTGGTTGGTTGATTTGGTTTTTTGAGTTGTTTTTTTTTTAAGCCATCAGGTCATACTCTACTAATCCCTTAGTGGGGAAAACCAGGCCATTGGCAAGACCATCTAAGCATTCCCATTAAAAGCCGTCACATGCTAAGGTCCCGTGGCTTTTTTTTTTGGCTTGTCTTTTTTGTTAAGTGCCTTCTCTCTTTTCCTTGGAGTGTTAGCAGGTTGAGCTCTATTACTGAAAGTGAAGAAGAAATGCCTTTCTCTTTCCCTGACAGCTATATTCCCACTGTGACAAAGATAATCATAGACATTAACAGTGGTAACAAGCTATTAGATCATCAACTCAGTGCTTCTTCCAGGGCAGGCAAAGCATCTAAAATAACACGGTATCATGACTGCATTCTCAAAGGTAAATACATTAACTCTCACTCCCAATTAACAAAAAGGCTCTTTACACACTTACGCTAAATCCCTCTGTGTTTGATACAATACTCCAGGTACCCAAAGTCAGACTCCACTTTGGAGGTATTCAAACCTCTCTCCATCCCTCCCCTCTTTTTCTCTAATAGAACCTCCTGTTCCCTTGATTACTTTTCCCACTACAGAATCTGTCAGCCCCTCTGCCTTTTATTGTAGCTATAGCAACCAATCACTCCACATCTGGAGGACATAACCCACCCTTGACCGCCCCCCACAACACTAGCATGAAAAATGTTATAAGCTTCATGAAGAAAGGAATTTAAGGTGTTTTGTGCACTGCTGAACTCCCAGCACCTAGAACAATGCCTGGCCAGAGTAGGTGCTCGGTAATTCTTGGTAGGAAGGATGAGGGAAGGAATGACTGAATTAATGAGCAACCAACAGTTTTTTTTTTTTTTTTTTTTAAGACAGAGTTTCCCTCTCGTTGCCCAGATTGGAGTACAATGCAGCGATCTTGGCTCACTGCAAACTCCACCTCCCAGGTTCAAGCAATTCTCCTGCCTCAGCCTCCCAAGTAGCTGGGATTACAGGCATGGGCGAACACGCCCGGCTAATTTTCTGTATTTTTAGTAGAGATGGGGTTTCTCTATGTTGGTTAGGCTGGTCTTGAACTCCCGACCTCAGGTGATCCACCCGCCAAAGTGCTGGGATTACAGCCGTGAGCCACCGTGCCCAGCCTTAGACTTTCCTTCTTGATTTCCTATGGGACAGGTGTTTTCCTTGCTTGGCAAGCATCAATTCTTCTCATTCTGAGGACACACTCAGACTTCCTTTTAAGAAACCATTCCCTCAATCCACATTCAGTCTCTCTGAAAGGCAAGCAGGGTCTGGTCAGGGCTTCCTCTTAAAAAGGAGGCAGGCAGACATTCAGACTTGGCAATTAGACAAGTTTTTCCCTCTAGATGCAGTGACTAGTCCAAGGATAAGACTTTTGTAAGAAATTTTAGGGAGAGAAGATTTTGTTCCTTTAGCATTGCAACTATAAGATGATTTCAGCTCAGTAATGCCAGTGACCACCACGAAGAAAGGGCCTGCCTAGAAAGGAAGCCAACCCAGGCAGGGGCACGTAGAGGCAGCAAGCCGAAGGCCAGAACCAGCCCCAGACTTTTCAGTTACTTCAGTCAATCAATTCCAATTTTTTGCTTCTACCCTACTTGTCCTGGCTTTTCTGTTACACGTGCCTGAATAAATCCTAACGGATACAAGTCACCTTCATCTGGGCAACCTCCAAAGCTTCAGATTTCCTATACATCACTGACATTCCTTCACTGCGTAGTCTGTGCACTTTGTCTCAATTCATCATTCGCATATTGCCCTGGCACCGGTCAGAACCACTGCTGCTGAAATGAACCCTTCCTTGAGTCACATATTTTGTACGTATAATTCCTCAGGTATAAATTAAGTACCATCCTTGACATTGTAACTGGTTTCATAAATTGCTGTGAATTTTTAAACAAGTCTTTTATATACTTTGAACAGATGCTCATTACACAGGCCAACCACAAAACTGACCTTTAGTCCACTTGGTTTATCTCCTTCTGCAGGCCCACAAATTAGCATGGGATCAAAAGCTCAAATGCCCACATGATTAAGCTGGACTAATTATCATTGCTAATAAAAACGCTGTCACCCTGGTCAGTCCACTTTGGTGACTGTTAAAAGAATCATGGGCCTTTTCTATAAAGGACTAAATCACTGCTGGAAACCTTTGAAACTCTTCCTTACTTAACCCCAAACATACATCCCCCAAGAAGAGATTTTAGCAGAACACTCTTCCTTTTAATAAGAGCTGTCATTTCTCATCATACCATGTCTAAATTTGTTCAAATGTTTTCGCTAATTTTCAATAATTTTGTTAAAAAGTTCTAGAAGAGGGAAGATACCGCAAGGAGCTCTAACATAAGAACAAGCTCATGCTCTACAAATTTAGTGTGCTTAAAAAGGTCTCTGAGAGTTGAAAGTAAACAGATGTCTCCAAATTTCTGCAACAGAAGAGAGCAATGCCAAAATAGCACACTGATGCAGTAAGCGACACTAATTACTGAGCCCAGGTATTTTTGGCATCTCATTTACAAAATCAAGACGGAGCTAAATCCACTGGAATGGAATATCATACCTGTACTTGGTTTACCTGTAGATAAGCATCCCATGTAAATTAAACCATGCACAGCACAATTCATGTAGTACAGAGGGCACTTCTGAAGGCGGGAGAGCTCACTATCAAACAGGCCCAGAGAAAAATGTAGGGCTGTGGGGTTTGATGTTCTTCCTTCAATCTTCTTAATTAGAACCTAAGTCTTTATGAAGTCATTTCTAAATTAAATCTTTCTCTGTTCCCTAAATTAAATCCTTCTCTGTTCCCAGTTCCAAACCTCACAGGCATGGCAGGAATTAACATTTTTATTTATTACTTTAAAAAATATATTTTGTTTCTCAGCTTCTGCCAATTGTAGAGTTGCTGTCAGAGCACAGACTTTAGCACACATTTGATAGACAGAAAATTTTAAAATTATCCAGTGTGATTTTATTTATTGCTAGGCAAGGTGGAGTTGACTTTAGGATTGTACGAGGAAGACACAAAATATTAATCGCCAGCTGTGTGTTAATAATATTGCAGCCAAGTTTTTAACTTTGTGCTGTTTAAATAATTAGTAACTGTATAAATAAGTCAAGTACTGTAACAATTTGTAGTCTGATACAAAAAGAGAGATGATAGAAAAAAAAAGAATGAATGAATGAATGAATGAATCAATCAAGAAAGTTGGCTGAGCAGAGGAAAGCTCATTTCACCAGTGATGTTTAATGAGCATATAGCTTGGGTAAGCCACTTCATGTCTCTGTGTTTCGTTTTTCTCACCTAATGGGATAGAAATAGCAATCATGTCTGCTGCCATGCCTCCCCTCACAGTCACTGTCAGTATTCACTTTATATTCAGAGTTCTCAGGACGGTGCCTAGTTATGCAATGTGTTCTATAAATGGTAGCCATTATTGATCTTATTAATTTAGCAAAATTATTTAAGTAGAGATGACAAATTTATGTTTGCAGCCTGCCATTATACTCTCCCAGAAAAATCTGTAGATGTATCCTTTTTGGCTCAGATGAGTTCACTCAATCTTCCAGCTACACCTCCATTTACGTTTTTATCTTTTTTTTTTTTTTTTTTTGAGACAGAATTTCATTCCTATCACCCAGGCTGGAGTAGAGTGGTACCATCTCAGTTCACTGCAACCTCCACTTCCCGAGTTCAAGCAATTCTCCTCCTCAGCCTCCCGAGTAGCTGGGATTACAGGCACCTACCATCGTGCGCAAGCAATTTTGTATTTTTAGTAGAGAAAGGGTTTCGCCATGTTGGCTAGGCACGTCTCAAACTCCTGACCTCAGGTGATCTGCCTGCCTTGGCCTCCCAAAGTGCTGGGATTACAGGCGTGAGCCATAGCACCTGGCATCAAGTTTTTCCTTTTAAGGACTTTCAGTGTCAAGAGGATCGGATGGTTTGTCAAAAGCATACAAAATTTCCTACTAGATTAGGAAGTTTCTGGTATTTTGCTTATACAATTTGTTGGCCGAGACTATATACCTTACAACACATACTGATATTCTGTGCAATGACCACTAGTCACCTCTGCCCCTGTGCTTTCCACTGCTGGTACATTTCACAGAAGAACAGAGCGGAGAAAAGAAGAAAAAGAAACACATCCACTGTGCAGAGCCCTTCCTGACACACGCGACTTGCACAGAATTCCGTTCTTTTTCAGCAGAGCCACTGCAATCTGTAGGACAGACAGCAGGGAGCACCTTACGAAACATCTCTAATGCCAAAGGGAATTTCAGTCCAGGTGCAGGTGGGAGGAAGCCAGCTGTCCAATGGTCTCATCCTGTCGGGGTCCCAAAAGATTTTAATTCAATAACTAAAATTATACAGATAAACGCTACAGCATAAAAGTAATTTATTTAAAAAGAACCAGAACCAGTTTATTGCCAGTGATAGTATACTCCAGTGGGAAAGACTAGATGAAAATTGAAAAAAAAAATTTTTTTTTCAACATTAGACTTTGGCAAAGCAGAGGCTGACAACTATCCTCACCATTCCCTGATGAATCCAACAATCTTGAACTCACAAACAGATTGACGAGCATGTAGCACAAGGCTGTCTGGCCCTGTGAAAAGGGAAGTTTCAGACTATGATAAAGTCAGAGAGCTTCAAACTGAGAGAGACTTACATTCACCTTCATCTAATCCCAGATGTCCACTGCAGTCAGGTGATGGTCAGCTCTGAGAAGGGGCTAGGGGAAATGAGGAAGACAATGGAAGCACAGTGTCTACCTGCTGTACAATGCCACAAGCCAAGAAGAACCCCTCTGCCAATCCTAAGAACAGGAGGGCATCAGTTGGAAGATGTGCCCCGATCACAGGGACATCAATATGTGAAAACTGTACATCCAAAAACTCAGTGGCTCTCAGCCAGGGTGGTTCTGTGCACCACTGAACCTTTGGGCAATGTTTAGGGAGGCTTCGTTGTCACAAATGGGAGGTGTCACAGCAGTATCTAGTGGGTAGAGACCCAGGATGCTATGGAACTCCCTTAAAAGGCACAGGACTGCCCCCAAAACAACAACAACAACAAATTAGCTCAAAATATCAATAGTGTTGAGGTTGAGAAACCCTGAGGTAACTGACGAAATGTGGTACTTTGCTGCTGGAACCAAGGCATATAGCAGCTTCTCAATATATATTAAATGAAAAAAAAGTTAAATGACTTTTAGTGTAGGTGAACTAAAGGAAGTATAAGGAGATAACCCAGATTTGAAACTGCTACCTAAACTCTGGCTTCTCTGTTTTCTCTGATCTTCAGACTAGGGAGGGTGATGATCTCTATCCAATCCTCCGGGAGCATAAGCCCTGCCATTTCATTCATGCTTTGTTCAAAGAGACCCACACTAAGCGACTTGTACAAGAAATTTCAAGGTACCCCAAGAAGAGAGTAATATTTTAGGGCATGATGATGATGACAGTAAATCAATAACATGATGCAAGTAAATCAATAACACGATGAAAGCTCCCCTGTATTAAGAACTTTTTCACTGCCATGTGTTCTTCAGTATTGCACAGGCAATGTAAACTTACAAGGTAAAAATTATTATCATCATTATTTTGAGAGAGAGTCTCACTCTGTTGCCCAGGCTGGAGTGCCATGGTGCAATCTTGGCTCACCGAAATTTCTGCCTCCAGGGTTCAAGCGATTCTCCTGCCTCAGCTTCTTGGGTAGCTGGGATTAAAGGCCTGGCTACTTTTGATATTTTTTAGTAGAGACGGAGTTGCGCCACGTTAGCCAGGCTGGTCTTGAACCCCTGACCTCAGGCGATCCACCTGGCCTCCCAAAGTGCTAGGATTACAGGCGTAAGCCACCACGTCCAGCCTATTACACGTATTTTTGTTAGCACTTTTAGAAAACAGGTTCACAACTGATATGGCAAAATTCCCAAGACAGGATGTGGTTAGACCAAGAACTCCAAAACTCCAACCTCTAATGCAATTTCCTTCCTACAACAAGAATCTGTATCTGTTTTTCACATAAAGATTTTTCTGTGTCTGGTACCTGAACATCAGGAAAAAAAAGTTGTCATGGAAACACAAAGACTTATACACAATTCACTTGAACTTTATAACAACCAACAAGCATACCTGGCGTAAAGTCCTCATTCTGCACCTGGGAAGGAGATCTGCATCCAGATATGAGACAAATCTGTAAACACTGTCTCAACATCCCAGGGAGAATACTACCCTTCTTCCCACTGGCATACAATACTTAGAAAGACTGAGATGTCTATTTAAAGGAGATTTCACTCGTTTCTTCCTATCATGTTTGGGAAGGAAGTTTGCTCTGAGTCATATAAAAATTACATTTTCTGTTCTCTGGGACAATTTTTAAAAAGACATTTAATAGAGAAGCAATACTTTTGAGATTTGGGGCAAAGTTTCTATGTTACAGTAAACATAAATGTAACAGAATTGTCCAGGTCAGAGTTTAAGACTTAGCTCTTCTGGCTAATAGCTGTGTAACAGCTGTGTTCACAAACCTCTCTGAGTCTCTGTTTCCTCATCTCTTAAAAAAAACTGAATTCATGGTCATCATCATTATCTATCTCAAATAATGGTTGGGAGAAATAAATAAGATATGTAAATGTGCCTAACACAGTTCTCATTATGAAGTGAACAATAAATATTTGTTGAGCCTAAATTTGAGTCAATAATATAGACAAAATGAAAAAAGGGTCATGGGGTATACTCACATGAGTGAATGGGGCTTGGTCTAATTTTTGTTTTCTCTTATTTAATAGGTATATGAAGAAAATAGGCATTTCACTTACTCTTAAGTCTGCTGTTTGGAAAATGACAGCAGATGTGGTGACAAATGGAAACTGCCTCTGAGTTAAAAGGTAGTACAGATGGTTGAGGACCATGGGTCCTGGGAGAGCACCTAGGTAAAGGGAACAGCCCCAACATGGCCATGGCCATGGCCAATTTCTGCTCATGATGCAAAACTAACTTCCTTTTTTTTTGAGACAGAGTCTCGCTCTGTCGCCCAGGCTGGAGTGCAGTGGCGCGATCTC
Organism: Piliocolobus tephrosceles; assembly: GCF_002776525.5. Taxonomy (NCBI): domain Eukaryota; kingdom Metazoa; phylum Chordata; class Mammalia; order Primates; family Cercopithecidae; genus Piliocolobus; species Piliocolobus tephrosceles. The sequence continues at coordinate 74,450,303 of NC_045435.1, forward strand.
CGCACGCTGCAACCTCCACCACCAGGGTTCAAACAACTCTCCTGCCTCAGCCTCCCAAGTACCTAGGATTATGGTGCCCGCCGCCACACCCTGCTAATTTTTTTGTATTTTTAGTAGAGACAGGGTTTCACCATGATGGCCAGACTGGTCTCCAACTCCTGACCTCAGTGATCCACCCGCCTCGACCTTCCAAAGTATTGGGATTACAGGCATGAGCCACTGCACCCGGCCAGCATTCTGACTTTCTAAAGGAAAAAAAAAAAAAATCTGTTTTTTTACATGCTGGTTAGCACATGAAATATTTCTTTTCTTTTCTTTTTTTTTTTTTTTTTGAGATGGAGTCTCACTCTGTCGCCCAGGCTGGAGTGCAGTGGCTGGATCTCAGCTCACTGGAACCTCCGCCTCCCGGGTTCAAGAGATGCCCCTGCCTCAGCCTCATGAGTCGCTGGGACCACAGGCGCCCGCTACCTCGCCCAGCTAATTTTTTGTATTTTTAGTAGAGATGGTGTTTCACCGTGTTAGCCAGGATGGTCTCGATCTCCTGACCTCATGATCCACCCGCCTCGGCCTCCCAAAGTGCTGGGATTACAGGCGTGAGCCACCACCATGCCTGGCCTAAATCACTGACCGCTTAACTGATCATCTGACTCTCTGAGATTATCCCTGATAGAGAATCATAACAATGAGAGTCATATATTGCAGGCACTGGGCGAAGTCCTTTATATGGATGAAGCATGTTGGACGACTGCAGGACAACGGTTCCTGCATTATTATGTCAAGTATGGCAATTATCACACTCATGAATGATTATCACCTTGGATCTGCACAACAACTTTGTGAGATGGCACTATTCTTTCTATTTAATACAAGAAGAAGAGTGCACAGAGCTATAAATTAATTTGCCTAAGAAGAGTCAATAAGAAACAGCTGCTGTAAGGATCAGAGTGTCAATCTGGCTGACCCCAACTACAGAACTTCTTCCACCAGACCACATTGGATTGACCACCATATAAGAAGCATCTGTCCCAGCACTTTGGGAGGCCAAGGCAGGCGGATCGAGACCATCCTGGCTAACACGGTGAAACCCCATCTCTATCAAAAATACAAAAAAAATTAGCCAGACATGGTGGTGGGCGCCTGTAGTCCCAGCTACTCGGGAGGAAGAGGCAGGAGAATGGCATGAACCTGGGAGGTGGAGCTTGCAGTGAGCTGAGATCACGCCACTGCACTCCAGCCTGGGTGACAGAGTGAGACTCTGTCTCAAAAAAAAAAAAAAAGCATCTATGGAATCCATAGAAATCAATAAAAACCAGAATAAAATCCCCTTGAGAAGTGAGTAAGTCTACCAAGAGAACAAAACTAGAAATCATCACAAGATACACAGAGCACATGCCAAATCAGATGCAAAAACAACCAGGGCAGAAAGGAGGAATTGGTGAAGCAGAAAAAAAATCTTGGCACTTCCTTCAGAGTATCCTCACTGCTATGAGATTAAGTGTTCTGAAGTCCAGCATTTTTCAAGTTTCATTCATTCATGCATGACTTTTGCTATCTCACCTATCTACTGACTGATTACTTACTCAATATTTTCCTAAGAAAAGTTACTTTTCATTTAAAGTTAGAGAAGGTGCAGAAAAAGAAAAGTAATGCAACCACATTAAAAACAAGTTAGTGCCTGGGCACTGTAATCCCAGCACTTGATCCACCCAGTGAGGCGGGTGGATCACCTGAGGTCAGGAATTTGAGATAAGCGTGGCCAGCGTGGTGAAACCCTGTCTCTACTAAAAATACAAAAATCAGCCAGGCGTGGCGGTCGGTACCTGTAATCCCAGCTACTCGGGAGGCTGAGGCAGAATTGCTTGAACCTGGGAGGCGGAGGTTGCAGTGAGCTGAGATCATGCCACTGCACTCCAGCCTGAGCCACAGAGCAAGACTGTCTCTAAATAAATAAATAAATAAATAAATAAATAAATAAATAAATAAATAA